>NC_090436.1:591197967-591506265 GCF_031143425.1 Pleurodeles waltl | reverse complement strand
AGCAGAAGTTTCCTCAGCTTCTCTGCACACAAACATGCAGGCAGGGAAACAGAGGAAACAATTGCTTTTACAGACAGGGAGCTGTATCTTTAACAGTGCCTTGTCTGTGATATCAATTTTGCCTCCTGCAGGAGGCAGGAAGCCGGCTGGGACTGCAGGAGCCTTAAGGCTGCCCCCGCTGTCCTATTGCATGCTGGGTGTCTTGACGAGCACCCAGGACAGATGGTCGGGTGATGGGGAATGGGGTCTCTGGGGCTCAGATCGGCCCGGGGAGGGGAGTTGCACGGCCCC
Organism: Pleurodeles waltl; assembly: GCF_031143425.1. Classification (NCBI taxonomy): domain Eukaryota; kingdom Metazoa; phylum Chordata; class Amphibia; order Caudata; family Salamandridae; genus Pleurodeles; species Pleurodeles waltl. The sequence goes on along the minus strand of NC_090436.1, from coordinate 591,505,974 downwards.
AGTCCACCAAAAAATATATATGAAGGCTGGGCCCTGACGAAAGGGGTCCCCGGGCCAAATTTGTCAGGGGGGCACACAGCTGCCCTCCTCCAAATATTGAAGGCCAGGGCCCAGAGGATGGTTTCCTCAGGTCCAAGACTGACCTGGAGAGGGGTGCCCTATTGCCCCCATGGCCTTGTGTGGGTCCCAGAGGATGGGGTCCTGCATGTGAAAATAGGCCAGGTAAGGGAGCCTCACAGCCCCCTTCCCCCACACTGAACATTTACCCAATGAGGTAGCACTTACCTACTAACCAGTAGAAAGTGCTCTAGTTGGATAGACATTTTGTGTAAACTGTGGACTCTTGTTGAATAAACGATCAAGTGTGCTTTCGTTCTGGACCATGATGCTCATTTCACAGAAATTAAACCTCAACAAGAAGAACATACAAACATAAATGTAGCAGGTGCCCCAGTCGAATCTCCACTTCTGGAAAGTACAAATAATCCAAACTACTGGGCTTTGCAAAGGCAAAGCAAGTGTACTTACTTGGTCATTCCATATTGAAAAATGATCTGAAATCCTCATGGAGGTGAATGCATCTTTCTTTTTTTGGAGTGCAATCAAACACTCTCACACCCACATAGACCCTCTCCAACCCACTCTTACACCCAGACAGACACTCTCAAAGCCACTCTCACACCCAGACACACCCTCTCACACTTATTGTCGTACCCAAAGAGACAGGCCATACGGCCAACTCTAGCCGTGCATGGCCAAATGCTGTGCGCAGCCTGGTGTTGGGTGTTTATGGTGGTTGGCAACAGGAACTGACTGCAGCCAAACTTAGCCGCGCACAGAGGAGGTTGGATTAACGTATAGTAATGATAATTAGTTTACGTAAAAAAAATCATAGAAACAACAGCCTTTGGCTGTGTGCAGTGCAGGTTAGCCATAGGGCCTGCCTCTATCAGTGGATCTGTGAGTGGGGTCAAAGAGTGGGTCTTAGTGAGTGGGTGTGTGAGTGGGTGTATGACAGTGAATAATTAATTAGTGTAAAAATTAGTCTTTTTTTTAATCACATTGGCAAATATATTGCTAATAATATATGAATTCTCTCAAATATTCACGCATGGTGACACCAAATTATTTTAAACTCATAATTTCCCATGAAACACACCAATATCACACCGCTGGGGTCAGGGTACCTTCACCATCACCCATTATGCCACTTTCAATGAGGATTTTCACCCCAGGGGTCTGTGCCCCATGAAATAAAATGGTGGGTGCAACTTTCTAGACAGGTTGCAGTCAGCCAATTACAGCACTTCTTTTCGCACATGCATTTGTGAAATTTTTTTGAATATTCACAATTTATTTATGAAATCATCACGAAGTTGCCATGACCACAGATTTACAAATTTGTTTTCCCTTTAATTTCTCAAAAACTACTAAACGGATTTACACCAAATAAGCGAAAGCCCAATCTGTGTAACAAAGGCTAGCTTTCTGCCAAATTTGGTGTAATTCCATCCAGTGGTTCGGTCTGTAGTTGTGTTCAAGGGTCCTATGGGAATTAACATGAGAAACGCATGTTTTTACCCCCACTTTTTTCTTGGCCCTTGCTTGACCGATTACCCCAAAACTTTCCATGTGCAACAAGAATCACCAAGAACACTTTTTTGAGAACATTCTGTGAAGATTCATCAAACTTTGCCAAAGATCGGTGCAAGTCAAAAAACACTTTTTCTACAGAAATATGGTCATATATATATATATATATATATATATATATATATATATATATACACACACATATATATATATATATATATATATATATATATATATATATATATATATATATATATACATTTTACCTACGGGCGTCACTAGTAATTAATTATAGTTAGGACCATGTTTCCAAAGAAAAAGTTTGCCAGTAATTCTTGTTGTACATGGAAAGTTTGGGGTGATCCAAAAAAGGTACATTTCCCATGTTAATTCTCATAGGAGTTTTGAACATGACTACCACCTGAACAGCTGGACGAAATTACACCAAATTTGTCAGACAGTTAGCTTTTGGACCACAGATAACTCTTTTTGCAACTTGGTGTAAATCTGTTCAGTAATTTAAGAGAAATTAAAGGTAAACCACATTTGTAAATCTAGGGGAGTGGTTCCTCCACGTTGACTTTGTGAATAATAACAAGCTTGTGCAGAGATCTCTGGAGCTCCATTTGGCTGCTAACACTACAACCAGGAAGTGTTGGCAGCCATCTTGGGACTTGGCTTCAGCCGAGACCCTGAAAAAAGTAAAAAAAGGAAAGAGGGCAGGGTAGGGACACCCTGACCCCTTAGCTCTGGTGCTGGGGTCCCAGAGTGACTCCGCCAGGGAAAAAAGCACTTAAAAAAATAAATTAAAAAAAAGTGCGGTCTCCCATGCTTGTTTGACTAAAGCCCTTTGGTGGGCCACGTCCTAGGAGCATATCAAAAATAAAGGAGAGGAGTTTATGTGGCCCCCCTCCTGGGATTATTTATGCCCTGGTGACTGCCACCTACCCAGGGTTAAATCAAATAGTATGTAGGGGGTCACCTGTGCCCCCCGCACCCAGGGGACCACCACTTTTCCCAGGGCAAAATCTTTGAATTATAATGGGGTGGTCCTGCAGACTGTCTGGCCCTAGTGACTGCCACCTCCCAATGGCAATTGTTTCAAAATAAGGGGGGGCTTCACATGCCCCCCACAGCCCAGGCACTACCACCTTCCCATGGCACTGTTTCAAAATAAGGGAAGCAGTACAACCCCGGGGACCACCACCTTCCCAGGGCAATTGTTTCAAAATAAGGAGGGGCCGTGTGGCCCACCGAAGCACCGGGGACTGTTACCTCTCTGAGGCTAAAATAAAATAAGATAGGGGGTCCGTTGCGGACCTGCAACCCTGGGACTACCACCTTCCTGAGTCTGTTTAAATGTTGGAGGGAGGGCTGTGCGGCCCCCTTGCGGAGCCAATAATGGCCTTGAAGATTGTCACAGTCCAGGCACAGCACCTGCTATATCCCAGGGTACTTTGACCACTCCCACCAAGCAACAGCAAACACAACTCGGTTCACAGCAGGGGAGAGCTGTCAAACAGCTCTCACTTGCTGGGAGAGGAGGTTCCTCTGATTCCCTGCTCACAGAGATTCAGGCAGAGAGAGAGATGAAACAATTGCTTTTTCAGACAGGGATCTGCATGTGTAGCAGCTCCCTGTGCACAAAAGCAATGCTGGCTCCAGCAGGAAGCTGGGAGCAGGCTGGGACCCAGGGGCCTTGAGTTTCTGCCCCAGTCCCATTGCACACTGGATGCCCTGGGGGGCACCCAGGAGAGACAGTCGGGCACCTGGGTGGACCAGGTCCCGGGGACATTACTCCTTTACTGAACTAAAGGAGGGGTCTGCACATGGTCCTCTCCATGAGCCTTTTTATGCTCCGGGGACCACAACCTCCCCAAGGCTTTCCTTAATTATGCTCAGGGGGACCTTGCAAACCTCCATAATCCACTGGGACCACCACCTCCCCGGAGCCATAATGTAAGAAATACATAGGGGGGCCATGCAGACCCTACCAGACCCTGGAGTCCACCACCGTCTGGTGCAAACATTAAACAAAAAATAGAGGGGCCACACAACTATCCCCCCTGCCCCAGGGACCACTACCTCCCTGGGGCAACTCTATTTTTGGAAAAACTAGGGAGGGGGACTGTGCAGCCCCCCTCCTGTGGCGTATATGGCCCCGGGGACTACCACTTCCCCAGGACTGGCCTGTGAAAACAGATGGAGGGGCCCTCCTCCTGGAGCCAATAATACCCTGGAGTCTGCTCTCTCTGGAGGTGGAGGTCTCATTTTTTCCCTGCATACAGATATGTGAAAGCAGCTCCCTTTGTGAAATAGCAATGCAGATAATCGCAGGAGACCAAGAGCACGTGGGGGCATCAAGGCTCCCCTGCGATCTCATAGCAGGCTGAGTGCCCTGGAGGGTACCCAGTACACAAGGCTGGGACCAGGAGATTGGGACCCCGGGGTTAAGGTCAGCCCGGGGATTGGGGCCGCATGGCCTCCCTCCCCATTATGTTGTGGCCAGACCCTAGGGAATGGGGCCCCCAGGACCGTTCTGGCCCTGATATAATTTCACCGAAACTAAACATCACCAGGAAGCACTTACAAATATTAACATAGCAGGTGCCCCACCTGAAGCTCCACTTCTGTAAAGGGCAAATGATTCTAACTTCTGGGTTGGTGAAGGCAAATCAGATGTGAAATCCTTTGTGGAGGTTAATGCATCGTTGACCTACTGGAGCGCAATCTCTATGTGACTGTGACAAGTGGGTCCTGTCTTTACCCTCACGTGGCGAGAGCAGAGTAGGGGTGGCGGTGAACTCTGCTGGAAAAACTCTGCCTGCGAGCATCGGAGGGAGTTCACCAGCATTCCTGTGGCGCCACCTGGTCTGTAATCTGTACCAGGAACAAATGTCCATGTGCTCTCCTTCCTTTCACTGCTGGGCTCATCTGTGCATGTTTGAGGCTTAAAATTAGTCTTTCCAGTGGTCCAGAGCCCCACCCTCCCTCCTCCTGCTGCCATTACTGCTGCTTCAGCTCCAGGGCCATCACAGAGACCTGCCTAGCCGGTGAGTGATATAAGGATTAGAGGAACCCAGGCTGAGGCTTAGCTTTCTGTTGGTGGGCGTCGAGCTGCTGCAAGCTGGTGCTGAGGGGCTGTACCTGTGCCATCTCTGAGTGCAAGACTCCCTCCTTTCACTGTCCTCCCTCCTTTCACTGTCTTCAGCAGCCTGGGAGGAGGGGGCCAGAGGAAGGCAGAGAACCAGGTTGCTGACAATGGAGACTCTGGACCCAGACAGCATTCAGACCCTGATAATGGTTTCTCTTCTTTGTGCACACAGGTGGGGCACCAGGCATGGACAGTATTTGCATATGGAGGGTGCAGGGGATTTGAGCTTGGAAAAAAGGGAAAAATGCAATCAGAGCTTCACTTGAAAATAACCTGTCTCCCCAGAGTCCCTGAGAAAGGAAGTGGTGTTATGGGATACATTGCTGATGCCAGCAAGGAGAGCAGGAGACTGGGTGAGCATCAGCTTAGGCAAGCACTTTGAAAAGGACCAGATGGCATTCCGCCACACGCAGAACTCCTCCGAATTTCACAGCGTTTTTAGATAACAGTGAAATTCCACAGAGTAGAACTCTGCGAGCTCCGCACACCACTAGCAAAAACTGCTCTGCCGCCCACATAGTGGAGTTTACCTGTGAGCTCTGAAAAAATCTACAAGTTTCAGCCTGGCTGGGTTTGAACTCTGTGCAGGAAAATTTCACATGGAAGCAGATAAGGGTAAACTGGGAAGTGTCACTGTTTTGCAAATTCTAAAATGCATTCTGTAAAACAAGTTCAATCAACTGTGTGAATTGACCCTGTTGTTACTCGTTAGTTGCACATAGTACAGCTACTCCAGCAAAGTTTACCCTCCGATCAGCAGAGGGCACTGCTCATGAGCTATGACCGTGAGTGAGTGTGCAGTGGGGTACACCTGGCAGTGACAACTGATGCACCTGCAGACACATGGCTGTAAAGTCAGCAAAAGTCATGTGGCCCTGCAGGCGGCTTACGGAGAAGTACTGCATGAGAAGAGTAGGACGGACTGGTGAGTACACTATTTTCCTTGCTGTATGCTGTGCATGCTGTCTCTTAACTCTGTCTCTGTCATGTGAACATTGAGGCAAGCATAGGGCAGCAGTAAGACAAAATAGATGCTCTTCATTTGTTAATCTTCGCCGTATTTAGCCATGATACCTTTTCCAATATTTTAAATTCAACTCATTAACCATTTTAAAAATGTGCACCTAAGTCTCAATTTAATGAAGTTTATGTTCTACCACCTCTTTTATGTTTTGCATGTTGACATGAATTGGCAAACGGTGCATTTGCATATGTTGCCTCATTTGAATTTTGATTACCGTCAAAGCCGGCTCTTGGATTCATCTTCCATGTCATCAGTGTTGCAAGTAGGCTTATCCACACAAGGTGCGTGCATTCAGATCAATTCTCATGCCTCCCACTGCGCATTTGACTGGTTTGTCAGTCAAGAGAACTTTATTTCAGCTACAAGAGCTGTACAAGCACATAGCAGCAACAAATAAATACACAAGGTTATATAAAATATGTACAGTACATATGATCAGATAAAAATAATAAAATTAAATGCACTCCAAGAGTGAATTGATACATTCTTGCTAAAACCATTATACAGATGAAGGTTTTCCTCAGACAATCCAACTTGCCCCAAGGAACTTGGCAACAGCAATCACTAACATCGGGCAAGTGTCTGAATTCTCCAGTATTTGTCATCATCAATGTTCATTGCTTTTGTGTCTCAATGCTTAGGAGAGGAGCTTTGGAAGGCTGTGGTCCAAACAACTTGGGCTGCAAGATATGCCATTGACTCGATGAGCTGTCCTCTTATCACTAAGAGTCTCTTCCAACCTAACAATATTATCCCATGATAACTTGGTGAAGACATTAGGCTGAATGTCTGCTGGAAGAACAATTTGCTCATTTAAGGTGGCAGCATTTTTCTCAAGACAGAACGCTGTATCATTTTCTTCCAGTTGTGAGTATGAAATCCCATGGCCATGTCTGTTTAGAGTGTGAATTATTTAACATTGCCTGTCAGCATTTTTATGGCATTTCGGAGCAACAATTGCTTGGGGGGTTTCTGCTGCCCATTTGTGACTGAATATATAATGTCCTGACTGAATGATTGCATAAGTAAGGCGACTGTTTTGGACGCCTTTGTGTTTTCTGGATCTCCAGTCAGAAGTCCCACTAGGAACCGTTTGAGGTAATCAGGCACTTTAAATGAATCTTCATCAATGTCAGATGGATGATATGGCCATGGTGTTGATGTCAAGTTTATTTTAATCATTTCTGTTATGTGTGATGATGTTTTATCAATGATCATGCTCATGTCTGTTGCCTTAACCTTTAAAACTGACAATTATCTTATGATATTCTAGTTTTTTCTTACAACGTCCTGAGGCATGACACTATCAGTTTGGGCCAATAATTTTTCATAGTTGTATGGGAATATGTGGAAGCTGTCACCGAACTTGGAGTCATGTTTTCTTCTAATAATACTTCTTGGTTGATTTTTCTATTCCCTTTATTCCTTTGTGTGTCATGAGGGTTTCAAGCCTTTCAGTGAGAGTCATGTATTACCTCTTTCCGAGGAATAATCACAGTTATAATTTATTGAAATAGTCCATCATATTCTTCATCTCTCATATTTTTGTTGTTTTCATCAGTTTCAATGCTAGATGCATGATCTTCATTCTTTGCTTTGAGCCTTGTATAGTCTAGGAAAGTACCTTCTTTTTGGTATGGTTACCCCTACTTTTTGCCTGCTGTCAGTGTGTTTTTGACTGTGTTCACTGGGATCCTGCTATCCAGGACCCCTGTGACTGTGCTAGCGCCCTCTAAATTTGGTTGCTTAGGACTTAGCACACCCCACAATTGGCATACTGTTGCCCCTATATAAGTCCCTAGTATATGACAATTAGGTACCCAGGGCATTGGGGCACCAAGGGTTCCCCATGGGCTGCAGCATGTATTGTATCACCCATGAGATCCCATGCAAAATGTGTCTGCAGGCCTGCCATTGTAGCCTGCATGAAAAGGTGCATGCACCCTTTCACTACAGGTCACTGCGCCAGGTCACTGTAAGTCACCCCTATGGCAGACCATCCAAGCCCAGAGGATAGGGTGCAGGTAGCTGTGTGTGAGGGCACCACTGCATGAGCATATGTGCCCAATAAACTCCAGCTCCACTTCTCCAGACTTTGTAGTACATGGAAGCCATTTTAGCCGTGTACTGGACACAGGCCACTACCTGCACCCAGCTACATAATGGTAACTCTGAACATGGGCATGTTTGGTAATACCCCAATACTGTTGCCAGTATTGGTTGTATGATTCCATGCACTCTGGGGGCTCCTTAGAGGACCCCAAGTATTGCTCCACCCAGTCTTCTCAGGTTTTCTGGGCAGACCGCGTTGCTGCCACTCCTCAGACAGGTTTCTGCCCTGCTGCTGCTTGACCAGTTCAAGCAGAGAAAGGCAGACCAAAGGAATGGCTTTGAGAGAGGGAGGCAACACCCTTTCCCTTTGGAAATAGGTGTTGCATGGATTGGGAGGGGTAGCCTCCCCAAGCCACTGGTATGCTTTGAAGGGCACATTTAGGGGCATATTTATACTCTGTTTGCACCGAATTAGCGTCATTTTTTTTAACTCTAATTCGGTGCAAAGCTAACTCCATATTTATACTTTGGTGCTCGACCCATCTAGCACCAAATTTATGGAGTTAAAGTCATTTACTGGAATTGGAGACCTACCTTGCCTTAATGAGATGCAAGGTAGGCGTTCCCATGCAAAAAATGACTCTATGGCCTTAACTCCATATTTATACTCCCAAGCAAAAATGGTGCAAGGGAGGGAGGAGGGGTCAAAAAGCTTTGCCCCATTTTTTAAAGCCTTGGTCAGGGCAGGCGTTAGGGGACCTGTGGACCTATTTCCATGGTGGAACACCATGGAATAAGCTCACAGGTGCCCTCCCCAGACCCTCCAGGAAATGACACTCTGCAACTCCAGCTATGACTCTGCTCTGCAACATTGTTTGTCTGGCTCCTTCCAGCAACTGCAACATTACCATTGCTGTGCATTCTCTGAGGGTGACGAGTCTTCAGCCTTCACAAGAAGTAAGAAAGAATCTCCCTTGGAATGAAGGATTCACTCCCCTGCATCCGCAGGCACCAACTGCAATGATGAATGTGTGGATCCCCTCTTCTCTGGAACTGCATGGATCTCCATCACCCCCATCTGCATCACAGGTGGTGGTCTGGAGGTGTCCCCTTGGACCTCTCTAACAGCTGCCCAACCTGGGAGACTGTAGATTCTTGCCTCTCCTTGCAGGACAGTACCCCTGTACACCATGACTCTTGCCGCTTCCAATGCTTGTTTGTTCCTCCTCTGAGTAATCTTCAGGCTCTCTTTGGCCCTGGCCCCTAGCACTCTTCCCTGCAAAGCACAATCTCCTGCCTGCTGCTCCAGTGACATGGGACTCCTCTGCAGGTGTGCTGATTGGGCTTCACTGTGACTCCTGTGCCTGCTGACTGTGGGTCACCTGTGGGGACTGCCTCTTCTTCCTGTGACTCTCCCAGCTGCTGAGGGTCACTTCACACTCCCCTCCATGGGTTGATTCCCCTGGGCCTTGCTGTTCCTGTTCAGCCTCACAAAACCTTCTTCTCCAAATCTAGCATTTTCCAAGGCTTGTTGGTGGTTTTCTGACACTGACTGACTGCATCACAACCGCCAGCTTGGAACATCAGTTCTGGAACTCCTCTTCTGCTCCTGTGCTGCACTGCTGACTTTCTTTATCCACCGTCGACCTAGTCCTGCATCCACAGAAGGGTGGGTAGTGGCTCCTGCCACAGCTGGACACTCAAATTTAAACTGGACTTGGTCCCCTTCTTTTGCAGGTCCTCTTCCGTCAGGATCTACCTTGGGTTTCTTTCAGTCTTGTCTGCGTCTTGCACAGTCCTTTTCCAAAGTTCTCTACTGAGTTTGGGGAAAAACCAGGTACTTATCTCTCCTCTCCTGGTCACTGGGGGGCACCCTTTTATTTACCTTTTGCGTATCTTAGTTCCTCCAGCTCCCCTCTACTAATTCCACTTCCTTGGATAGTTTACTGCCTTTCAAATTTCACTTACTTAGTATATGGTTTGGACTCTCCCCTAGGGCCTTCACTGTTTGCTATTGCTTTTAGCTGTGAGCGCAAAGCGCTCTGTCCCTGTTGTAATCTCTTGGTGGGCTTTTACCTACGCTTATGTCAAGCTCATCAGTTTGGTTGGTTATTGGGCTTGCCTTTTAAAATGAGTTTGACTTAATTAGTGAAAGGCATACATGTGTCGAGCCTTTCCCGGTGTTTAGCCCGACTCGAGCGCACTGGCCAACTACTGGAAACATACGAGGCTCCAGGTTTTCCGTGTGGTTTCTGCACTACTTTTTCTCTTTATTTTGTAGGCAGCGCAATCTTGCTGGGCAGTAGTAGAGCACTTTGCATGGCATCGACCCTGTTACATGGATATTTGCACTTTTGCCAATATGTTTCACTGCAAGCGAACTTCTGTTTCCATTTATGTGTTTGCTTTGTTCTTATGGCGGCTGTTGGCTCACATATGTGAAACTGTTTTACTTTTCAATTTATGTGGCAAGAAAAATCTGGATATGAGTTTACAACGCTAATAGCTTTAACTCAAGCAAACGCGAGACCCTTTGCATTGCAAATGCTTCTTACTATTTGCTATTGCTTTCTATGCTAATCACTGATGTCTAATGTGTATATGATAGTGTGTTTACTCACCTCCTAGTGGATTATGGCCTATACAGTATTTTATTATTTGTGTTACTATAATAAAGTACCTTTATTTTTGTAACACTGTGTAGTGTGTAGTTCTTTCATGTGTGTAAGTGCTGTGTGACTGTAGTGGCATTGCATAAGCGTTGTATGTCTCCTAGATAAGTCTTGGCTGCTCATCCACAGCTACCTCTAGAGAGCCCTGGCTTCCTAGATGCTGTCTACACCTCGCTAATTAGGGATACCTGCACATGGTGTAAGGTGATAACACCATAGGTGCTCACCACACACCAGGCCAGCTTCCTACATATAGTTCCTATAACAAGATGCATGATGATGGTCTTCTGCAGGCACTATGTCCCTACTACAAACTTCTAAGATCTTTTAATCACAATTAATGGTTGCACACTCTCAAAGCCTTTTGTCAACTCTAAGCTCCTTGGTCTTGATTTATTTCTCACGCGTTGATGTCCCTTGTAGCATTTTTATCTTTCACAAAATATACATTCATCAGCATACAAGTTTGACTTTAATGATGTTCTTCTGTTTAACCATTTACTCATGCATTCACTCATTCCAGCATCATCGCTGACACTTTCTTCAGCTTTTCGCTTACTAGTCTGTAAATCTCTCTTCATAGTAAACATGCTCCTCCACTTTCAGTGGAAAAATACTTGGAAAACCGTGTTGCTTTCCACATTTCTTGCAATGTCTAGCAGTGGGATGTGACTCCGTACTTGTGCTACCTCTTACAAAGTTTTCCATGAGGAGTAATTCAGCGGGCTTGTCAGCCTAGGTCCATGTTGAATATTTGACCATAAATGAATTTTACACTGGGGATCAGAGGGGCAAGATGTGCGTTTTTCAGTCTTCTTCATGATGTTGCAGGTTATTCATCACCAGCTCTGGAAAAAGAAATTAATTTTTAAAATGTATACATTTGACTTGGTATACTTGTAATTTTTAATACAAAAATTCACAGTAAAATGTATGGAAACATTTCCATTTAAATCAAGGTATCTTGGGAGTGAAGTGGTAGCTCACAAAAGGCAAAGATCTATGCCTTGCTATCACATATTTTCCATCTCTAGGCATCCATGCCTTGCCAATAAATCATATTAGAACCCATCCCCCCAAGTGGTACGGATAGCAAAGTTGTCTCAATGCCTAAGTTAATTAGTCTTTGATTTCAGTGTGCTTTTTGTAAACAATACGTGTTTCATTTGTGTAACTTGCTTCAAACTTCTGACTTTGCAACATTGTATATTTCTTTAGATTGCATTATGTTAAGTTTTGAATCATTTGTTAGACACTTGGGTGCCCTGGACGAGCTGGTCTCACCTCCGGCGACGGTTGCCGTGTGCCGAGGACAAGGCCAGCTCATCCTACACCCTGCCCACTTCCACCACCCCACAGTGACATCTGATGATGTCAGCGTGCGAGGTCACCAGTGCAGTTGGAGGAGAAATGCTTGCATTTCTCTTCTGACCGGGGTGGGGGGGTGGGGATGGGCAGAGAGACATGTAAGGAAAGGAAAAGCCTTTGTAAAGCGATCGGGCTGCAGAAATGCCCACTAGACACCAAGGAGGTTTTTTAAAATAAACAATGAAGGAGAGCGGCCACTTGAGCAAGGGTCACTGCACTTATTTATTAGGCCTTTTCTGCCCCCCGTGGGAGCAGATCGGCCTATTTTGACTGGGCTGATCTGCCCTCAGGGGGGCAAAAGCCACTAGGCACCAGGGATACATTTTTTTGTTTGTTTTTTACACGGTGGGAGCGACCCCTTAGGCAAGGGTCGCTCCTCTGGGGTACAAATTGTTTATAGGCCATTTCTGTCTATTTCTATTTCTATTAGGCTGATCTGCCAACGGGGGGCAGAAGCCACTTAGGCACCAGGGAGTGGTGTGTGTGTGTGTTTTGTTTGGGGGGCAGCCCCTTGGGCAAGGGTCGCTCCCCATGGGGGCACATTTCTGATGGCCAATTCTGCCCCCCCTCCTTGGGGCAGATCGGGCTATTTTTGGAAGGCCCTTCTGCCCCCATGCGGGGGCAGAAAGCCCACCTGACACCAGGGAAGATTTTTTTTTTTAAAAGAGGGTGGGGAGATGGCAATTACCCTGATCCACTTCCGGCGGGGGGGCAGAAAGCATACTAGATGTCAGGGAATAAAAAAGAAAAATAGTTGGATGGTGGGTACCAAACAGTGTGGGCATGGTTATGCCTCCACCCCAACTGAAGGGGGTAACAATCTTTCACCTCTCCTCTGCACACTAAAACATCTTATCCCAATGGCAAGCAAGAGGACATATGATTATTTTGGGTTTTGGTTTTACATTTGGGCCATGAGAGCTTGTCTAACTCTCAAAATCATCCCACTTGGAATGGTGAGGGCTGCACTTTTTGGACTTTGAGACGCTGCCATGTTGAAAAATCTACCAGACCTAGACACATCTGAAAACTAAACATCTGGGTGAGTCCAGGGTGGTGTGCTTTACATGCACCACACATCATTTTCTTACCCACAACGCCCTGCACACCTCCAACTTTGCTTGAAATCACACATTTTTCCCACATTTTTGTGATGGAGCCTTCCGGAATCTGCAGGAATCCACAAAATTCCTCCCACCCAGCATTGTCACATTCATACCGATGAAAATTCTGACCCACTTGTCAGCCTAAAAATATATTTTTTTCTAAACTGCCCTTTTGGACCCACTTTGGTTCCCCCTCAATTTTGACATCTTTTTGGCTCTTCTCTATCACAGGAACTTGGCCAACCTATACAAGTGACATGTCATTTTTATTGGGAGCCTGAGGGGAACGTTGGTTAGTAGGAAATTTGTGCTGGTGTGGTCATCTCACACAGAAATGTGGGGAAAATGTAATTTTTTTAAGCTACATTTGAGATTTGCTGAGGATTCTGGGTAAGAAAACAATGGGGGATCCACGCAAGTCACACCGCTCCGGACTCCCTCAGGTGTCTAGTTTTCAGAAATGTCTGTGTTTGCTAGGTTTCTTTAGATGGCTGCTGAGTCCAGAACCAAAAATGGAGCTAGAGGCCAAAATCCAGAGGTCAGTTTTCTTAGGAAAATGTGATGTATCCATGTTGTGTTTTGGGCTATTTCCTGTTGCGGGCACTAGGCCTACCCACACAAGTGAGGTACAATTTTTTATCGGGAGACTTGGAGGAATGCTGGCAGGAAACACATTTGTGGCTCCTCTCAGATTTAAGAACTTTGTATCACCGAAATGTGAGGAAAAAGTGTTGTTTTGCCACATTTTGAGGTTTGCAAAGGATTCTGGGTAACAGAACCTGGTGAGAGCCCCATAAGTCACCCCATCCTGGATTCCCATAGGTGTCTATTTTTCACAAATACACAGGTTTGGTAGATTTCCTTAGGTGCCGGTTGAGCTAGAGGGCAAAATCCACAGCTAGGCACGTTCCAAAAAACACTTCAGATTTCAATGTAAAAATGTGATGTGTCCATGTTGCGTTTCCTGTAATTGGCATTAGGCTTACCCACACAAGTGAGGTACCATTTTTATCAGGAGACTTGGGGGAACAGAGAATCGAAAAACAAGTGCTATTGTCTCTTGTCTTTATCTACATTTTTCCTTCCAAATGTAAGACAGTGTGTAAAAAAGATGTCTATTTGAGAAATGTCCTGTATTTCACATGCTAGTATGAGGACCCCACAATTCAAAGATGTGCAAATAACCACTGCTTCTCAACACCTTATCTTGTGCCAATTTTGGAAATACAAAGGTTTCCTTGATGCCTATTTTTCACTCTTCATATTTCACCAAATGAATGGCTGTATACCCGGTACACAATGAAAACCCATTGCAAGGTGCAGCTCCTTTATTGGGTGTGGGTACCTAGGTTTCTTGATGAACCTACAAGCCCTATATTTGCCCGCAACAAGAAGAGTCCAACAGACGTAACGGTATATTGCTTTCCAAAATCTGCCATAGCTTGAAAAAGTTACAGAAGAAAACGTGGACAGAAATGGTGCTTTTTTCACCTCAATTTCAATATTAGCTGTTACTTTCTGTAGGAATGCCTTGAAGGAGCTACACAAATGACCCCTTGCTGAGTTCAGAATTTTGTCTACTTTTGAGAAATGTTTATCTGGTCTGGGATCCAGCATTGGTTTAATACCCATTTCTGTCACTAACCGGAGGGAGGCTGAAAGTAAAAATGGAGTATGTCCCAGTAAAATGCCAACATTTTGAAAAATGTGGTTTTCTAATTCAAGTCTGCCTGTTCCTGAAAGCTAGGAAGATGTTGATTGTAGGCACAGCAAACCCTTTGTTGATGCCATTTTCAGGGGAGAAAACTACAAGCTTTCTTCAGCAGCCCTTTTTCCCATTTTTTTTTTACTGACATTTTAGTTGTATTTTGGCTAATTTCTTGGACTCCTCCAGGGGAACCCACAAACTCTGGGTATCTCTAGAATTCTAGAAGGTAGCTGATGTGGACAAAAATGTTATGAGGGCCTAAGCGTGAACTGCCTCAAATAGCCAAAAAAAGGCTCTGCACCTGAGGGGAAAAGGCCTGGCAGTGAAGGGGTTAAAATTGCGTGACTGACTTATATATACAGGCTGAAATTTCACTCTCAATGAAGGTCACTCTACTGTTGGCTTGTAATATAATAGTGATATTGCCAGGCGTTGCCTAGTACGGTGTACGGTGATTTAATGCTTCCTTTAAATTAAAAGCAACATCTTTGCTGTGACAACATGCAGCTTTAACGCAAAAAGATTTAGGGGGTCATTCTGAGCTCGCCGCCCACCAAGCGGGAACCGCCAGAATACCGCTGCGCGGTCAAAAGACCGCCGCGGTTATTCTGAGTTTCCCGCTGGGCTGGCGGGCGACCGCCAGCCCAGCGGGAAACCCCCTTCCATGAGGATGCCGGCTCCGAATGGAGGCGGCGGAGTGGAAGGGGTGCGACGGGTGCAGTTGCACCCGTTGCGATTTTCAGTGTCTGCTTGGAAGACACTGAAAATCTTGGTGGGGCCCTGTTAGGGGGCCCCTGCAGAGCCCATGCCATTGGCATGGGCACTGCAGGGGCCCCCAGGGGCCCCACGACACCCGTTACCGCCAGCCAGGTTCTGGCGGTCAAAACCGCCAGAACCAGGCTGGCGGTAAGGGGGTCGGAATCCCCATGGCGGCGCTGCTTGCAGCGCCGCCATGGAGGATTCCCCAGGGCAGCGGGAAACCAGAGGGACACCGCCGGTTTTCCGTTTCTGACCGCGGCTGTACCGCCGCGGTCAGAATGCCCATGGGAGCACCGCCAGCCTGTTGGCGGTGCTCCCGCGGTCGTTGGCCAGAATGACCCCCTTAGTGCCAGTGGCCCAATTGGACGAAATAATTATGTATTCAAATAAAATCCTAAACCAAGGTGTTGGAATGTATGTAGTGTGTTTTCACCTAATCTTATTTTAAGGGGAATCAACAGGTTTAGGTCGGTGCTTTCAGCACCAAAAATACCTATAACCTGGTAAATACTGAACTTTTTCCTTCTAGAATTTCTACAGATTTGACTCGCCAAAATTTAGGGAAGGTTCAAACTTTATTGCTGCTGGTAGGTACCAGGTACCATAAGCGTTGCACCACTCATATTTGCGACCCCTGTGCGATCACGGTATAATCAGGCTCTTATAGTTGTAGTTCCTTATGCATCCCCTCACACCTTTAGAAGATGCATAACCCTTGCTCTTTGACAAAGATCTGTCTTTCTTCTCTCATGACAGCCCACCTGAAATTCATTTTTGTGCAGACACATCACGTAGGCTTGCCAATGCACAAATGTAATTGTGCGCCACATTGCATCTATTAGGTACAACGTATTGTGGTATACTTTCCAGACATCTCAGTAGGGACACCTTCTGTGAAGCACCTGTGAGGGTTTATCACAATGCAGATCTCTCCCGTTCTCAAAGAGCCAGGGCGGTAAATGTTCCCAGATGAAATGTGCAGTGGGCAAAAATAGACGCTTTGTATCAGGTCGACTGAATTGGCTGCTTTATGTCCCTCTGTGCCAAATCTGAAATGGAATGCATCGTTATCTTTCCTTTGAAATCCGTTTTCAACTTTTTGCTACAATGACATACTTGAAATTGAGTCTGGTCATACACATCCGCAGTCTCCTGTGCTGAGCCTATATTTAATGGTGACATACTTAGATACCTGCAGCACTGAGCGTGCAGTGTGAAATCTGCCACCACATGATTAAGTGAGTATATCATCAGTGTCTCATTATAATTACGAGCATTGTAGAAGAAAAATGTTTGCGCTCTCTGAATGACGCACATAATGTGAAACTGTCCTGCAGTAGATAAGAAACTCCAGGCAGAAATTGACTGCATAATTTGCTACATACCTTCTAATGAAACGTAAGTCCTTTGATCTCACAGACATGTAGATTCTCGACCAATTGTGTTTGCAATATAGGTCCTATTTACAAGAAAAGTGGCTCATCTTACAAGAAAGGTCCTGATGCCCCACTTTTCTTGTCTCGCTCCTGCCCACAAAACAGCACAACACCATGGATGCACTGTATTTGTAATATGGTGCACCATTGGGGTTGTTAGGACCATAGCGTCAACATTTTTTACGCTATTGTGACGCTTTGCTGCACTAGCATCAAAACTTTTGACACTAGTGCAGCAAAGCACAGGAAGGCCCATTGATTAAAATAGGTGCCTCATTTTAACGCCTGCTCTGAGCAGGTATTAAAAATGACAGAAAAAAATGGTGCAGTGAAATGTTTGGGCCTTCCTACATGGGAACGCTCCCCTTGCATACATTATGCTAATGCCTGCATAATGTTGCGCCACTTTGTAAATATTGCACAGGGGTAAGCCACCTTGGCACCGCCTTAGCATTAAAAAAATTACGCCATGGTGTAAATATGCTCCTAAATGTCTTGCCGGGGAGGGGCGATGGGGTATTCAGAAATACTGTAGTCTACGCTCATTTAAATGATGGAAAAGGGCTAAAGTTAGAGACAAAACAGGAACCATGCACATTAGAATGGTTAATTACGTGCCAGTAAAATGGGTGTCTTGTCATTAGGAAAATAGGACAGAAGTTATGCCATAGTAAGTCTCAATTCATGTTTTAGTAGATCTGGAATGTCAGTGGTTGCTGTATTGAGGATGGGTAAGGGGGTTGCATTTTTTCCTATAAGAAGGGTTTGTATTACTGTTTGGTGGAATGTCAGTGGTACTGTATATAAAGGTTATGCAGTGGTTCAATTGAATTTTGTTTCAGATTCATTTTGAAAATAACGTCAGTAGTTTGAGAAAGTGATATAAATGTTTGGTAGTTTGCTCAGATCATTCGAGTGTGATACTTTTGTGGATTTATTGCAGAGAAAATGATGTAACTTTTGTAATTACGCCATATGATATGAAGTAGAATAAATGTCAACCAGGGATTGTTACCACCCTGTGATATATAATATTATATTCTTTATAAGGCTCAGTGAATACCTATCCAGCTGAATTTGTGTACTATACCAGCCTTAATCAAATTCCACTATGCAGACTGAATTAAACATTTTGGTGATTACAGTGGCGTGAAGTGTCCATTCGAGCAAGGAAGAAAATCTCAATGAAACCTAGCAGAGCACATTCCAAATGTGTATGATCAAAGTATGGCTAGTACGAATAGAGATTACGGCAATGAAAGAAACAGAAGATACAACACACTCAACTGGAAGTACACTCTAGTCACAATGGCAGTTGTCTCGTATAAATACAATAAGACATCCTATCAATATTTCAAGAAAATAGCCACATCTACAAAGGGCAGGTGCGAGAATTTGGTCACCAGAGATTAAATGATAGTTTGCAATATCCGCCCTTTGCACACCACTACACTTAATACTTATATGGGTAATCTACTATCTATTTGTTGGTGATGCACTAGGCTGTCACCTAGTATTGCACTGGCCGAAAGTAGGTTTTCCTAATAAAAAAAGCAAACCATACATAGCAATCGATGCTCAAAAGTCATTCCATTAGCCTTCCATATGCCCACAACAGAGTATGCAAACGCTTGGAGCTAGCATTGCACGTGCACTTACAAAAGAAAACTGTGATTACATGATCAACCACTACAAGTAAATCACGGTGTGCAAAATCCTTCACCCAGGACCACAGCAGGAACAGGAAGCCGATGCACACATGGCACTTTTGCATCTGAGAGGTGCAGGTGGTGGCGGAATCCTGTTTAAATTCTTGGTTGTAACGTCAAAGGTAGCATTCATTGCAAACAATGATTTGATTGCACAATAGCTACCTGAATAGATACTCCATATTTCTCAAAGGAGATTTTTTCAATCTTGTGATCTGCGGCAAAAAAGGAACCCGACCTGAACTGTGTCTAATGCAAAATGAATGCCACGAATAAAACTGCAAATCATGGTGCAAGATATGCAATGCACAAGCAAAAACATATTAGGTGCATAAAGGAACAGGCTCAACAAGGTTTTTAAAGACGTAACCAAGTAGCGGACAAGGAGGTCAGATAAATGAAAATGATTCAAGATACCTGTGTCGGACCTGATTCGCCTGGCACTTCACAAAGTCATAGTTAAAGCAGGTGCACAAATAGGTAATGATGTATTGACTGTTTTTACCTAACCTTTTCTAGGTCATGGGCACAGATCGTGGGAATCGGTTATCTAAGACACCAGAAGTGTTGTCTAGCTTAAATTCTCAAATTGACATTACAACTATACAAGGTCTTTCAGCATGGAACCATGCACACAATCTAAAGCGTTCAGACGCAAGGTTAAATTTTGTACATCCACAATAAAGATTTGACCACTATCTTTCACAAGCAAAATAAACACTGAATCAAGGTCATGAGGCATTAGTAAATATCAGACTGGAAATACGGTGCATTCTATGTTATGGCGCAGAAATCTAATAACTTCACATTGACGTGTAAAAAATAAGTCGACTTGAGAGAAGTAAATGGAAACTAAAGCTCGTTCTCGCCCAGTCAACAGCAATTGGTTGACTAGAAACAGGCCCAGTCCACACTACTATCAAAGAATAAACTGTAAATTCACCCCTTTACCATGCCATTAAAAGGCAGTTTAGCAAATCAAGAAGTCATAGATTCTAAGAATCTAACTAAAAAATCTCAATCACTTCAAAGTGCTGTCAGGATTGAATACACTACATTCGCTGAACCATCAGCCGCACCTAAGCTTCACAAAAGTCAAAGAGCTAATAAATCAGTGTCCATATGAGAGATGAGCTACATCAATCAGTCCATCAATCAGCCCAAGCATTGGTGGCTGCTGGTGATCTTTGACAGTGAAGTGGTTTAATGCTTGCAAGACGTTCACCTCATTTTCTTCAAAATGTGTCTTGAGAGTTCCCAATATATTAAGAATTACCTTCATTAAGCCAATATCAGCACATTGTAGTGTGTACTACCTTACCCCAGGGTGTCAGCATCCAGTGAGAACACATACTTCTTAAAGGTTCAAAGGATCAGGACTCCCATCTTTTATGACTCTGTGTTTGTGTTGTATGTACCTTATCAATCCCACCATCTATCATAAACACTGTGCTCTGGCTTCTCAGCCCAGCATTCTTCCTGAATCGTACTAGGCCATTGATAAGGCAAAGGGGATGCCCTGCTCCCCTCCCAATGTAGCTCTCCCACCAGCCCTAGGAATGTTGGCAATCCACATCTCCTGTCTGGATCTGTGGTCCGCACATACGTAGTAGAATTTTCTAGGCCCTGGGATTCCAAAAATGGAACCAACGGACCTCCATGTTCTATACTCTCACAAGCACACATACATGCTGCTGTCTTTAGCACACACAAACATGTGTGTGCTTCACAGTGCTACATTCCTCTCATGTATGCCAAGCGATTTGGAAATACAGCCACTGAACTTCAACCAAGTGGGTCTTTAGGCTCCAGTACTAGGACACCTGTACAACCCAGCCATTCTATTGTTCATTAAGCAGGTATGCTGTAACAACTGCACTTGTTTTCAGCAATTCCAAATGAGGGAAGTAGCCCAACCTATTTGGAGGAAACCACATTTGGGAGCCCTTCCCAGTCTATAGTAGACCGCAGGTCAACAAGGTAGGCCTAGGTCATGGCATGCACGCATGGTCCATGCATGTTGCAAGAACAATTTCATAACCAGGCTTCCAGATCTACAAACAGCTGATGCAGTCTGGGCCAAAGTGCATGTCTGTTACAATGTGTTAGAAATGGAGTCTCTAGTTGGCAGTAGTTTGCACCCTGTTCAAATAGGGACCCTCATTCTAGTAAGTGTAAGGAATTCACACAGCTAAGATAACCACTGCTCACCTCCTTGGTAACTTGGCACAAGCAGTCAGGCTTATTTCAGAGGCAATGTGTAAAGTATATGTACACACACACACAGTAACACAGTGAAAACACCACAAAAGTACTCCACACCAGCTAAGAAAAATAGCCAAATTTATTTGAGTAAAACAAGACCAAGACGATGAAAATCCAACATTCACAAGCAAATATATAAACTTTTAAAATATTAAGGGCCACATGTACAAAGATCTGGTTTTGCGACTCGCAAACTGCAAGTCGTAGTCTGTAGGACCTTTTGCGACTTGAAAAATGCTCCGTACATCTGGGCCTAAATGTAATTGTGGTTCCTCAAAAATCAAAGAAGCGCTTGACTGAGGTAAAGTAACTGAGATGCATCAAAAACAAAGATGATGCCAGTCGCAGGGGATGTGATAAATCAAAAGAGCTGGAGAGGCATCAGTTCCTTACTGTTGCAGGGAAGGTGATTCTTCGGTTCCTTACTGCTAGGTAGGGGAGGTGATGCTTTGATACCTTACTGCCACAGGGGAGGTGATGCATCATTTGCGGCATGAAGCATTGGTTCCTTATTGCTGTGTGGTGTCTATGAAGAAAATAGCACACAGGGATGATGCGTTGACAGTCAAGTAACGATGCGTTGATCTCACAGCAATGAAGCAGGCGCTGCACCGGAGTCAGAACAGTGCGTCATAGACTTTGGGAAGGCAGTCCTCGAAACACATACAACAGTGGTTCTTCTGACGTGCTGCGACAGAAATCTGGGGCCTGCGTTGAAAACCATGGACGTTGTGTCAAACGGGTACCACTTTCTGTTGTGGGCAGTGGCGATGCATCAAATCCTTACGCCAATGCATCAGTTTGGAATGACGCAGTGTGCTGATGTTTGAATATTCTTCTTGTTGCACCAAAAACCTCATTCAAGAGCCCAGATTGGATTTTGCACCTTTTGAAAGAACAGGGCTCTCAGCAGAAGAGCCCAGGTGCTGGCAGATGACGTCTTCGATGCCCTAGAGACTTCTTAACAGGAGGCAAGCTCAACTCAAGCCCATGGAGAACATTGGAAAGCAGGATGTAGAAAGCAAAGTCCAGTCCTTTCTATTCCCAGGACAGAAGCAGCAAAAGCAGGCCAGCACAACAAAGCAGCAGGCCTTCCATCCTAAAGTCAGGGTAGACCAATCAGTACCTTGATGGACTTCGCTGCTTACGCAATAGAAAATGGACCCTGGCCTGCAACAGCAGGGGCGCGTTCCAGTTCTATGCCTTTCTGAACACAGTTGGATTCCTCTGTCCTTATTCTAGAGGTCCACTAAGCTAACCCATGGGGAATCCTTCACCCCACCTGCGGACCCCACCTGTGCAGCACCGAACCTTACTTTTCTCACAGATGTGTCCCAGTAGGCTGACAGGACCACCATGGCCAACGTAGTGGTATGGCCCATTCCAGCTTCAGGGTGTGACTCCTGTCCCTAACCCAAGGGGAACATTGTCCACATGGATAGCAACCCGCAGTGGCCACTGACAGCTGTCATTGATGAGAGGAAAGCCTCAGCCCTTCCATGGCTGTCTAACATCTGTGATTTGTCAGATTGGGGGGGTGGTAGGCCTAGGTGACTGGCACCTTTTGTCCACTCTCCCTTCCACCAGTTCAGGGGTGGTATCCTGAGACTGGTCCTCCAGCCCAGGGTCTGCACCCTTAGACCAGCGTGGAGTCAGGGGTGAGTCCCTACCCCCCCTTGCTCGCCTCCCTAGGCTCTGTACCCTCCTGTTGGAAGTGATACTGCCAGAATCAAGAACTGTCAGGGCATTTCTGGCAGCTATCCGAAACAATTTTTGCACTAGTTCAGGATTGGGATTCTACAACTGGTCCCACAACCACGGGTCTGTACCCTTAGGTGGTGCATGTGCCTGGCAAGCCAGGACTTCCAGGGGAATACAACCACCAACCCCCCAAGAGAAACACATTCTTCATGTGTTGTATGAGAGTCTTCCTGGTGCAGGTCTCCCAAACCTTGTCCATTTGACAGAGCATCAAGCCCTCCCAAGCCAAAAGTGGTATCACCAGGTCATTTCTGGGATGTTCTGACCTCAGAGTGGGCAACCCCTGACCCACTGGTCCTCCCACTGGGGACTGTCTCCCCCTCTCATGCCTCCAGCTGGGCTTCTGCCCTCTCCTCTGCAGAATGTTGCTGCCAGACACCAGAACTGGTAGGATGCTTATGACAACTCTCCTCCCCCCCCCAAGATCTCCTGACACTGTGGGATTCCCATCAGTGGGTGATCTCCTGTTACAGACCAGGTCCCCCTGCCTGTGCCCCCTCTTAGAGCAACCCAAGCACTGGGACTGAAGGAAGGACACCCTTTTCTTACTCCTGGAAAGGACATGGGACCCTTTCTACCCCCTACTAAACTGGGACCTGTCTGGGGTACTGCAACCATCCCCCTCACTCTGATAGGGAAAACCTGATCCACCCCCTTAGGATTACTCCACAATGCCTCTTCAGACCCTCTGGCACTCATACAGACATCTGTCTCCACTGCAAGTATCCTGGGATAAGAGAACTCCACAGGGTGTTCTCTTATACCAAATATAGGAAACTTAGCTGCATACACAACTGCACACATTGGACGAGGGAGCTACATTAGGTCATCTTCAAAAGCTTACGAATTATGCATAGGACTCTGATGCAACAAGGTGCTACATATGTACAAGCAAAGTGTGGCCTATGCTGTCCACCCAGAAGTCTTCAGTCTTCTACTGCACACAGCCTGAATTTCCAGCTCTAAAATCGCAGAAGGTTGATCTTTCTGTGCCATCCCCGTGTAATAGTAAAACCTATTTCCCATACATTTAAGAAGTGAAACTACCAACCTTACATTTAGAAAATGGATTAGAACCTGACTATTCACTAAATGTTAATGGCTCACCTTTCTTTGATCTATTTTTCCTGATTATGACTCATCATGACTTCACAGAACTAGGGCATCTTTGGGTAGCAGTGCACTATATAAAAACATCAGTATTAGTCGTATGGCATCAGAATATCATAGACTAAATATGGTCTGACAAACATATCGTGTCCTGAATACATTTAACAAAATATCGAGCACTTTCATTTTACATGAACGTTGTCTGGATATTTGCTCGTCTAGATATATGTTGATGGACACAGCCAATTATTTCCTTATACTGAGTATAATTTTCAATTTGAAAGGATTTCTCAAAATTATCGCCTGGTCTTGAGCTTCCAGCTGAGTGCATGTAAGATATAATGGTGAAAAGTTAATGGTGATCAACTGAAGTGTAGGTGTGCAGATTGAAGCACCTGTTAAGATGCATTTTTTATGAAATCCAGTCTAGGACATGGATGAGGCCAATTGTAAGACATGTAATGCAATTAGTACGTTTGAGTTGTGGCTACTTTTGTTTGCCATGCGTATACTGGATCAGTGATAGGCCACACACATGCATGGTCAGACTTACAGGGCATGCAAATTCCTGAAATAGAAGTAGGGAGCGGATAGAACCTTGTGTGAACATTGAACATGAAGTATTCTGTTTGGTTCAGAATTTATCCATGATGACTGTGTACATCATTGTGAAAGAAGTAATCTAGTTAAGACCCAGCAGCTAAGAGTCTGACCTTATCTAAGGCCTTTTTATTTAATTAAATACACATAATTATATACACTTGCATACTGGAGCTTACAGTCAGCTCCTTTAGACACTAATCCTTTGTAGTGTGATTTCATTTTGCCCTCCACTCTCCACAACACATAGGATGGGACAATGGTTCAGTCCATTTCTGCCACTGACTTGCTTCTGTGTCAAAAGGAAAGGGCAGGAATGCACTGTATGTATGCAATACGGCACACTCCTGTTTTCTTCCACTGCGCTGGTGACGTTTTGGCAGCCTAGTGCCAACACAGGCATGCTTGCACCATAGTGCAAGTGTGACTGCCTTGTATGCAATATTGTTTTTCTGCAGGAAGGGACACCTTCCTATATAAAAACAATCCTGAAAGGCTTATTCCTCTTTCTAGAAAGAGTTAAAAGCAAGGAGAAATAAATACATTTCTCCTTGTTGTGCCTCCCCTGGCGAGGTATAAGTTTTTGGGGAATCCCCAGGTTTACAAGCTCCTGTAAATCTGGGGATGCATCAAAATCCAAGTGTTCGAGTGGGAACACCCTCTGCAATGCCCATGGAAAGCCTCCCTTGTGCAGAGTAAGGCAGTGAAGCTATTTGAGTAGCCATGCCTTACTCCATAACTACGAGGCCATTCAGAGCCACTTTGTGTGATCTCATAGATATGAGTGCAAGGTTTGTGCTGCTGTTGCATCACAAAAAGAGATGCAATGCCGGCACAAGGGGCTCATAAACATGCCCCTTAGTTTTTCATTTTACAAGGGCCTGACAGCCTCCCAGGGACTGGTCGGTTGTCGCTGATTTGCAGCATTCATCATCCTGCACTAGCACTGCAAGTGTAGACCTTCTCTAAATGGTCTTTAAAACCCTCAGTGAGTGTGCATGCACCATATTATTGCACATATCTTAGGGTACTCCATAGAACGTCCAGTGGCAGCTGACTCGTGTGGCCCTCATTTTACCCAATGTGGTTTTGCATTCCCTTTCTTGCAGTGGCGGCTAGCGACATTTAAAAGTCATGGACGTAAAAGTTCAGTATAAGTGGCCTGTGCCGAGTGATCGTAGTGAGCAAGCCCTACTGTCATAAGGAGGGCTTTAGGGTAGTTCCCCTCCCAAGAAAAGTTTGCTAAAAAGAGTGGGCAAATGGTGCATTTTCAAGCAAATTTGAGGAAGCAAGAAGGTTAATAAGGAAACTGTGAAAGTGTAGTTATGACATCAATAAAGAGACTTCATATAATAATGTAGGTAGCTGCTTAGTCAGTAAAACCAGAGAACCTCTTTACAGATTTTAATAATGCTGGTGCTCCTTGGTAGGATAATAGGAGCTGGGGGCCCTATGGGAGGATAGTAGGATAATAGGAGATGGGGAACCTATGAATGAATAATAGGAGCTGGGGGCGTATGGGAGGATAATAGGAGTTGGGGCCCCTGTGGGAGGATGATGGGAGCTAGGACCCTTATGGGAGGACAGGAGGAGCTGGGGACCTTTTGGAAGGATAATAGAAGTTGGGGACCCTATGGGAGGATAACAGGAAAATTGGAGGTGGGCAACCTATGAATGAATAATAGGAGCTGGGGCACTTATGGGAGGGTAATAGAAGCTGGGGCCCTATGGGAGGATGATATGAGCTGGGAACACTTTGGGAGGATAATAGGAGCTGGGGACCCTATGGGAGTACAATAGGAGCTGGGACCCTTTGGAAGGATAATAGAATCTGGGGACACTATGGGAGGATAATAGGAGCTAGGGTGTAGAATCAAAGTCAAGGTCGGGGCCGAACCCATCAGCGATGCCAGGTTGGTGCTGGCATCCTAGCCAATATGCTAGGAAAGAGTCACAAGTAGGATAACCCTGCATGCAGGGTCAGTGGCATGGAAAAGGCAAGGTGCCTCACAACAACAGAAGGGGCAGTAAAAGATAGCCACAATCTTCTATTCTCCCATGACTCTGTGATGCACACTGTTGGCCAATTCTCCCCTGCAAACGCATAGTGAAATTTTCACTGAATGGCATGAAATTGCCTAGTAAGGAAGTGAACCCGAAATTCCCACAATACACTCAACCCCCGTTGCGACTATTATCATGGGTCTCACCAGCACACATCTTTATCAGTGTGGAGTTTGCCGGGGCTAAAATCAAATACAAGGGAATCAATTATTTCAAACAAATCTCCAGCACAGAGATCGCCATACTTTTCCGGGTCCTGTTACATGGAAAAGTGCTCAGATGAAGGACAGTTTCTAATCCAAGCATTGTGAGCGACAGTTTAGAAGAGAGAAACAGTTATTAATGCTGAATGTTTACTAATGAATATTCATGTATTCTGAGTGTTGAATTTGCATAGAAAATTAGTTAACGTAGAAAAATAATACACACATTTGAAATTGTGCCTACTTAAGAGGCCACCAGTATTCACAAAGTGTACTTAATAACAGCTTATTAATGTAAAATGTTGAGCTCATGTTTGGATTAATGTAGTAATATGTCATATTAATGGTTATGTATGATGTATTTGCTTTATTAATCGTAGGCCTTAATTTAGTGAGGTCTTGGGCCTCGTTGCACGGCCTCATGTCAAGCTGCATTGCTTAGATGAATTATAAATCGGCTGCTTAGAGAGTTAAGTTGTGATTTTCCACTGCATTGACCAAATGTTAGAAACCATGAGAACTGCTGACTAGAATATGCTCTACTAGCTAAGGATACATTGTATAACTTAGTGTGTGTAAAGACAACCTTCCCAGGAGCAGACAATGGATGCCCTGACTTGAGTATATGCTGATACAAATTTGTTACCTGACAAGCCCAACTATGGGAACAGGAGAAGAGGAGCCAGTCATCGACATGTGAACAGTAAAGTAGTAAATTCCTAAATTTGGGGTTCTACTTTCATTGGACTAAACGTAAACATACGATTCTCTGACCAGTAGCAATATGGGAAAAAGTGTTAGGAAATCTAACTTAGCCAGACTCCTCCGAAAGAAGATACACCATTTTCGGCCTGTCTTTCTCAACCGTCCCGAGACGCTATTAGCTGTTATTCTTTTTCAAACTGCATGAAGAGACTTTACTTTCCTGAACTTTAATGCTGAATTCTGATACCTTGCTGACTTAACTGATGTCCAATTGACGAAGACTGTCTGAAGGTTAGTTAGGGTACTCACTGATGGCGCTCACTACATGAAATTACAGTTGATGTATTTTCTTTGCTGAATCTAAATGTATGCCATTTCTCTTGTGCAGTTATTCTTGCTATTGATTTGAACTATAACCTTAGAATGTGTAGTGTTCCAAGCTTTGATTTAATTACGATTCTTTAGGAGATTTGGGCAGCCAGTATTGTTTCTATATGTTTACCATTTGATTTTGAGACTAAGGGGGTATTCTAACTTTGGAGGAGGTGTTAATCCGTCCCAAAAGTGACGGAAAAGTGACGGATTTACCACCAGCCGTATTACGAGTCCATTATATCCTATGGAACTCGTAATACGGCTGGTGGTATATCCGTCACTTTACCGTCACTTTTGGGACGGATTAACACTCCTCCAAAGTTAGAATAACCCCCTAAGTTACGTGATATTAGCATTGTTAATATAGGGAAACAAACATTCTAGCTTTTACATAAAGCTGTGGTTATTCATGATTAAAAGGTCATGGTGTGTGGAAATTACTGACTCCTATGATTGTTGATGCTATTGATTGTTATTGCTATTTATTTGGATTGGTACGGGGTCTCATGGTGGGAACTACTCTAAGCGCAGTAAAAAGGTTCATCGACCTACAGACGCATCCCCTTATAAATTAAGGTCAATTAACCAAATAAGGTCTGAAGCGCTAACAAGTGTAAATAAGAACTGCAGTATGGCGCGGCCACGCCTTTTCCCGTGCTGGAAGAACGCAGCTTGGGTTCTTCTGAAGGGAGGTTGTGACTACATACCCATGTACATTTTATTTCGTTTGTAGAACCTCACCACACTGCATGGGTTTTAAGATGAACCTAAACAGAAGTAGTTTAAAAGGTGGTTTGTCTGTGGGGTAGAATGACATATCCACCATTTTACGTTTTGGAAAAGAAAATAGAGGGGAATGAAAGGGTGGCACTGGGCTGTAACATAGACACTGCAGCTCTCACATTGCAAGTCCACCTTCAGCTCGATGTCCGTGAGTGAAAAACAGAGAAGACTGAGAGGTCTCTTACCACATTTGGCAGGGACATCATTTTTTTGCTACACCATGTTACCCCACCTGGGCAGCATATATGAGTTGGCCTGAAAAAGGCTCAGGGCTACTTCACATTTGACATTTTATACTGAGTTAAAAACTCACTGTCCACCACGAATTTGGCAGTGCAAAAACCTAGAGTTTGAACCCCCATTAGAATTCACAACAAAGATACCACGTGTGATATGCAAAAAGTGGTGCAGTCTCCCTCTGGTGTGCCTGTGTGACCACTCTCACAGAACTGTAGCAATACAGTTCCAAGGTCTGCTTGCTGGCGAAAATTAACTGGGCCCCACAGGTTCAAGATTATTATATTTGTTTTGGACAAAACCCGCTTTATTTACTAGTTCACCTCAGATGTCGCTTTCAGTTGATACAGGTAGACAAAGCCCTGACATGAGAAATGCATGATTCTTCCAGCCCTGTTGAATCCACAGATTGTCAATATTCTGATATAAATGGCCATTTTATTCTGTTCGTTGCACGGGGGTCTCCCGCTTTACTCCCAATTTCCCAATTCGGTTTCAGCCCAATATTCCAACGTCACCCATCCTGTCTGCAGTTTGCCGTTAGACCTTACTTGGCCTTCAGCGTTAGCTTTGCTTCGCATAATGAATAACACCGAACCTCCGAAGTCCCTTAATACCTTACTGGGAGTACTAGGCACTGTACAAGTTGACTCATTATAGGTCTAGCCAAATAATGAATGTGATGGTAGTACACCAATAAGTATAAACTGCACGTGATGTTGAGATGTGTGTACAACCCCTGGGACACTCCTTAAACTCCCAGTACTTAGCCGAGTAGGTTAATGTGCCTGCTGCACAAATCGCTTTGCAGGTCACAGGCTTACAGTACAGTGGATACATTACTAATGCATCTGCGGGCTGCGACTACAGAAACTGTACTCACTGGAGTAGCGATCCATCAAGTTGTAGTAGCCCTACTCATGGAAGTACTCTCCTTCTAAGGTGGTGGGCTGCAGCTTCTCAGCTTCGACGTGAGAGGTCATGGTGTGTGTGGAAGGGAACGGAAAATACCTTGATGGGCAACCGTGTCTCTCAGCCAATCCAGACACAGCTCCCTTGCAGTTCCACAGTATGAGAGTAACACCAGGATTGGCTTAAGTAGTCAAACTCACTGTTCATTAGGAGACTGGGTGTCTGCGGCTTTGAGCAACCCCGCTCACTAATGTGCAGTGGAGTGAAGACTCTAGTGCGTGTGTTGGGATGGCCGGAGAAAGGCGACATGCTCACTTTGTGGTGTAGGTACCATGTGCTCGCTGCTACCACCAGTATGTGTGTCTTTCAAATTGATGCCCCACCACCTTCAGAGCTGTGGCGGAAGCTGAAGGCCTACTCACGGCGATTGAATAAGATAAGATAAAATTATTATTGGACAAAGTGTACTCTGTAGTGTATTATATTCACAAGTAATAAGGGGCAATGAGACCCTAAGGCAGGAACCGCTGCTTCTTTTGTGGAATATGCAAGTTCCACAGCTTCATTGTAAGGTCTTTCCGCAGGGATGTTTATTGTCTCACCCTTAAGAGCGATAAATGAAGAAACTTTGGAGGCTTATGTTATGAACTTTGGGTGAGGGTTTTTGGGCGCAACCCAGGCAACCATCACTTTTCTGTGCAGACCACGAGTCTTGAACTACTTAAAATGCCTAGATTGTTCACCATCAATTATCCTGCATATTTTCGCTAATAGTTAACACCAATCACCTTGACGCCGTCCTCTTGTATCAATTGATTAAGTTATATTGGGTGTTGTACTATGTTACTACACTTTATGTTCGTTGTCATCAACCTCATTAATGATAACTGAATCAGTTCACAACCTGTGATCTTATACTTATCCGACATGCTTCTTTAGTAAAGGAAGCCACTGCCATTTAAACGACTGATGGTTCTTCTTACTAACAAATCTTCACTATATCAGGTTTCACACACTTGCATACTGAAATGATGAAAAGGCAAGAATGGCTGTAATGTGCAAATTTGGCGACGATTACACCACAGGTCTAGCCTCTTTCGTGAGCAGCACATCCATCACTCGAAGTACATATGTAACTTGCCGTCGTGCTTCAAACGAAATTCCCATTAATGGGAAACAGCTGCACGCTAATGGGTTAAATAAAAGCCTCAGTGCCGCTGACATGGAGTCATATATATTAGGCACTGCTCTGCTGTGGTTTCATAGACACCATTTAACTAATGCCCACCCCCATAATGTTTCCTTTATATAATTGAGCATTGTTTCCCATGAACTTTTGATTATTCCCGACTGCCCTCTAGATCCTGGAAGTCTTACCCTTTGGCAATCCTTAATAGAACGACCTCCATTACTTGCAGACTCTGTTTCCAATTGGTGTTCTTCCATCTGGACACTCAAGCTTTACAAAAAAGACACAAAACTTTGTCAATGTTTTTTTAGGCAGAGTAAGTAAGTATCTTACATTTTAAATAATCATACGTGCACAGTATATAAAATATGCTTGTTTCCTCACTTCCAGTGCAGGCTAATTTACACATCCTCGATGTTTGAAAAAATCAGGCACTTCCCTCAGGTCATCCCAAGTCATTTCTCTTCCCGCAGTTACTTTCACTGTTTTGATAGTGTCAGGTCTAAAGAAAACAAACTAGCCCAATTAAGAGAGCAAAATAACAGACCAGTCGGAAATATTATTATTTTATAATTGGGTAAAGGGATTCTCAGCGAGTCCAAACATCTGCAGACGTCCTCCCACTGGGCCCACTGTCATATTTTCAGACAGTCCAACAAGGTTTGAGTTGAAAAATAATGTTTAAACATTTGGACACGTTTATGTCCTGCCTTGGCTTTTATAGTATATTGCTCATTCTACCAAAATCTGCCATTAATCCTTAAAATAGTTAAATCTAAAAAATAAAAAATAAAACAAATTGAATCATTCAGTACAATTTTCCATCTCCTAAGAAACATAGGGGCATAGTTATTGGAATCTGGCGCATCATTCATGATGTGCCACTCTTCTAGCGCTCCATTGCGTCCCCGTAATGACATCATGTGTGCGACTTATTTACAATACAGCGCACCATGGCAGTCGTGTCCAGATAAGCATCATAATTTATGGTGCTAATATGACACTTTGCTGGATTAGCATCATAAATTATGGCACAAATGCAGTAAGGCACAGGGAGGCCCATGTTTTCAATGGGAGCCTTAGGTAGGTGTAATAATAATGACGCTAAAATTGGGGCAGTGAAATCTAGTAAATTTCACTTTGCCATTTTTCTGGGCCTCCCTGCGTGGGAATGCCCGTTTTCATACAGTATGCCAGGTGCAGGAATATTGTGGCGCAAGGGTTTATAAAGTGGCGCAATGGATCTCCTTTCGGCGCTGAGTGTGCACTGAGAGGAATGAGTGCACACTGAGAGGAATGAGTGAAAGTAATAGATGAGAGCCTATGGAGAGCCATGTCCCGTGGGTGCTGGCTATCACCTCATGGCTCTGCTTATTCAGCTCAAATACTTACATGACTTACCTCACACCTCCAAAGTTATGGCAAAGGAAGAAACTACCAGAACATACATGCTTCTACTGTCTAGAGAAAAAGGGAGCTTTTTTCCCCGTATGGTGTGGGAATGTCCAGTAATTACATCACCTTGGCAGAGGATTTTCAATGGACTCTCTATAGAGGCTCTCAAAACCATTTTCAGAGTGCAATGGGGCTCTTTTGAGCCCAACATTGAAGGTTGAGGCTTTTTACTCCTGATGTCCCAGGGCCAGACCTACAATGGATCCTGAACAGTTGGGGCAAGTAACTCTTCTGCACTTGATTCTTAGTGGTAGCTGTGGATGAGCAGTCAAAAGTTTTCTTGAGGACAAAGTGTAGAAATAGATTAGTGAACAGGACTCATAACTCAAAGAGCACTGAGTAATGTCAATAAAGCAATGCCCAGGCAAGTACTAGCTTTTATGTATATATATAAATAAGTATTTTGTTTCTAACTCTACACATTCAATGGAATAATAACATTCATGAACAATACAATCACCTTAAGAGTGGGGCTCTAGTGTTATCTGGCAAATTTCTATCCCACTCTCCTCCTTGCAATGTGATCACTATTATTCCACATTCATTGCTGACTATATCCAGGGAATGCTCACCAGTAGGCCTTGCTGAAGAGTTCTCTTCAACTCTTTTGGGGATTAGTCAAAAGCGTCTGTAGTGCCACCGGACCTTCAGCAGTAGGTCCTCCGGAGCCTACATGCCTAGTTCAGGTATTAACCACTTCAGTAGCATGGAAGCGTTCAGCATTTCAGAGGGTACCCCAACATCAGGCACTTACAGCTCTGGACCTCTTCTGAGGCATCAGACTGCTCACAGTGCACGCGGCAGCACCCGACCGGCACACTGAAGTGCTGACAGCTCCCTTCAGCTTAATTTGTTCAGTACGGATCGGGACTGATCGTCTTGCTCCCTACCAGAGCCCAAGGACAAAGCAGAGTCCTCACAGCATCCTCTGGTTTCCTCAGGGTTGATCAGGGAACAGATCTTGATGATCTTTGGCAAAACTCAGGCCTGACAGTCCCACCTGGCTCACAGGGTTGCCGCAGCACTTGTGGGCAAGGCGTAGACTTCTCCGGTGCAATTGACAATACCATGGGGGCTCCTCCCAGCATACAGGATAGTCGTTAAGGCTCACAGAAGAAAGGGCATTTGTCACACAGTCACATTAATGGTGGGCCCTTCTGGCATATAGGGTCACCAAGATCTGGCTCCCTCCAACGCTCTTCTTTTGCTCACAGGGCACACTGATCTTGGCCAGCAGGCAGGTGATCTTGGTTTCTCTGGGAAAAGTCCCCCCACCCAGCAGGGAGACTAGCAGGGTTTGGCCTCCAATCCTTGTTACAGGCAGAAGTCATGCAGAGCTTCTCCTTCTCACACAGTCGGACTGGCTGCCTCGCAGATGACACATTTTATGGTCTCAACCTCTCCTTCTTAAAGTCCCTTGTCAGACACTAAATGTGGTTTAGGGTCTGGGACTTGGGAGTTTCATGTTGGGAATTCTTCTTCTTTTGAAGTGCATGCTCTTCTTTCTCTTCTTTCCTCTTGAACGTCTGTCTGTCACAGCAGTAAAGACTCTAAAGTTGATAGACACAGATCATGACTAGAGTCCACACCTGGAGATTAGCCACAGTCATATGTGCATCAAAAGATTAATCCTGAGCTCCCAATTCCACTCTTTATGATTCCCTTATCAGCCTCATCTCCTTCTTGAGGAGTGTCCAGGCCCCTTCCTTGTGATCAGTAAATCAAAGAGCATCCTTTTTAAGTGTAAAGTGTGAGCCTCCCTCTCCCTTCCTACAGTGTGTTTAAATGGCTTGGGGGCAGGCCGAGATGAATCACACCCTAGTTGTCATTGGATCCATGCTTACAATAAGAGACATTGCAAGACATTGAAACTTGGCAAACTTGGGGTCCCTGGTTGAATGGTGGGCAGTAATGGATTGGTGCACAAAACAAGAAGAGACACTATATTTATCTGGGGTTTGCCCTCAGAAACATAAGAACATTTGGGGGAAATTGTGGGGGTATCATAGTTTGGGAGGATGCACAATTTCACTTTTTTTTTGGTCGATATGGAAGAGTTTGTACTGTAATGGTAGTGTGTGTACTGTTCTGTTTTCTTTAAAATAATAAATACAATAAAATCGGGTTAATAAAAAAAAGGCTCTGGTGAAAATCATGCAAATCGATTTTAGCAGAAGCTGACAGTTGGTGATACTCCATTCCAAAAACTAGGATTTCCAAAGTAAAAAAATCTAGGGGGGGGTGATTAGGTGGGTCAGAAGCATCTTCTAATATTAAGTGACCCCAGAATAATGTTGAAGTGTTTTTGTGCAACTAACATACTGTAATTTACATCAGAGATGTATCTCAGCTAGCAATACAAAGATTGCATTCAGTAGGTTTGGGCACATTAACACCTGTACTCCCATTATATATTGTAATTGAAATATCTTGACAAGATTTTCTTTTTAACAGGATGAAGATTTTATAAAGGGTGCTTCATTTGATGCCACAACATCTGTGAGTCCCAGTTGTGGCAGCAGGGGTACTGTCTGTTGTATGTTATTTGTGCCTCGCTCCTGACCATCCATAAGTTAAGTCTGTCCAGATCCTGACAGTTGGTCTGGTGTTTAATCTATGTAAATTTGCCAATAGGTGCAACATCAGCCACAGTCTTCATTGGCTTAATGTCGTGCAATGGGTCCATGTTCAAACTCTTTAGTGGCTAACGGAGGTTGCCTACATATACTCATGTAGTATTAAAAATATGATAATTATGTTAATTGAGTTATAAGTTCTTTTATAGTGCACACAGCGTCTGTGTGGCTGGCACTGACAACATTTTAGTGTTTGTCCTTAGATCTGTCCAATAATTAGTGTTCAGGTTATTTAAAAAGAATAGCAGAACATAGGACATTATCAGAAGCAGAATGTGTTATTATTACTGTATATATGTTGCTCTTTCAGTATTAACATGCAGAACAGCCAGTGGAAAAACATGGGCAATCCCTGCAATGTAGCTGCGCCCATACCACCAGAGGTACACGTTTGACCAATGATCTTTTCTAATAATTGAGTTGTCCTGATAGAATGCTCAGTGCTGGCATTTTGGTGGCCACACCTTGGATCTCTGGAATTCAGAAAGTGTAAAAAAAAATTGTTGGATGCTGAGCCATTTTGATTTGTCCACCTGAGCAGAGTTCAAAGTACATCAGAACTGGGCTTCCATATTTCGTCAAATTCCCTGTGCATGGTGAAAAGAAGCATGATTAAATGAGAATCTGTATAGTTCAATTTAGAGGCAGGTCATCTACATTCTGAGCTAAAGACAGACCTCTCTGGCTCTCCTCTTAATTTATGGGCAGAGCTCTAGAAGAAAAGGTTCAGATTTCTTAAAGCATTTTCGCTTTTAGTTCTAACTAATGTTCATTGTGTGCTGCGGTACAGTGTGAAGTGATTTGCTGTTTTCAGAACATTTAGGGTGTTGGACCTAACACTTTTTGCAGGGTCATCCCCAAACGTTTTGCCTCCTTGCTCCTATTTTTTCTGACCTTCTGCTGTTGGCTCTAGGACTCTGATCACTTTATCACTGCTGATCAGAGCTAAAGTGCAGGTGCTCTCCCTTCTAAAGTTAGCATGATTGGCTTACACCTAAATGGCACATTTAATTTACCTGTAAGTCTCTTGTACAGTGGTATCCCAATACCTAGGACCTGTAAATTAAATGCTACTAGTGGGCTTGCAGCGCTGCTTGCTCCACTCACTGAAGTAGCCTTTCAAACCTGTCTCAGGCCTGCTATCACAGGGCCTGCATGCGCAGTTTACTGACATAGGAACCTGGCATCTAAATTTACTTGCAAGGCCCAGAACTCCTCTTGTACTACATGAAAGTCATCCCTAAGGTAGGACATAGAAAACCCTTTGGGCAGGGTGCTATGTAAGTCGAAGACAGGGTTGCGTGGGCTGACCTGGTAGTGACAAACAGCCTATTTTGGTTTCTAACAGCTTTGAGTGCTGCCTTGCTCATAGGATTGCATTGGAAATGCCCCGCCTTATGACTAGCGGGTATTGTCTGATTTATGAGGAGTAGAATAGGCATGTTTGGTATGGTTGTAATGATAATGAGAAATGCTGCTTACTGGTGTAGGTGGATTTTTCATTTCCATTACAGAAATGCCACTTCTAGAAAGTGAGCATTTCTCTGTGCTTATGAATCTGGTGTTTTGCAGCTTGACTCCAATCTGGGGCAGAGTGACAGTTGAGCTGTGTTCATACTTTTCAGACAACACGTACACACGGAGTGTGGAGGTGTCACAGAGGTGCATCTAAATTTTGAATGATCCTCCTGGGCTGAGAGAAGGGGAAGCAGGGCACACCTACATTTTAAAGGCTGTGCCCTGGCCTCACATAAAGGGCTGGTTTGCCCCCAACTGATGTCTGGAGCCTGTGCTGGAGGAGAGAGGGGACACTCCCGTATCCAATTCTAAATGGTTGGAACCTCCTGTCCTCCGCTTTGTTAACACTGTGTATAAGATAGAGGGTTTTCCCCTTGAAAAGGGTACACAGGAAACGTACTTAGAACTGGACACAGAATGCTGCTGGAGGAACAGCCTTGGACTGCTGCTGCTGTGCTGACCTGTGACCTGTGGGTCACTAGGAGGAACTGCCACTGACTGCATCCCCCTTGTGCTGGCCTGTTGCTGGGCCCTGCCATTCTGTGCCCTCCTTGTGTCCCCAGAAGCAGGGTGCAGTGGCCCCTGCCCTCTGCAAACCGCAATGTTTCAGTGTGAAGGAGCGCTTTGCCCTAAGTGCCTCAGTGCTGGGAGAGTGCACTTCTTTATTCACTAAAGTGCCGTGAGAAGCACTTTGTTCTTTGGACAGACCACATTTTATTTCAATGGATTAGAGCCTCAAGAGCAGGTCTGGAGCCTTGCTGCCGGAGAAATCACTGTTGCGACCCGGGACGGCTGTGAAGTCAGAGCACGTCCGAAATGCACTCCTTCAGGTGCCCCTGGGGCACAGGAAAACAAATAAAGGAGTGAGCGTGCTCCAAGTGGTGCCCCAGAATGACGGGCACTGAACCTAGTGCCCCCAGGGCACCCGTAGGTGCTCAATTTTATGAAATTCACAGCTGCGGCCTGGTGATTGCTGAGAACACTAGAGCATCAGGTCGGGTGCAGGCGAGTATGGGAGAGCAGCCTCAGGAGGGAGAGAGACCTCATCAGAGGTCCCTCCTACTCCCAGGGCCAACCCAGGGCCCACAACATAGTCGAAGCACGCTCCGGGGGGAGACATGTGGTCCCCAGAGTGCAAGAGGTAGCCAAAGCCTCTCATCTCCTGTCGGGTGGCAGGAAAACCTCATTGGATGTTCCACCTGGCAGGAAGGTTGTGCCTGGTGCCCCCCGGTTAGGAGGGAGTGAGGATGAGTCCCTCTCCCGCAGTCACTGTTCTAGAAACATGAATGCTCCCACAGTGCTTTTGGCCCTTGGGCTCGCTGGCCCCCGCGTGGGTCGGCCCCTGCTGTTTGGCCTCTTGGGCGAGATAAGCAGGCCTTGACGGAGGTCCACTGCCTGCCCAAAATTCCACCACAATGCTGCTTTCACCAGATCCTTGATCCTAGGATCCTGTGAGCTCCTGCATGATCATTATGGGACTACGGTTTACTGCCTCTTCCGTGTGGTAACGGTGAGAATGCATTCACATGATGTATTGGCACTTCTTTGCGATATTATTCGATATTATTCTGGTGATGCCCCATATATCTGCTAATGTTCCTGTTATTGACATTTATGCTAATGTGATTTTTTATGACTTGCCTTTTATTTCCTGATGTTCCTGGAATGGGCATTAATGAGAATCTTATGATGTGCATTATTGTAGTAATGTTTTCCTGACTATTGCTGACATTGCAGAATAATGAGCAACCTGTGTGTTGCATGTGACTACTGCTGGTTTTTGCAGAGTAACAGTACTGTGTAATATTCTGACAACTGCTTGGTTAGCAGGGTGTTACGGAAATGTTGTGTTTGGTCTAATGGTGTTATGTACAATACAGTTTATTTTTTATATAATTTGGTGTGATGTTTCTTTGTGGTGGGGATAGTGCATCACGTGTGTTGTGCAAACGCTTTACACATTGCCTCTGGGATAGGCCTGACTGCTCATGCCAAGCTACCAATGGTGTGAGCAGGGGTTATCTTGGGTGTGTAACTCCCTCACCCTGACTACAGTGGGTGGGTTCTGCCTGGCTTAGGTGCATACCCTAGCCAACCAGAAATCCCATTTGTAACAGAGGGTCATGTGGAAGAGAGCACGTTTACAGATAATCTTAGCGTGGCATCTTTACACCTTTTTCTTTCCACAGTCGGAAACTCTTTGGTTACTTTGCTATGGGGATATAAAGAATAAGCCAGAATCTAACTCAGCCAGTTAAGAGCTCAGTACTCAGATCCACTAGGTACCTGAGGTTCAGAGGACTGTATAAGGAAAATCTAGAATGGCACCCCTTTGAGGTTCGTCTATTGATCAGCATTCATTTGGGTAAATGTAACATTTGATCATTTGTGTGCCAGAGCTCGGCAAACTCTGTAATAGGGCTTGCTATATAAAATCAAGCTATATTGTAAGTTGAAAACTGTACTGAGGTGTGTCTTTTCTGGAGTGTCCCAATGGAGCCTAAAGTTTGTAAAGCACTGTTTGTTCAGTGTGCCATTCTTATTAGATGTAAGAACGTAATTATTCTCTTGTTACATACAATTTAGAGCTCTCCTTGGCAGAGGGTAAATTCTACTGCAGGGCAATAGTAATTCACTGATTCTTCACTCCACTTCAGAGGGCAGACCATTTTACCACAAATCCAATCAATTCTGACTGCTGCTTCACCAACTGCTATGCATAAAAGTCATTGCCAAGCGATGGTAAAAATATGAGTATGCAAGAACACCCCACACCTAAAAGCGATGTATTGGTGACACAACAGATCTACCCCATCTGCAACGGGTTAAAAGAGAACCTTATAGCACTTCCCAGAACAAGCCCAGCAAACATCAGATCTTACTGTGGCAGTGTTACCATCCATTAACATCTGAGTGTTAACGCAAATGACTTAAGAAAAAATTATCAATGAATGTTTTTATGTTCTGAATAATGAATTTGATAGAAAATGATTAACGTAGAAAAATAATGCGCACGTTTGAAATTGTGACCTCAGAGAATTGTCACCAGAATTCACAAAATGTACTAAATGAGTGATTAACATATATGAAATATGGGAAATGTATTAAATTTATGTAATAATATGTCATATTGAGAGTTATAACCTATGTCTTGCAATGATTGTAGGCCTTAGCTTAGTGGGAGCCTTGCCCTATTCTTGCCAGGCCTCATGCAGAAAGCTGAATTTCTTGGTGTCTAATTGAAATATGCTGACGAAATCAACTGACCTTGAACCTCTCATTGTTTTAATAAAATGCTCAACTAGACCTTTTTGTGAGAACCGACAGACAGGAGATGATGTTCTAGTAATTGTAAGCAATATTGTATAACATGCATGAGATGTACTTTCCCAGGACTCGAACAATGAAGGCACTGACTGGAGAAGAAGATGCAACATTTTTGGTACCTGACGAGCCAGACGATGAGGACATCGTAAAGCAGACCAGCCAACGACATGTGAACTCTGAAATATTAGAATACATAGATTTGAAATAGCACAACTATTGGAAAGAGTCATGACTTGTGATTAATTGACCAATTGGAAATTGGGGGATAGTCTGGGTAACTTCGATATAACAACGTGACAGAGAGACGAGAAGGGAGATGCTAGATTGGAGATGCTAGATGCTAAGAGAGTGAGACTACAAGATCGCAGGGTTGATTCGAGATTCTGTCATTGGGCTCATACTTTTGTGAGCCTGATGGGATGTTGATCGACTGATGGCCTGAAGACGAAGACTGACTCTCTTGCTGATCTATACCGAGGATAGGTAGATATGACAACGTGACTGAATTATATTTTTGTGCCTTTCCTTTCTAGGTAACAACTGCACTGTCTAAATAGTACTCATAGGGAGATGTTTACTAAATTCCTGTTTCTAAATTGTTTTTACATGAAGTCCCACATGCTGATGCTAATCTGGGTTAGATGAGGTTTTTCTTCGATGACTATTGACAGATTCAGAGACAAATGGTTGACGGACTGTTTTGCTGAACTCTATGATTAGAAAATATCTATTGCCTTTACTTCTTCTGTTGACCTATGTTAATGCTTTAGAATATGCTTTGATCCAAGTTTTGATTAGATTATGTTTTTGGTGCCTTCTAATAAATTAATACGGATTTTGGTTGAATTGAATTGCGTTGAATTAATCTCATGACTTAGTACTGTAACTAATATGGAAAGAAAATCACTAAAACGTATAATGAGTCGTGGTTATTCATGACTGAAGGGTCATGGTGTGACATTTCATTGATTCATTATTAATTATGACTAATGTTTATTGAGTTTTGTGTATTGGCCATTTGCAACACCAACCATGCCCTAGCTAGGATAGTCCATGTGAATCAAAAGGTTCATAGACCTATGCACGTCCCCTTGTGAGTTTACTTATTAAGGACCAGGCGCGTTAGCAAAAGCAATATCACACAATATATCACCACTGTAGGCTGCAATGTGTTAGAACATCAGGAGCATCTCTACTGGTTTACT
The DNA here is from genome assembly GCF_031143425.1 of Pleurodeles waltl. Taxonomy (NCBI): domain Eukaryota; kingdom Metazoa; phylum Chordata; class Amphibia; order Caudata; family Salamandridae; genus Pleurodeles; species Pleurodeles waltl. Next base: position 591,465,048 of record NC_090436.1, on the reverse strand, counting down.
TAGGGTTAAAAACAGAAGGGGACCATTCCTGTTCTGTGCAGGACAATCAAGGGAGGGAAAATTAAGCTGCTTCTGAACTCCTGAGATGCGTTGTGTAGGAGCCCTCACTGCCTCATTGAGCCCTTCATTATGAGGGAGATGGAACTACTGCTTGAGTGGATCAGTGGTTCTTAGCAACACACACGCACAATCAGTGATAACAAAGTGAAGTCTGGGATTTTGAACTTCAAGTCAGCTTCAGTGCCCAACAGTGGGAACTTTACTTTCAAGCCCAGCCCCATTGCAGATGAAACATTCATTTAAACAATGCCTCTTTTTGTGGTCTGTCTTGACTACACAGATGTTGCATGACAATTATATAATCATCACTAGAGAGGGGCTTTGACCCTGCTCACATATTGGGAGCCAGACAAACATGCGTTGATTGGACAGAAGTTGTGTGTTTCCACAAAAAAATGTACTTTCCTCCTGCAGCGTGATTACTTTGTTTATTTCTCCAGCTGTCTTAGCTTGAACTTTCAGGAGCACACACATGACATCGGAATGCTTTTATGGTGTTGTAGATAACTAGATAATTGATGTTGTTTTTCTCTGACAGCAGTCCAGATGGGATGATGGCAGTTATTAACCCACATCAGTGGTTCCCAATCTCTGCACCATCAAACCTTGCCAAGGGCACTGCAAACAGATGAACCACTGTATGTTGTAGAACATTTTAGATGAGTTGTATCGATAAGTTGAGACTCTTCTGTAGATGGTCAACCTCCAAGACCACTACCCACTACCCACCTCCCTACATCTTGACACGTCCGTCAAAGGCACCTTCTGCGAGATGAGCACTCCTATATCCACCAAGCCTGTCACCACTGAAGTGGGAAGTGTGATGATGTCACAGTTTCTATGGGAGATGGTAAAATTCTTGGTTTACGCATCACACACCATAAATTGAACTTCTATTAGCCTACAAATAATGGAGGTTATTGCAGCGTGTCTGAACTAGCGACCCTATAAGGATCAAAGTATGACTCGGGTACACAGATGTATGAAACTGTGATCTCCAGATATCTGCAGCAGATGATCAACCCCCAGAACTACCCTGTCTCAACTTGCTACCATTCCCCATTTTTCTTTAGTTTTGGAGCTTTGCAATAGAATGTAATTTTATAAGACAGCAGCATAATGCACCTCATCGTCCGCAAAAAACATAATAAAAATGCATTTTTATATAGCGCTTGATACCTTTCTTTGTGGCACTGTCCATCTCAGGCGTTACTGCTACCCAACATACCAATATAATAATGTGCATTCCATTTATCCATCTCTGAAGGAAGAATGGTTTTGAGAGCACCGCAGGCGAGTGAATTGTTACTTTGGCCTGTGAGTTCCGCATTAAACTCAACAAAAAGAGCTCATCGCTTTTAGCTAAATAATCTCTTCCTCTCTCACTGCCTTCATTAGACACAGCAGGCAGCACTAATGAGTTTAGAGATTTTCTCATAAGAAGTCTTGGCGCAACCAACTCCTTATAGCTGTGGATACAAAGTAACTCCCAAGAATCACTTGCTGAGCATTTTACCTCACTTTAGACAAGAAGTGTGGCAAGAGTTCAAGGTTCTGGTGCACAACTGTCATTCTTTGTGCAGATTGTCAGTACTTACATTTGTACACAAATAAGTCTCAGGGCCCAAATATTTCCTTGAAATCCCAAGACAGCTCTACTGAATGTGGGCATGGCTTATACCAAGGGTGCCTAGTGTTCATGAGTGCTGTTGGCTCCAAGCTACACCACTGGCTCAAATAAAGAACTGCTGATACTGCACGCTCGTACATAAATAAACTTAATTTGTGAACACGGTGCTTGACACTGAAATATAAAAGTGCATGCACAAGTCCATGTCTGCCTTGTGTGATGGCCACTTGCAGCTCATAAGTGCAGCGTTTTGCTTACTGGACTTGCATGGGCTCAGACATGTGTTCATTTCCTAGTGAAAAATAACCTCTGTTGTGGCAGTCATGTTTTTTTCTCATGTGCCCGTCTCAAAGCCATTGCTGCCTGTAACACATTGTTCAGTTAGGGTTCTGTTTGTATCTCAGGCTGAGGCACCCCCCCATCCTTTGTTGTGGTCACCATATTCATCCCTGGGGTTTGCTATAGCAATGTCTATGCCTCAGATTGTTTGCACTGCTTGCTGCTGTCCTGTAGGCCTACTCATTTCTTCCCATGTTGCCATATATGTTTTTGAAGGAACTGAACATAAATTTTCTTTACATTGAAACACAATTTTGTTTTGAACTCACATTGTGGAAACTTTGGATATTAATAGTAGATAGTAGATGTGCAAAGATTGGCGTTAGGTTTGCTTACGCATCTCTGATTATAGAATACCTTCATCTGCTTCCGCCCAACTATTTTGAGGGAGAAAAATGGAAGTACTCAGAGGCCTGGCTTACATTGTCCCCCCTGCCCCACCCACCCCCACCAAAAAAACGTTAAAAAAACATAATGGGAAGCCGCAGCCAACAGCCAATAGGTCAAAGAAACTGCAGGTCGAAAATGTTTGGGAACCCCTGACGTGCATTAATGTTTAGGTCTGGCTTGACCATGCAACAGTGCACCTGTCATTGGACCTTTTAAACATTTTTATTGTATAGCTATTCTTCCATTCAATGTAAATATATATATATTCAAATATATATATATTCCCATGCTATTTACTTATAATGCTGCACAGTATCATACAACATAACTTTAAAGCCTGACCTCTTAGCATTGGCAATTTTTTATTAGAAGTCCGAATCAAGATACAACTTTTGAATACATTTCTTGGAGTAACTGAGAGAGTCTGTTTAAAAAATGGAGGATCTTAGGGACCACTTTATGAGCCTGTGAGAAACCAGGGCTGATTGCAGAGGCCCCCTAACTTTTTGCCCCCATTTTTCACTTTTTGCTGGTGTTTTCCTGACTCTGATGGTGCCCTGGGTACTGCTAACCAGTCCCAGGGACTGTGCTCTGCATAAAATGAGCATGCAAATTAGACTAATTATATTTGGCTATCTCAACCCACCTATAAGTCCCTAGAATATGGTAGGTCACGTTAGTTTAGGGACCCCAGCATAGGAGGTGCACTCATAAGTGCACTGCTGAGGTGCCCAGGGTCAGTTTAAAGGCAGGCTTGCCTTGCTGGCTGCTTTTAAATTAAAGTTATATGCAAATTCGACTTTGAAATTAAAAGCACTTCCAAAGCCTTAAACTACCTTATTTTTACATCTAGGTCACCACTAAGGTGTGCCCTAAGTGGCCCTAGGGTATTTGTAACTATAAGGAAGGATCTTATAAAAAGGTAAAATAGCCAAATTCGTTTTCCCTCACTGTAGTGAATGGCCTCCCTAGTCTAAAATGTGGAGACTTTATTTTAATTAACAAAGTCCCCATAAGAGCCATATATCTTCAATCAATCAATCAACAGAATTGTAGAGCGCGACTAGTCACCCGCTAGGGTCTCAAGGCATTGGAGGGGGCAGCAAGTGAACAGTTGTCAATGATCAGTGGGGATCAATCCAAGAGCCAGGTTTTGAGGTATTTTCTGAATTGCAATATAATTGGAGATCTTCTGAGGTGGATGGGAAGGGAGTTTCAGGTCTTGGCAGCGTGGTGTGAGAAACATCTTCCTATGGTTGTGGTCTTCCAGACACGTGGATGGCAGCTAGGACTAGGTCGGCAGAGCGGAGCTGTCTGGTTGGCGTTGTAGAAGTGGAGTCTGTGGTTAAGGTATTCTGGTCCAGCATTGTGAAGGGCTTTGTAGGCATGCGTGGGAAGCTTGAATATTATTATCTTGTCTATTGGGAGCCAGTGCAGGTCTCTCAGAAGGGCAGAGGTGGGCTGTGTCTGGGGGTGTTCTTGATGAGACGGGCGGAGGCATTCTGGATGCGCTGCAGTCTTTTCTGTACCTTGGTGGTGGTTCTGGTGTGGAGTGCGTTGCCTTAGTCTAGGCGGCTGCTGACGAGGGCCTGGGTGACTGTTCTTCTGGATTTGGTTGGGATCCATTTTAAGATCTTCCAGAGCATGCGCATGGTGTTGTAGCAGGTGGAGGAGACTGCGCTGACTTGACGGTTCATTGAGAGTGCTGAGTCCATGATGAAGCCGAAGTTGCGGGCATGACCAGTGGGGTCCAGAGTGCTTCTGAGGGCAGTGGGCCACCATGAGTTGTCCCAGGTGGAGGGGTTGTTGCAGATGATGAGGATTTCTGTTTTGTCAGGATTTAGCTTGAAGCAGCACTCCTTCATCCAGGCGGCAACTGCCTTCATTCCGTTGTGGAGGTGGGCTTTGGCTGTGTGAGGGTAATTGGTGAGGGGGATGATTAGCTGTGTGTCGGCGGCGTATGAGACGATGTTGAGCATGTGGTGTCTGGCGATGGTTGCTAGTGGGGCCATCAAGAGGTTGAAGAGAGTGGGGCTCAAAGAGGAGCCTTGTGGGATGCCGGCAGTTGATCTTGGTGGCCTCTGAGTAGAAGGGGGGAGTCGGACCTTTTGAGTCCTGTCAGTGAGGAAGGAGGTGATCCATTCTAGTGCCCTGTCGTGGATGCCGGCATCATGGAGACAAGTCCATAGAGTGTGGTGAGAGATGGTGTCGAAGGCGGCGGACAGGTCGAGGACAATGAGAGCAAATGTCATCTGTGGCGGCAAGGAGGGTGGTCTCGGTGCTGTGGTTGCTCCCAAAGCCTGACTGTGAAGGGTCCAGGATGTTGTTGTCTTCGATATGTTTGGTGAGTTGTCTGTTGACAGCTTTTTCAATTACTTTTCTGGCAAGGGGAGCAGAGAGATGGCCTGGACGTTCTTGAGGTCATCAGGGTCTGCGGTAGGTTTCTTCAGTAAGGGCTTGATTTTGGTGTGTTTCCAGATTTCTGGGAAGGTGGGGGTTTCGAAGGGGCAGTTGATGATGTGCATGGGTTTGGGTGTGATGGTGCTGCCTGCTTTGTTGAAGATGTTGTTGGGGCAGGAGTCGGAGGGTGAGCTGGAGTGGATGGAGTTCATGATGTTGAGGGTTTCTTCATTGGAGATGTTGGCCCAACAGAGTAGGTGGTGGGGGTTTGGAGGAGCTTTGGTGGTGAGTATGACGGTGGTGAGCATGGGGCAGTCCTGAGCCAGGAAGCTATCATAGATGTCTGATATCTTGCGATGGAATTAGGTGGAGAGGTTGCTGAGGAGTTCTTGGAAGGCGGGATGTCCATCGAGTTCGCTCTGGGGTTTGTCAGTTAGCTGATGATCGCGAAGAGCTCTTTGCTGTTGTTTGCGTTGTTGTTGATGCGTTCCTGGAAGGCATTCCTCTTGGTGGTCCTGATGAGTTGGTGGTGTGTGTTTATGGGCTTTTTGAAGACTTCGTGGTTGGAGGGGGTCTTGTCGGTGCACCATTTTCGGTCGCGGCGTCTGCAGTTTTGTTTGGATTCCTTGGGGGCAGGGGTGAACCAATTGGCTTTCATTGCTGTGCATCTGTTGGAGGGTTTGTTGATGAGGGTTAAGGTGTTGGCAAAGCCTGAGATCCAGTTTTGAGGTCTAGGGCAGCTGTATTTGTGTCGAGGTCATCTCGGGGGGCTGAGTTATTGAGTCAGGTAAATAGCTGGTTCCTGCTGATCTTGATCCAGCTCCTGCGGGGGGCGGTGAGCGAGGTGTTGGTCGGGTGGTTTGCTGAAGGTAAAGTGGACACAGCGGTGGTCAGGCCATTGGAGTTTGGTGGTGTGGCTAATTGAAATGTGGTTGCTGGCGGTGAAGATGGGGTTGAGTGTGTGTCTGGCGGAGTGGGTGGGTGAAGTGATGAGTTGCTTGAGTCCAAGGTTGGCGAGATTTTCTAGCAGCATTGTGGAGATGTTTTGTTGGGGTTCTCCAGGTGGAAGTTGAGGTCCCCGAGGAGGATATAGTCCTTGGAAGCGAGCGCATGGGTGGTGGCAAGGTCGGTGATGGTGTTGCAGAATGTGGGGTAGGGGCCAGGTGGCCTGTAGATGAAGGTACTTGAATTTGGTATCAAATTAATTGTTATCATTAATCCCACAACTTGCCATTGTTGGATTTAATATAACTAGTTCAAGTAAAGAGTTTTAAGACTCTACCTGAAAGTTGCCAACTTGAGCTCTGTAGTGCCCCTTTCTGATTGGCCAGCCAGTGGCAGCCTTGTCAGACTGGCTTGATGAGGTGTGAAGTGGCCTGAGCTGAATACAGGATTTGCCTGGGGGAGGATATCTGCCTCAGCAGATGGTGAAACAGGATTGGGGGAGTGCAGCCAAACTGGTCTTCAAAGGCAGGGAAGGACATTTGGAGCAGCTCAGGACCTCCCCCATTTCCTGCAACCCCAGACAATTAGGTGTCCTCTTGATTAGATTAGGAGAGGGGAGCAGAGGGGTGTGTTTAGGATTTTTAGCCACACCAGCAGGTGGGCTCAGCCAGATCTAACCTCCAGAAATCAGTTTCAGCCATGTTGATTTTTGAAGAATGTTCCTCCCTGGGATTGATTTTTCTCACACTTCGCAGAAAGTGGTCATCAAAGGGGGAAGGAGCCTGCCTGTGATTGGGCAGTCGCCCCCTCAGATTTCCCCCCAGGAGCAAGAATAACTATGGCAGAGCTGCACCCATACCTCAGATCCCTACTGGAAGAAGAAATTGGAGAAGAAGGACTGCCTTGCTGGACCCCCGGCCTGGACCTGGACACTGCACTCACATTAACTGCACCAGCTGCACACTTTAGTCATCAACAAGAAAATAACTTTGCCTTGTTCCTGCAACTCCAGAAGTGAACTCCCCATAAGCTACAGGTACAAAGGAGATGCCCATAGTCTCCTGCATCAGGTCCTGCAAGCAGAGCCCAGCTGACCAGCGTCCAGTGGCCATTTAAGGATTCTGACCAGGTGCTTTCTGGGAACTGTAGCCGCAACTCCAAAGGAGCAATTCAGAGCTTCTGGAACCTTGGATCAAGTTGTGGACACTTCAAGGACCCACAAAAGAACCTCTGGAAGAAGATCCAGAAGTTTTCAGATGTTTGAAGCAACTCCATAGGTTGTAGAGGCGCATTGTGGGAGCTGTAGTCTCAGACCCCGAGAGGCAAAGCAGAGCCTATGAACCCTTAGCTGGTGCTGTGGACCACTTTTCTGAATCAAGGAACAGTTCTGAAAGTAAGTGTAACAGTGTTACCTGGTGGGTGGCCTGAACTCTGGCGTTTGTCCCTGTCCAGTGTGACCTTTTTTAACCGTTTGAGAGCTGGTCTCTTTTATGCTCTTGAAAACGTTAATTCTTTAAAGATTCATATCTCCGAATCAGATTTTAAACATTTTGGTGTCATTTTAAAGACAAAAATATAATCTATTTGTATAAATGTATATTGGATTTTTATTGTGTTTTGTGTTTCACTTATTTACTGCTTTGTGATTTTTAAAAGCTTTACACACTTGTCTCCTAAGTTAAGCCTTGTTGCTCGTTGCCAAGCTACCACGGGTTGAGCTGGGTTTAATTTATTGAGACCTAACTGGATCTGAGTGGGGGTTAGTGGCCTATTGCGAGGTGTCGGTACTTATCTGTCCTTACCAATAATCCACTTTCCAACAGAGCCTGTTTGCATCGCTCTTCCACCACGCAACATGGTGCAAGAGCAACACAAACCTTACATGTGATTTATGAAGCCATGCAAGGCCACTTTACCTGGCCCTGAATGGCTCCATAAATCTGGAGTGAGGCAGGACAGCACAAATCACTACATTGCCTTACTCGGCCCTGGGAAAGGGTTCCATGGGCGTTGCATGGGTGTACTCATGCAACTCCCAAACTCCCATGATTTTTTATGCATTCCCAGAATTACCGGAAGTGGTAGACCTGGGAATGCTCCAAAAAGATACGCCTTCTCAGACTAGGCATAACAAGGAGAAATATTTTTCTTTCTCATTGTTACTTCCTCTGTCTTTGTGTGCCATGTCCTCCACCACAGGTAGAAAGAGGAGTATGCCTCTCAGGTTTGTTTTTGTGCAAGAAGGTGTCCCTCTCTGCACAAAGCAATCCTGCATGGAACACAGGCACCGTTACACCACGGTGCAAGAGTGCCTGGATTGGTGCTAGGCTGCCAAAAGGGCACCAGCACAGGGTAAAAGACACAAATTCACAGTGTATAGCCTTAAATACTGTGCATTCCTGTCCTTTCCCCTGTCACACGGTGTATCGAAGCAGCGCTGCACCGCGTGAAATTCTCATTAATAGGCCCTTTAGTCTACAAGACCTGGGAAAACTCAGACCATGTGTGTGTGCAAGAAATGTCAGAGTTAGGCTCTATTCTTTTAAAGAAAATACAGCTGCCTAAGTTGTTTCCTTTCTTATTTTTAATGGCTTTGAAATCTTTAATTGGGTGTATGTATTTATTACGTGTTCGTTCTATTTGGGTGCTGTGCAAAATTGCCCAAAAATTAAAACGCATCAAATTTGACCAGTGTTTTAAACTCTGAGTGGCCATATAAGGTTTAATGGTGTTCAGTAATAGGTCTTACTCGAAATGACTAGCCTTGAAAGTTGATTTTCAATAATTTCCTGCGGTTTGTGAAAACAAGTACTTCACTCCTCCGGTCCTGCTCATAACAAACTGGATAGACCGAGAAACTGTAAAATATATTAGCTTTCAAAATGAATAAATGAATATCTTTGTTAATTATGAATTGTTGACTGATGATCAGGTGCTTGAGCTAATGTTAATTACTTGACATTGGCTATCCTGACTAAAAGTATGCTCATAAAAGAATGTAATTTCGCCGCAATGCATAGACAGAGTACATATGGTTACCGAAGACCACATAATTAGAATTAGAAGACATGCACGAATGATATAGAAGAAAAGCTCGGCTGTGTCTTGCATACTAAGAAACTTGTTCAGGAATCGTTCACCCCTCTGTTCAAGTGCAAAATGTTTCATTCTGCACTGGCAAGGTCAATGGAGCTTATACTGCACTGTTGATTATAACCATACCAAACTTATTCTAATGGAAGTCAGAAATTATTGCTGCATTATTAGACTAGAACAAGTTGTTACCAAAGCATTTCAGATGTAATACACTGAACAGTGCATTCCATTGCATGCTTTTGCCAAATTATGTGCTTTGTGACATTTCCAACTCTTCTGTAATGTCCACAGATTCACTTTGTAGTGCAATTTATTTGTGATGTTTTGAACTAAAAAGTTGGATGCCTCATTTTCAGTCGAAAGAGCACAAGCGGTTGGTGGTTCAGTTCAAGTTTATTAATGTCTAGACAATTGTCTTTAAAACAATAAATACATAGCATACATATAAAATGTAAACATATTCTCCCCCATGCCTTCCACACTGACCATTCGAAAATCCAAAGCACAGTCTAATTATAGGGACCCACAAAACCCGCTAAACACAGCAAGTCTAAATGCGCATGTGTCACTGTACAATACTTCTATTACTCGAACAACTGGATTTGATTGCAGCAAAACTAACAGTCTAATATTTTTTAATGACCACATTGTTAGCCCAAGCCTATTTGTAAGAATTTTGCTAGGGCACATGCAACATCCAAGACTTCCGTATTCACCAAAAGTGCAAGGGCTTCATTACAATGAGATATTCTGGCCCGTATTTATACTCCGTTTGCGCCAAATTAGCGTCGTTTTTTTCGACGCAAATTCGGCGCAAAACTAACGCCATATTTATACTTTGGCGTTAGACGCGTCTAGCGCCAAAGTATGGGCAAATAGCGTCATTGTTTTGCGTGAACGCCTTCCTTGCGTTAATGAGATGCAAGGAAGGCGTTCCCGTCTAAAAAAATGACGGCGACGCAAATGCGTCGTATTTATACTCCCGGGCAAAAATCACGCCCGGGAGGTGGCGGGTCAAAAAACCCCGCATTTGCGCCACTATTTAACGCCTGGGTCAGGGTAGGCGTTAAGGGGCCTGTGGGCTCAAAATGAGCCCACAGGTGCCCTCCCCTGCCCCCAGGGACCCCCCCTGCCACCCCTGCCCACCCCAGGAGGACACCCAAGGATGGAGGGACCCACCCCAGGGACATTCAGGTAAGTTCAGGTAAGTATAATTTTTTATATTTTTTTATTTTTTTTGGGTGGCATAGGGGGGCACAAATAAGGCCCCAAGTCCCCTGGGCATGGCCATTGGGCAAGGGGGCATGACTCCTGTCTTTACTAAGACAGGAGTCATTTAAATGGCGTCTGGGCGTCGAAAATAATGGCGCAAACCGGGTTGAGGCGATTTTTTTGCCTCAACCTGACTTGCCCCATTTTAAGACGCCCTAACGCCATTTTCCCCCTACGCCGGCGCTGCCTGGTCTACGTGGTTTTTTTCCACGCACACCAGGCAGCGCCGGTCTGCTAGCGCCGGCTAACGCCATTCCATAAATACTGCGCCCGCATGGTGCTTCAGAATGGCGTTAGACGGCGCTAAATTTTTTGACGCTAAACTGCGTTAGCGCAGTTTAGCGTCAAAAAGTATAAATATGGGCCTCTATGTTTTATAAAAAGCGGGTTTAAAATAAAACAACAAGTCCTATAAATATGGATCAGTCAAATCAAAAATGAACATTACAATTTTGAAAAACTAGTCAGCACATACAATAGTTCTCAGCCGTCAAAACGTTCAGTAAACTTCTCAAGCCTCAGATACTGAACATTCAAAGTGACCCGGAATATTAATAACATGAGGCGCAGCTGGGCATTTGTCATAGCAGGAATGTACGTTAACACCCTCTAATTCTCCGAGGATTCCATCACCTAACTAACTGAGGTTTTACTCTTTGCATAGCCTAAGTCATACAACCTTGATGCTCTTCTACAGGCCACTTTCAATTCAGCTTTCAAGAGCTGGGACGACTGTCAATCTGAAATTCTCTATTTGAAGGGCTACAGCAATTTTTCTTAATCTATTCCTGACCCTCTTTGCCCATTTTAGCTCACTTCTTACAATTTCGTTTGCACAGAGGAGACATACATTTATACCTCCGAAGACCAACGTTTATCCCAGAATCCCAGGGTTGATTTGTAGACCAGGAAATTCCAAGCCCAAAAATCCCCTTCTGGTCTTATCACTGGGCCCATCACACTTTTTAGTAGCCCTAGCAACTATTTCAATGATTTTCTCTCAGGCTTGTCCCACTTGCCTCCGTGCTTTAGAACAGTAACTCAGCCCCAAATAGGCATTGAGAGGGGGCCATCGCATTGTAGGCAGTTAGTAGCAGGGACGAAGATGGTCAACCAAAAGTGTTCTAAAAATGCACCAGTCCTCCTATAGTGGCAGCTTCACACGTTTCCACCATTCCTTTATGAAGGGCCCTGTTCAGTTTTTTTGTAAACAACATAGCTAATATTTGCAAGAAGTTACCACCTCCACCTGCCTATTACCCATTAACCACGTATACAGTTTTGCCTTTTTCACAAAAGTGATTTTTTTTCTTCCAGGTAAACCTTGTTTTTATTGGCCTCATAATAGATATTGAAGCTGTGCAATTTCCTCTGTAGGCCTTCTTGAGTCAGGTCTAGAATGGCGCGTGATCTGGGTAAAGGAGGCATGATATGTGTCTGCCTCCTATTTTGAGTAAAAAAGGGTTTGGTGGTTGAAAGAACTTTGGGAAGATCTGCAGGAAACAGGGAAAACAAGTTGGGGGCTAGAACACAGCCCTGCCTCAGCCCATTCTATAAGGATATTCTTTTCGATAGGGCCCCATTTAGATCAGGATCAATTTGAGCCCAATTCTGTGAATGTAATACTGCTAATAGGCTGAAGGGAATTGCCAGTTGGCGTAGCTTCTCCCACAAAATACTATGATCCATAAGATCAAAGGCTGAGCTAAAATCAACCAAACAACAATACAAGCTGCCTGTCATTTCTATCGCTGTTTGCCCCAGATCAGACAAGCTGAAGCAGTGATCAACTGTTGAATGCCCTAGCTTGAAGCCTCCCAGGTCCATTGGGACAATGTCATTGCACACGATCCAATTCTTGACTGAAATGAGAATTACCTATGAGTACAATTTTGCACCAATGTCAAGGAGACTTAGCAATAAGAAATTGTCTGGGTCATTCATCTCCCTTTTTTATGTTTAGGTTTGTTAATTGAACCTTTCCAGCTTGGTGGAAATATATCTGACCATGTTATGGATACAAAGTTTTTGGAGAAGAAAGTTGCTCACCACTTGGGATTAGACTTTATTACAATTTCCGGAAGACTACCCGACCCAGTTGCCTCACTTAGATTTAGGGAGGCTATCACTTTTATTGAAAATTGGACTATGAATGTACCCAAAGACTCCTTCCAGGCTTTGAACAAATTTCCTCTCTCATTTACCTCTCTGGCCTTGCAAATATTCCTTAAATAGGTGACCCAACCATTTTCTGGATCCATGTACCATCATGTATCAGTAAACGTGCAAGTCAATATTTTTGCCCTCAATACTGTGACATACAATTGAAAAGTGAAGGAGGAAGAAGGCCTCAGCCATGAGCATGTATGCCACATCTTGGACCATGGCCATGAAAGAGAAGATCTTCACCACGTACACTCTAATAAGAAGGAATCTGAACACAATGGTTTCACAGAAAGCCCTGATTTCAGTCAGGGCTTAAAGAACAAAGTCAACATCTTTTCTCCAAAGGTGCCCTGTTTGGCCCCTCTGCGTGAGGTCTCCCTCACTGCACGTGCCCTATTTAGGATCTTCTTCCAGGACATTCATATTTATCTTAACAGGATACTGGATATTATTTGGGCTGACAATCCGTCCAGCCTACCTACTGTTGTGTGTCAGAAGTAGATGAGTAAAAGCTCCGAGCAGCATGTTGGGAATCCAAGCTGGACAGACATAAGAAAAGAGTCAAAGGTTCAAAGCGGGAAATAAAGGGGATAGTTGAATGTTCCTTATTGGTGTTTATTGAGGCTTAAATGGGTATTATATTATAGTTTAGGCATTATGGAGGTCATTACAACCCTGGCGGACGGTGTTAATGCGGCGGTAATACCGCAAACAGGCTGGCGAAAAAAAAAAAAGGAATTATGACCGTGGTGGAAACTGCCAACAAAGACAGCCACTTTAACACTCCGACCGCCACGGCGGTACAGACAAGCAACGCGGCGGTCACCGCCAACAGACAGGCGGAAGACAAAGTACCGCCCACAGTATTACAACAGGCCAATCCGCCACCTTTTCCGGGGCGGACTCACTGTGGATAAAAACACGGCGGAAACAGCCATTTCAACAGGAAAACGCTCACCTGAACAAACTCCACGAGGAAGGAGGGCACCATGGAGCCGGATCTCCAAATACTCCCTGCACTTGTCTTCCTGCTCCTCTACGAACATCAGCAACGGCGGCGCCGAAGACAATGGTGAGTACTGCACCTAAGACATAGGGGAGGGGGGAGGCAAAAGTCATGGACACACACATGCAACACCCCCACCCCCAACCCGAACCTCACCCACTACAACACACACACCAATCCATTTCCGAACATCACAGTAACAACCCCCAACCCTCCGTAAGAATGATAAGACAAAAGGAAATTAGTTCAACCATTGTAATGTATCAAAAATCAGTAAGCACATATATACATCAATATATACACATTCCAAATATATACATCACAATTAGTAGTACAGGTATGCATATTTCAATGTCCGTGGACCACTGGGCCCAAAATGCATGGGCGAGGCCCCCACACGATACCTGTCCTGGAACGGAGAGAACACTGCAGGGGCATCAGATAGAAATACAACAGGCACCTCAGGGGGAAGGGAAGGGGGGTCACCTCAGCCGCATGACTGCACCACGCCAGATCCACGACGGGGCTCCATGCCCATTGATGTATCCTGGGGAGTGCAAAGCCACAGTCTCTCAAGTCTCTACAGTGGGTGGGTTGCCCACTGTACCATCCTGGGGAGTGCAAAGCCACAGTCTCTCAAGTCTCTACAGTGGGTGGGTTGCCCACTGGACCATCCTGGGGAGTGCAAAGCCACAGTCTCTCAAGTCTCTACAGTGGGTGGGTTGCCCACTGGACCATCCTGGGGAGTGCAAAGCCACAGTCTCTCAAGTCTCTCCAGTGGGTGGTCTGCCCACTGTTCAATCCTGGTGAGTGCCAAGCCACAGTCTCTCAAGTCTCTACAGTGGGTGGTTTGCCCACTGTACCATCCTGGGGAGTGCAAAGCCACAGGCTCTCAAGTGGATAACAGTCTCCACTGGTTCTGGAGGGGGACTGGTGCCCAGAGTGCTTCATCCTGTTAAGGACTGAAGTCGTGGATGCTGTTCTCCACTGGTTCTAGAGGGGGACTGTTGCCCAGAGTGCTTCATCCTGTTAAGAACTGAGGTAGTGGATGCTGTTCTCCACTGGTTCTGGAGGGGGACTGGTGCCCAGAGTCCTTCATCCTGTGAAGGATAGATGGAGTGGATGCTGTTCTCCACTGGTTCTGGAGGGGGACTGGTGCCCAGAGTGCTTCATCCTGTGCAGGATAGATGGAGTGGATGCATGTCGTCACTGGTTCTGGAAGGGGACTGGTGCCCAGAGTGCATCACTCACCCCGTGACAGTCCCTGTTGCGTCACTGCCCCTGCAGCTCATGGCCTAGCGGTGCTTGAGTTGGCGGTGCTTGCCCTGTTCAGCGGTGCTTGCCATAGCGGTCTTTGCCCTGTTCAGCGGTCTTTGCCCTGTTCAGCGGTGCCTGCCCTGTTCAGCGGTGCTTGCCATGGTGGTCTTTGTCCTGTTCAGCGGTGCTTGCCCTGTTCAGCGGTGCTTGCCATGGCGGTCTTTGCACTGTTCAGCAGTGCTTGCCCTGTTCAGCGGTGCTTGCCATGGCGGTCTTTGCCCTGTTCAGCGGTCTTTGCCCTGTTCAGCGGTGCTTGCCCTGTTCAGCGGTGCTTGCCATGGTGGTCTTTGCCCTGTTCAGCGGTGCTTGCCATGGCGGTCTTTGCCCTGTTCAGCGGTCTTTGCCCTGTTCAGCGGTGCTTGCCCTGTTCAGCGGTGCTTGCCATGGCGGTCTTTGCCCTGTTCAGCGGTGCTTGCCCTGTTCAGCGGTGCTTGCCATGGCGGTCTTTGCCCTGTTCAGTGGTCTTTGCCCTGTTCAGCGGTGCTTGCCCTGTTCAGTGGTGCTTGCCATGCCGGTCTTTGCCCTGTTCAGCGGTGCTTGACTTTGCTGTCTCTGACCTGTGCAGCAGTGTGTGCCATGGCGGTCCCTCATTGCCCAGCGGGGCTGTGGCTGCCGAGGCCCTCCTGGGCACTGACTCTGGCGGTGGTCTCCTGACCAGTGACGATAGCGCTGCCCTCCTGGGCACTGACTCTGGCGGTGGTCTCCTGACCAGTGACGATAGTGCTGCCCTCCTGGGCACTGACTCCGGCGGTGGTCTCCTGACCAGTGACGATAGTGCTGCCCTCCTGGGCACTGATTCTGGCGGTGGTCTCCTGACCAGTGACGATGGGGCTGGCAGTGGCGTCTTGGGCAGCGGGGAGGATGGCGGCCTTCTCCGCCGTGCTGCTCTTCCCAGACTTTGGAGACTTCTTCTGCCCCTTCACCACCTTGGGAGGAGTCACAGCTGACTCAACACTCCCCCCGGACCCTTGTGGGTGGCTTTGCCGGCAAGTGTCTTCCGCCTCTCCCGTCGGGCACTGTCCAACTTCTGGTGCTTCACAGGGAGTGGACTGGCAGTGCTTTGGCTCCGTGTCACACTGGCTGCCCTGGTGCCCGGTGCACTCCACATACCTCGAACAGGCACCACTGGTACCGGAATCTTTTTGGCTGAGGTGCTACTACAGGACCTATGAATTGGAGGGGGAGTGATGGGACAGAGGTCAAGGTTGCTCAGGAAAAGTTTCTGACGAACACTGGGACGGGTAGCTGGAGGGGGTCTGGGAGTGGAAGAAGAGGAGGTGGTTGTAGGAGGTGTAACTTTTGGTGATTTGGGTGCAGGTGCATGTTCTGGAGGCTGTCGTGAGGTGGATGGATGTTGGGTGTGTGTGTGCCCGCGTTTCTGTACTTTGGGAGGGGGCGTCACAGACACACTGGGAGAGGACACAGGGGACGTGTAAATGGTAGTGGGGGTGGTGAGTGCAGGTGAGCTGGTGTGGTGCTGGGTGTTCTGGTGCGAGTCCTAGTGGCTATTGTGGTAGTGCATGCAGGTGAGAGTGTAGACGACACTGGGAGGGAGGAGGGAGACGACGAGGGGGGGGCACAGTGGAGGCAGTGGATGTTGCTGTGTCTGTATGTGGGTGATGCTTGTGTGAGTGCCTGTGGGATGTGTGGTGCCTATGTTTGCCTGAGCTGTCCTTGTGTGTTGACGTGTGTGCAGGCTGGTCTGATGGTGTGCTTGGGATATGTTGAGGTACAGGGGATTGGGTCTGGGTGGAGGAAGTTGGAGGGAGGAGGGTAGACACAGGGACAATGGCTGCCATCAGTGCTGAGGCCAGAGATTGCAGGGTTCGATGATGGGCAGCCTGACCAGAATGAATGCCCTCCAGGAATGCATTGGTGTGTTGCAACTCCCTCTCTACACCCTGGATGGCATTCACAATGGTAGACTGCCCAACAGTGAGTGACCTGAGGAGGTCAATGGCCTCCTCACTGAGGGCAGCAGGGGTGACAGGGGCTGAGGTGCCTGGGGCGAAGGTGATGCCCACGCTCCTGGATGAGCGGGCACGGGGTGAAGGCTGAGGGGCTGCTGGGAGGGCGGTGCTGGTAGGGGGGTGGCGGCTGTACCTGTAGAAGTGGGGGGCACAGATGGTGCCGCCACCACAAGGGAGCTCCCATCGGAGGACGAGTCCGTGTCGCTGTTTGCTGATCTGCTGACCGCCGTGAAGCTCTCCTTGCCCTCCATCCCACTGGTGTATTCGGAGTCCGTGGTGTGGCCCTCCATGGCCATGTGGGATGCAGCCCCCTCATGCTCCGGTGCCCCTGTACCTCCGCCTGATGATGCTGATGCACAAAAGAACAGGGAGAGCAAAAAAAGGGGTGGGTAAACAGAAGAAAGAGAGGTTGAGCGCATGGCTTACCGCTACGGTTGGCGGACAATACAGACACAGCTGCCCCCTGCATTACGCCGTGCTCTTGGCCTCTACAGATGCAGTTCCTGGGATATGGCCTACTTGCCTATAAGTGTCATCTGCCCACATAGATGACACAGGGGCATGTATACCTGTGTTTGGCACTCTACAGAGGTGGGGTGGAGTGGCACATTGCCTGCATTATGGAGGGGCCTAGCCTATGGAACTCGCCCTGGCCTAGGTAAACCCACAGCCCTCCTCCCCCACCCAGACCCCTCCACTGCGCGCAAAGTCATGAGAATGTGAGTGTACTCACCCCCTTGTGTCTACTGTGATGCCCTCATGCGCCCATCCAACTCAGGGTAGGCCACCGCCAGGATCCGGAACATCAGGGGGGTCATGGTGCGACGGGCACCCCTCCCACGTTGGGAGGCCATCCCCAGCTGAGCCTCCGCCATCTTCTTGCTCCAGCGGCGAATGTCCTCCCATCTTTTACGGCAGTGGGTGCTCCATCTCTGGTGGACCCCCTGGGTCCGGACGTCCTTGGCGATGGCACGCCAAATATCCTTCTTCTGGTGGGCGCTGACCTACATGACATGTACAGGGGAAGAAGAGAAGTCCTTACCAACTGCACCATCAAAGTGAGTGGCCCACATCCCTACCCTTGCCATGTGGCGCATGCATTCACAGTCCTTCATGCTCGCATAACTCTGCCCCCTTCCTACTTACATCCAGCCCTCTCCACCCAGGAATAGCCCATACAACTTGCACCCTATGTACTCACCTGTTGGTCTGGAGGACCGTAGAGTAGCGTGTACTGGGGGAGGACCCCGTCCACGAGCTTCTCCAACTCCTGTGCAGTGAAGGCAGGGGCCCTTTCCCCAGACGCACGTGCCATTGTCTCTTCCAGACCGAGGTCACAGCAGCACTTGCAGCGTAGGTCCTCTCCTGTCGAAGATCAGGTATCGAGTGATTCAACAGACAGAAAATGGCGGTCACGTCCGCGGCGGTCACGTCCGCGGTGGTGCGTATCACCACCGCCGGGGCACATCGTCATTGGCTCCTGGGACCCATAGGGTCCAATGTTAACCAATGCAGCATTGCGCAGCAGTCTTCGACCGCCTACCACGACGGTGTACAACGCCAGCACAGTTACCTCACATCCCATTGTCCCACTTTAGAGGTCAGGCATCCGCCATTTCAGGGGCCCACATGGCTTCATTTACAAATGCGTCACACATACCTAGGCCTGGACTCAACACACATACAGGAAGATTTTTGTATTTTGTGTTGTGTTCTGTGTAGCTGTGGGTACATACCTCAGAATTGGTTGACTCTGTGGTCGCTGTTGTCCTTCCTAGGCACTGTCAGCTGGGACATGTGAGGAGATGGCAGAATTCTCCGGTGTACCGACCGCTGGTGGACCTGTTGACAATGGAGGAGCGACATTTAATCATCACCTACAGGTTTGACCGTGCCACAATCCAGGAACTGTGTACCCATTTGGAGCCAGATCTGATGTCACCAATCTGCCATCCCACAGGAATCCCCCCTCAAGTGCAGGTGCTGTCAGTACTCCATTTCCTAGCAAGTGGGTCATTTCAGACAACAGTGGCCATGGCATCAGGGATGTCCCAGCCTATGTTTTCTAACGTATTGTCCAGAGTGTTGTCTGCCCTGCTGAAAGACGTGAGGAGCTACATCATTTTCCCTCAGGTGGAGGATTTGGCTACAGTGAAAGGTGACTTCTGTGCCCTGGGACATATCCCTAACATGATAGGTGCCATTGATGGTACCCATGTGGCTTTGGTCCCCACCACAGGAGTGAACAGATGTACAGGAACCAGAAGAGTTATCATTCGATGAATGTACAGATGGTATCTTTGGCAGACCAGTACATCTCCCAGGTAAATGCGATGTTCCCTGGCTCAGTGCATGACGCCTACATCCTGCGGAATAGCAGCATCCCTTATGTGATGGGTCAACTCCAGAGGCACCGGGTGTGGCTATTAGGGGACTCTGGTTACCCCAACCTGTCATGGCTATTGACCCCAGTGAGGAATTCCAGGACCAGGGCAGAGGAATGCCACAATGAGGCCCATGGGCGGACTAGGAGGGTGATCGAACGCACCTTCGGCCTCCTGAAGTCCAGGTTCAGGTGCCTCCATATGACAGGTGATTCCCTATTCTACTCACCAAGGAAGGTGTGCCAGATCATCATCGCCTGCTGTATGCTGCACAATCTTGCTTTGCGATGCCAGGTGCCTTTTCTGCAGGAGGATGGTCCAGATGACGGTGTTGTGGCAGGTGTGGAGCCTGTGGACAGTGATGAGGAGGAAGCAGAGGAAGAAGACATTGATAACAGGGACTCTGTCATACAGCAATATTTCCAGTGACACACAGGTGAGATTTTTTTTTTTACTATTATATTTACTTTCACACTTCTACCTCTCTCCTGTCTGTCAATTTGAAGCAGTATTTGCTAACTGAGTGGTACATTTCCATTACGGTTTCACAGGTGTGGTTACCAACGTTTGTCATCTGCTTGCATCCTTCATGGGCTTGTGATGTGTTACATAGGTATGTTGACATTACATTTTCTAACGGATTTTGTCATTGTCATAGCTAATACACATTTTCAAAATCACAGACTGACTCCAGATTGTTTTGTGGTTCAAGTGTGTTTATTGAAGTGCTAATTATTGGAGGGGGTGGCAAAATGGTGATGGGTGATGGTGGAGGAATGTCCATGGCAGAGTCCAGTCTATTAGTCTCATTGGTGCACTGCCCATATGGGCATAGGAAGTGGAGCTGGGGCAGTTCCAATCTGGACAGGGTAACAAAGTGGGACAATGGGATGACAATCAGGGTGGTCTCATTTCCTGGTGGGGGTCTTGCCATCTTGCTCTGTCCTGTTCCTGGATCTCAGGGACCGCTTGCGGGGTGGTTCTCCATCTGCAGGGGGTGGGGTGCTGGTGTGGTGGTCCTGTGGCGGGGCGTCCTGTCCACTAGCGCCGGCGGAGGTGGTAGGTAGTTCATCGTCCATGCTAGTGTCAGGGGCCTCTTGGAGTGCCACAGTGTCCTTCATGGTGTTCTGTATGACCTTCAGCACCCCTACGATGGTGCCCAGGGCGGAGCTGATGGTTCTGAGCTCCTCCCTGAACCCCAAATACTGTTCGTCCTGCAGGCGCTGGGTCTCCTGAAACTTGGCCAGGACCATAGCCATCGTCTCCTGGGAGTGGTGGTAGGCTCCCATGATGGAGGAGAGGGCCTCGTGGAGAGTGGGTTCCCTGGGCCTGTCCGCCCCCTGTCGCACATCATCCCTCCCAGTTCCCCTCTGTTCCTGTGCCTCCGTCCCCTGGACTGTGTGCCCACTGCCCCCAGGTCCCTGTTGTTGTTGGGGTGGTGGGTTATCCTGGGTTCCCTGTAGTGGTGGACACACAGCTGATTGACGTGTCCTGGGTACGGAGGTATGGGCCCGCTGGGTGGGTGCTGTGCTGGTGTTACCAGAGGGTGGAAGGTCTGTGGTGGGCTGTGCTTGTGTGAGGGGAACCGACTGTCCTGAGGCCCACGATGGTCCGGGCTGGTCATCTGGATCCAGTTGGCCAGAGCTGCTGTCATCACTGTGGGCCTCTTCTGTGGGTGGGGTGGAGATGTCTGGACCCTCCTGTCTGGTGACGGTAGGTAGTGGTCCTGCAGGGGTGTAAAAGCATGATTATTGCATCTGTGTGTGTAATGGTGTGCAATAGGTGGGTGAGCGTGTACCCCAGTGCTAGCATTCCTGTGTGGGGGCTTGTGTGATGATGGTTGGGGGGGTGTTATGGGTATGTGCAGTGGGCATGCTTTATTGAGGGATGTCCATACTTTGTTGTGTCATGCAGGGCTTGGTGTTGGGATGGGTGGTTTGTGTTATTAGTACATTAGTGAGGAGTGTGATAGCATGCAGGTAGCGTGGGGGATATGATAGTTAAGATTAGACTTACCAGTGTCCATTCCTCCACTGACTCCTCCGAGGCCCTCTGGATGCATAATGGTCAAGACCTGCTCCTCCCATGTTGTTAGTTGTGGGGGAGGAGGTGGGGGTCCGCCGCCAGTCCGCTGAATCGCGATGTTGTGCCTGGAGACCACTGAACGCACCTTTCCCCGTAGGTCGTTCCACCTCTTCCTGATGTCCTCCGAATTCTTGGGTGCTGTCCCACTGCGTTGATCCTGTTGACGATTCTCCGCCATAGCTCCATCTTCCTAGCTATAGAGGTGTGCTGCTTCTGTGATCCAAATAGCTGTGGCTCTACCCGTACGATTTCCTCCACCATAACCCTGAGCTCCTCCTCCGAAAACCTGGGGTGTCTTTGGCGTGCCATGGGGTGGTGTAGGTGATGTTTGTGGGGTGTATGTGGTGATGAGTGTGGTGATGTGTAGAGGTGTGTGGTATTTTGTGCGTGGATGTTGTGTTGGTGATGGTGTTGTGTGCCTCTGTGTGGTGGGGTTGCCTATTGCTGTGCTATCTCTCTGTCGCCTTCGTCTCAAATTTTTGGTCGTAGGGGTTTGTGGGTGATGTGGGTGTTTGTTTTATATTGTGTTTGGTGTGTGGGAGTGGTGTTTGTATGTGTATCAGGTGTGTGTTTTTGGAATTGTCCAATGTGGCGGTGTTTTGTAGATGTGTGTGTATTTTGAGCGCGGCGGTGTGTACCGCCAATGGAATACCGTGGTTGAAAGACCGCCGCGTGGATTCGTGTGTCGTGATAGCATGGGCGTGTTTCTGTTGGCGTGACGGTGGAGGATTTGTTTTCGCCAGTTTAACACTGACCTGTAGTGTGGCGGACTTGTGTGGGTGTCTGAGTTTCGGCGGATTTCGAGATGGGGTCATAATAGCTGTGGCGGAATTCCGCGGCCGCGGCGGTGTATTGGCGGTCTTCTGCATGGTGGTAAGCGTTTTTTACCGCCAATGTTGTAATGACCCCCTATATGTCAACGTGTAACAGTTATACAAAATACTATAAAATGACATATTTGGAGCCCATACGTGCTTAAGGAAATTATGTGGCTAAAACCTTAAAAGCTTACTGTTAGAAATGGGGTTTTTGGTTGGCAGTCAGGTTACCCTCTGTCCAAGCAAGAGCCCTTACTCTAGTCAGGGTAAGTCACACGCAATCCAAATTATCCTGTGCCCACCCTCTGGTAGCTTGGCATTGATCAGTCAGGCTTAACTTAGAAGGCAATGTGTAAAGCATTTGTGCAATAAATCATACAATAACATAATATAGCACCACAAAAATACACCACACAGTGTTTAGAAAAATATATAATATTTATCTGGGTATTTGCAGGCCAAAACGATCAAAGATGCAATATGAATTTGTAAAGATATCACTAAAAAGTGATATGAAGTGTCTTAAGTCTTTAAAAAGTAAACAAAGGGGGTCATTCTGACCCCGGGCGGCGGCGGAAGCCGCCGGCCTGGCTGGAACTGCCAGAATACCGCTGCGCGGTCAAAAGACCGCCGCGGGTATTCTGGGTTTCCCGCTGGGCTGGCGGGCGACCGCCAGAAGGCCGCCCGCCAGCCCAGCGGGAAACACCCTTCCATGAGGATGCCGGCTCCGAATGGAGCCGGCGGAGTGGAAGGGGTGCGACGGGTGCAGTTGCACCCGTCGCGATTTTCAGTGTCTGCATGGCAGACACTGAAAATCTTGGTGGGGCCCTGTTACGGGGGCCCCTGCAGTGCCCATGCCATTGGCATGGGCACTGCAGGGGCCCCCAGGGGCCCCACGACACCCCATACCGCCATCCTGTGCCTGGCGGCCAAAACCGCCAGGAACAGGATGGCGGTATGGGGGTCGGAATCCCCATGGCGGCGCAGATTCCCCAGGGCAGCGGAAAACCGGCGGCACACCGACGGTTTTCCGTTTCTGACCGCGGCTGTACCGCAGCGGTCAGAATGCCCAAGGGAGCACCGCCAGCCTGTTGGCGGTGCTCCCGCGGTCGTTGGCCCTGGCGGATTTTACCGCCAGGGTCAGAATGACCCCCAAAGTCTCTTTCAATCACAAAGTACCTGGTTTGGAGTGGAAAATCTCCGCAGAGGGCCGCAGAAGAGGAGATGCGTGGAAAAATGGTGTGTGCGTCGGTTACGCCCCTTCACACACGGACTTCCATCGTTATTTTTCACGCGGGGAGACGTGCGTCGTTCTACGGGAGGAAAAATGGTGTGTGCGTTGGTTGCGCCCCTTCACACATGGACTTGCGTTGTTATTTTTCTCTCGGGGAACACGTGCGTCATTTTCCGGCACGCGGACCGTCTCCTTCTATGGATCGCGGGATTACCAGATGTCCCAGTGTCTGTGCGTGGATTCCTCGGCTTGTTATCCGGCTGCGCGTCGTTCCGGGAGGCTGTGCGTGGAATTTTCTTTCTCACGGCAGGCGTCGGGTCGATTTCCCCTCCGGAAGTTGGGCGGCGTTGTCCATGCTAGGCCATGCGTCGAAGTTCAAGTCGCACCGAAGGCGTCAAGTCGAGCGGCGTCTTTCGGGATCGGCGTGCGCTGAATTTTTCACCGCGGAACAAGCTGTGCGTCGAAATTTTCGGCGCACAAGGAGTCCAAATGAAAAAGAGAAGTCTTTTTGGTCCTGTGACTTCAGGGAACAGGAGGCAAGCTCTATCCAAGCCCTTGGAGAGCACTTTTACAGCCAGACAAGAGTTCAGCAAGGCAGCAGGCCAACAGCAAGGCAGCAGTCCTTTGTAGAAAGCAGACAGGCAGTTCTTCTTCGCAGGATGTAGGTTCTGGTTCAGGTTTCTTCTCCAGCAAGTGTCTGATGAGGTAGGGCAGAGGCCCTGTTTTATACTAAATTGTGCCTTTGAAGTGGGGGTGACTTCAAAGAGTAGCTAAGAAGTGCACCAGGTCCCCTTTCAGTTCAATCCTGTCTGCCAGGGTCCCAGTAGGGGGTGTGGCAGTCCTTTCTGTGAGGGCAGGCCCTCCACCCTCCCAGCCCAGGAAGACCCATTCAAAATGCAGATGTATGCAAGTGAGGCTGAGTACCCTGTGTTTGGGGTGTGTCTGAGTGAATGAACAAGGAGCTGTCAACTAAACCTAGCCAGACGTGGATTGAAAGGCACAGAAAGATTTAAGTGCAGAGAAATGCTCACTTTCGAAAAGTGGCATTTCTAAAATAGTAATATTAAATCCAACTTCACCAGTCAGCAGGATTTTGTATTACTATTCTGGCCATACTAAATATGACCTTCCTGCTCCTTTCAGATCAGCAGCTGCCACTTTAACAATGTATGAGGGCAGCCCCAATGTTAGCCTATGAAGGGAGCAGGCCTCACAGTAGTGTAAAAACTAATTTAGGAGTTTTACACCACCAGGACATATAAACTACACAGGTAAATGTCCTGCCTTTTACCCACACAGCACCCTGCTCTAGGGGTTACCTAGGGCACACATTAGGGGTGACTTATATGTAGAAAAAGGGGAGTTTTAGGCTTGGCAAGTACTTTTAAATGCCAAGTCGAAGTGGCAGTGAAACTGCACACACAGGCCTTGCAATGGCAGGCCTGAGACAAGGTTAAGGGGCTACTGAAGTGGGTGGCACAACCAGTGCTACAGGCCCACTAGTAGCATTTAATCTACTGGCCCTAGGCACATATAGTGCACTCTACTAGGGTCTTACAAGTAAATTAAATGGCCAATCATGGATAAACCAATCAACAGTACAATTTACACAGAGAGCATATGCACTTTAGCACTGGTTAGCAGTGGTAAAGTGCCCAGGGTTCAAAAGCCAACAAGAACAGGTCAGAAAAAATAGGAGGAAGGAGGCAAAAAGTTTGGGATGACCCTGTCAAAAAGCCAGGTCCAACACTTACATGTGGGGAAAACCACATTTGACATATGGTCCTAAAATGTGGGGCAATTAACTGATGAATTCATGTATTGGTCTTTTATTGTTCTCCCACTGGTTGAACTAGAGGACATAGACAGAAGATAAATATTTGCCTGACTCACACACATGCACAAAACTATACACATGTATTCCTACTGAGTTAAGCTCTCTGGCACTGGCCCTGCCATTCATTTCTGCTGCACCCTGCTAGCCACTAGCACCATAGCATTCCATACTGCAGTGCAGCCACTTAGGCACAGAAGGTGCTTCAGAATGAACACTAAATTATGGATGTTTCACAAACAAAGTACAAAATGAAAAGCATGTATTGTCACAGTCTGAAACAGCTATAACAACGTTTAAATGTGAGACTTTGGATAGATAACCTTGTTGCTGCGAACACAGCCTTTTCTCCAGAGAAGAGAACCTTTATAAATGAAAAGACATACACTCGGAAATTAGAGAATTCAAAGGTTTGTCAAGTGCATGTCAGGCTCAACACAGAAAACTCTGCTATTGTATCGGTGATAATCAACGTAAAATGTTATAAATTGGCAAACACACGCAGGAGCTAGTTCAGATACTTGTACTATGGCATAAGTGCCATGCCAGTTCAATTAACATTGCAGGTAATACTTTGAAATGTATAAATTGCTAAGAATTTCAGGATCTAATCCAAACATCAGAATTGATTTTTGCTCTCCAAGAGACATGGAAAATACGTGTAGGTGGTTGATATTTCGAACAATGCGCAGTGTTCATGGGGGTTATCATCAGGATAAAAACATAGACTTAGTTCATCTTAGTTTGATCAATGGAAAAACAAAAGCGTTTATATGTAAAAAGTAAAAACAAAAGCCCACTGTTTTTGGTTGCACCATAGAATGAAGAGCTCAGCGCAGCCAGTTTATGAATGCGGCAATATTATACTAGATGCCCTTGCAGTAAACCAGAGTGGATTCCACTAGATCCCCGATAGATTCTCCGTTGTCATGATATCTGATCCTATATGAACTATTTACATTAAAAGATTGATATTACATCCTCCCTCGCGTGATTACTTCTAGGAATTGTTACACCATGTAACCATATTTTTCTTTACGATTTGCAGATTCCCTCAGCCAACTTTCCTGTTTGTTTATTGCTGGTATAGTTTCAGGGCAGCACCTCCACACCCGCTGCTCCCTTAACCAGGCTTTTCATTTTTCACGCCAAATGAATGATGTTCTGTCGTGCAATGTTGTGTTTTCTTTATTTTCACTGTACACAATGTATTCTACACTCCATACAGTGCTGTGGGATTGTGTCTTTTCAGGGAGTGGGGCCTATTAGAGAATGCCGGCATTGAGCATGAAAACGAACAGGTGCTGCTGTGTGCAATCGACTGAACGACATGCTAGCAGACCGAGGGGCATATTTATACTCCGTTTGCGCCGGATTTGCATCTTTTTTTTTACGCAAATTCGACGCAAAACGAACTCCATATTTATACTCTGGCGTTAGACGCGTCTAGCGCCAAAGTCCATGGAGTTTGCGTCATTTTTTTGCGTGGACACCTACTTTGCGTTAATGATATGCAAGGTAGGCGTTCCCGTCTAAAAAAGTGACTCCGAGGCATGTGTGCCGTATTTACACTCCCAGGCAAAAATGACGCCCGGGAGTGGGCGGGTCAAAAAAAATGACATCCAGCCGCTTTTGCGTCGTTTTTTAGCGCCTGGTCAGGGCAGGCGTTAAGGGACCTGTGGGCTCGGAAGGAGCCCAGAGGTGCCCTCCCATGCCCCCAGGGAGCCCCCCTGTCACCCTTGCCCACCCCAGGAGGACGCCTAAAGATGGAGGGACCCATCCCAGGGAACATAAGGTAAGTTCAGGTAAGTATTTTTTTATTTTTTTTGTGGCATAGGGGGGCCTGATTTGTGCCCCCCTACATGCCACTATGCCCAATGACCATGCCCAGGGGACAGAAGTCCCCTGGGCATGGCCATTGGGCAAGGGGGCATGACTCCTGTCTTTGCTAAGACAGGAGTCATTTAAATGGGGGTTGGGAGTAAAAAAAAATGGCGCAAATCGAGTTGAGGCGAAAATTTTGCCTCAGCCTGACTTGCTCCATTTTTTGGCGCCCAAGCTCCATATTCCCCTATGCCGGCGCTGCCTGGTGTACGTCATTTTTTTTGACGCACACCAGGCAGCTCCGCCGGCTAACGCCGGCTAACGTCATTGAATAAATACGGCGCCCGCATGGTGCTTCAGAATGGCGTCAGCCGGCGTTAGATTTTTTGACGCACAACTGCGTTGGCGCAATTGTGCGTCGAAAAGTATAAATATGGCCCCAAATCTCTCCCATACACAGCAGGCGTAGCAGAGAACTGTGCCCAAGCAATGTGTCTGGATGCCTGTACTGATGGCTCATGGATTTTGAGGGTCATGGAGGTCTGGGAGGTGGCACAAAGTTATCCAGTTATGTGGAGAATGCACCTCTACCCAGTCTGTGAAAAACAAGTCCAGAGGAGCTGTTTAGGTCATTTCTGTGCTCAGTAGCATTGCTATGAAGTTATGTCCTGTATCCCATTTATGGCATTGAAATAGGGCCATAATTGATGTGTACAGATTGTACCACTGAATATCAACTTAAGCATATTGACATACAAGAAGATTGAGGCCAGAAGATTGAGGGTAAAACTATGGAAAGCTAAATGCATACACGGAAGTATAGATTACTATTCTTAACTCCACATCTGACATAAAGTCCCTAAGGTCTGACTCCATCTTAGTTAGGCCCTGATCCCATCTTAGCTCATGGAGGCCGCCATCTTCCTCAATTTAGAAAATGAACACTGCCATATTTCTAGATGTATGCAGAATCATTGTCATGTATGCCTTTTAATGTAGTTGTCACTAGACCTTGCCTTTCTAGGAACTGTCATATCATCAAGTTCTTCAAATAATGACATATATACAACATCCAAGGCAACATTTGTATGAGTCAAATGTCTATTCTCACCATGTCAAAGTAACCAAAATAATGAAGTCTGGATTGACATCCTTTTGCCTTATATGTCCATAAGGAGAAAGAAGTCTGTAATGCACAACTTGATGCACATCATCTATGTCAACTATTCCTACGTTTAAGGAAAAGATTCCAACCTCTAATAAGATTTAGGATATAACGATTGTGACTTGACAACTTGTCATGAAAGGTTCTTCATCCAGATTATTGCCCGAGATTCTGTCAGATACTGTCTCACCTACTGCTAGTGCTCTTCACACTTCAGAGATGATACACCTTGTCTGACACTGATAAATCCAAGTCCCAGAGGAAGACTGACTGTCTGCTACCAAGGTGAGTGTTTGCCCTTCACAGGGAACACTGCCTTTAAGCCTCTGCTGACAAAAATAGCCTTTGTTGCCAACAAGGTATGTAGCGCATCTTTTCAATGTCTGCTCTGGGAGTTTGTCTGGAATCCACCAACCCGTTCAAAGCTGAATCAAAAAGTGTTGTAATGAGGGCCAATGGCATGATCAAGCAAGCTTTGATGTCTAGGATGTTACGTTCAGGTCTTAGTTGGTACCATATTCTGTATGGAGCTCAGAGAGCACTGAATAACTTGCATAGAAGAATATTGGGAGGATGAACACCATACAAGGTTTACTTCGGAGTTCCTATGTATGTACCTGGCTTAGATAATTCTGGGAAGGTAGCGAATGAGGATAAACTTGACTTTGAGAAATGAATGAATGTTTCACAGAGTATCCAAGGAGTCAGAGTCAAACAGTTTAATACAAACCAGTCTGAGGCCACCAACTGTGAAGACAAGGTTATTACTGCTGCCGACAGGCGGGTTCCCAAAGTTGGGGACCTAGTTTAGGACATGTACGCTTTTGAGACATCCTACAGACTTTTTGAGCCAAGGCAAACTTTTGAGCCTTCCTATAGACCATCCATCAATGTTTTAGGGTAAAAGGCAACAGAACTGTTATCATGGCTCCTCTGCCTGTATCAAGAGAAACAAGTATCTATCGACTCTGGGGAACCGCCAGAAGACCGTACCGCGGTCAAAAGACCGCGGCGGTCATTCTGGGTTTCCCACTGGGCTGGCGGGCGACCGCCGAAAGTCCGCCCGCCAGCCCAGCGGGAAACACCCTTCCCACGAGGAAGCCGGCTCAGAATGGAGCCGGCGGAGTGGGAAGGTGCGACGGGTGCAGTTGCACCCGTCGCGAATTTCAGTGTCTGCAAAGCAGACACTGAAATTCTTTGTGGGGCCCTCTTACGGGGGCCCCTGCAGTGCCCATGCCATTGGCATGGGCACTGCAGGGGACCCCAGGGGCCCCACGACACCCCATACCGCCATCCTGTTCCTGGCGGGCGAACCGCCAGGAACAGGATGGCGGTATGGGGTGTCAGAATCCCCATGGCGGATTCCCATGGGCAGCGGAAAGTCGGCGGTACACCGCCGGCTTTCCGCTTCTGGCCGCGGCTGTACCGCCGCGGTCAGAATGCCCGGCGGAGCACCGCCAGCCTGTTGGCGGTGCTACCGCCAACCTCCGCAGGGTCAGAATGACCCCCTAGGTTGTTATTCCTCTACAGTTGTTGTCAGCACACAGCAAGAAGGATTCAGAGTAGTGCCTCCCAGCATCTCCCTACTCTGAATTTCCTACCCCCTGTAGAAAGTAGTAACAAATCTACCTCTGCTTCCCTGCCAGGGCTGTTTGAACTTAACACTCAGAATACTGAGTTTAACAAACACAGCTGATGCTGCTAACATGGTGTACTATGAAATTTCACTTGATGTACGTCAAAGATACAGAAGATTTCTCTGGATATTTCTCAGAAGACCTTTCAACCCCTTTCACAGTCACTCATCGCCAAAGACTTCTTCACACCTGTCGGTGGTATTGTGACAAGTATATGATTCCTCTGTGGTCCTTAGCCTGGATCACTTTAGGAATTGTTCTTCTCATCATGTGGTTGTCATCGATATTCATCATTCTACTGGTACTCTATGGACATTTTGTCCCTGCATGGACAATTGCATCACCTGTGGTTTGTGAACTACAGCCTCACTCTTCATCCCACCAACCCTGAAGATGTTTCTACACAGCAAACATTACACCTTATCCTGTGCCCAAGGGCATAGCCTGGGAAAAGATTCCATATCAGACTTTGGGCCCTCCTGAGACATTGCAATTGCCTTAGGTGATAAAGGTTTCAATGAATAATATTATAATACCCGGTTCTCTTTCAGATGATTGGGACATTGAGACTGTTAAAAGAATGATGTCTGATTTACAGACATATTCTACTTTGAACAAAAAGGATCCTTATTTGAATTCAGCAATCTACAAACAGATGTATTGCTCTCATCACTATGCATGTCACTACATACATAGTGGTAGTTATCCTAGAGAAGTTCAAAGCTACACCCAAGAGCCATACTGATTTCTTAAGGAAATTTCCTTACTTTCAGAGTGCGAACAGGTCACACCCTTCAGGCTTTTATTTACACAGAAGCCACTGCAGCTTACAACAATCTAATCAATACCAACAATAACAAAAATGAAATCAAAACCAACAAGCTGTTTACTCCACTGAATTTAGTCAAAATGTGGCTATTCAAGAACACTTGTATTGGAAATCAAATGTTGATGAGAAAATCATTTGGGGAAACAACTTCTGGCAGAGTCAAAGTAAAGAACCCTTACTTCAAGCCTGCACAATACCAAAAGAAATACTCTTTCCTAACAAAACTATCCAGCAAACCATTTGCCTGGGATTCAAGGATTTAAAAAAAACTTCTATTCCAAAAGTCAACCTGAATATGTTTAATGATTAAACTTTCCCATAAATATGTGGAAAATGGGCAGAAATAATATGATACAGAATGGAACCTGTAACTCAACACAGTTCTCTGTTGAAGGTTTGGCCTTATGGCCATATAATTCTAAATCATGCATGCAGTGTTTTCTTTATCGTACTCCTGGACCCAAACTGAAAAATCTTGAACCATGTTATAATATACAAACCCCTGTAGTGATTACCACCAACAGTGTAGGCAAGTTATGCCAATGATGGCTAGAGCAGTCTTGGCTCTGAGCGGGGGAAAGAACGCTTTTCTTCCATTAATAAAAGTATGGATTTGTCTGATTTTCTTCAAGGAATACATCCTCAAAGTAATAAAAGATCCCTGGCTAAAGGATATATGCTATATACTAGGAATTAAATGCATACTTTGAAAAATAAACTATAGAAAGAATTAGGCAGATAGATAAATAGTATTAAATATTTACCCATCACAACCTTTTATTTTCATGAATATAAAAAATATACATCTATTGGTTGGTATGAAATGATGGAAATTCACAACTGTTTCATTCATGGAAATCTCCTTTTACATCCATCTGTTTAAATGAAAATGCGAATGACTGTATCTATCAGTACAGTGAATTGCAGAAATCCTCTCCGATACTCCCTTCTGGGTGACATCATATCTTTGCATGGAATATGTAGTGCAAGGTTAAGCTATACCTTATCTATTTCCCCCATGCATTAATTCCTTTACATCACGAACATTTATTTATCTAGTATTAGTTTGAAATCTATGTGCTTAGGTGATTTGAACAAAATATTGTGTGTTCGTTTGCAAAAAGAAGTCCCTTTGACTTCATCAGTTGAAGTTTATAATCTGCAAATAACCAGGGCTGCTACAGTAATTCAGTTGCTGTTACACATGCAATACCCTACACATTTTGCAGATATTGTACAGGCAATATTTCATTAATCTGTAAGAACTGGCAATGTGCATCTTTTTAAGAACATTGACTCTGGTCTAGTGACAGAATTTAAAGCAATATTTGGACTGATTCCTTCATTTTTTCCTTCTCTGTTCTCCAGCCTTGTTGGAGGGTTTTGGATGATAATACTGCTAATTAGCTGTGTATAATCATCTTTTTCCTGTTCTGCCATGAAAATCTGCAGCATGAAGTACCCATATCCAAATAAGGAAAGTTGCAGGGAGTCTCTGCCATGCTACATGGAATACGGACTTTGCTATCTGAACTCAGCAAGCACTGAATGCTCACATTTGACAAAATCAAACACAAATAAAACCTGTTTTCTGGTGCATAAATTGTCTGAATTATATCCTATCTTGATATGGACATTATCCTACAACCGATATACGAACACCAAAACAATGCAGAGCAATGTACCTGTCCCTTCTTTGTCAGGAAAAACACCCAAGCCCCTGAGTCCACAACACTTAGGCCCTCATTACAACCCTGGCAGTAAATCCCGCTTACCGCCATGCTGAAGGCCACCAACATACCGTGGCCGCGGCGGAAATCCGCTACAGGTATTACAACCCACATCTCGTAATCCGCCACAATACAGACACCCACACAAATCCACCACAGGTCAGTGATAAACTGGCGATACCAAAACCTACACCGTCACGCCAACAAGAATATACCCACACTATCACGACCCACAAATCAACGCAGCGGTCTTTCAACTGCAGTAAACCATTGGTGGTACACACCGCCGCGCTCAAAATACACACACACTTACAAAACACAACCACATTGGACAATTCAAAATACACACACCTAATACACATACACACACCACACCCACACAGCCACAACACTATAAAACACACACCCACATTACCCACAACCCCTTACAATGACATTTTTGGGAAGAAGCACAGAGTGAGAATAGCCAACACTACACCAGCATCCACAAGCACACCATACCATCACTCATACAATATCCACGCACCTCAGAGAATACACAGCAACACAACATTTCACACAGCACAACAAACATCACCTCACACATCATCCACACGACATCACAGCACCTCAAAGACATCCCAGGTTTTCTGAGGAGGAGCTCAGGGTTATGGTGGAGGAAATCATCCGGGTAGAGCCACAGCTTTTCGGATCACAGGTGCAGCACACCTCCATTGCTAGGAAGATGGAGCTATGGCAGAGAATCATCAACAGGGTCAACGCAGTGGGACAGCATCCAAGAACACGGGATGACATCAGGAAGAGGTGGAACAACCTACGAGGAAATGTGCGTTCCGTGGTATCCAGACACCAGATTGCTGTACAGAGGACTGGCGGTGGACCCCCACCTCCTCCCCCACAACTAACAACATGGGAGGAGCAAGTCTTGGCAATACTGAATCCTGAGGGCCTCGCAGGAGTAGCAGGAGGACTGGGCTCTGGTAAGTCAAATCTTTACTACTTTCACCCCCTACCTGCATGTCATCACACACCCCCACCCTACCCCTCACCCCCTTCACTCCAACACCTCACATATGCCCCACTATCACAACCCACCAATCCCCAAACCAAGCCCTGCATGCAACACCAAAGCATGGACACCCATTGCCAAAGCATGTCCACTACAGACCCCTAACAGACCCCAAAACACCAATCACACAATGGCAAACACAACAAGGCAAGAACAGGAGTAGAGGATAACTCACCCAATGCACAAGATGGCACACTCAGATACTAAAACTATGCATTTACACCCCAAAAGGACCCATACCCAACGTCACCGGACAGCAGGTGCCAGACATATCCAGTCCCCCCACAGAAGAGGCCCACAGTGATGACAGCAGCTCTACACGCCTGGATCAAGATGACCAGCCCGGCCCATCAGGGAACTCAGGACAGTTGGTTCCCCTGCCACTGTCACAAGCCACCCCCCCCTCAGGAAACACCACCACAGCAGCCACCCAGCAGGCCCATGCCACTGTCCCCAGGACACGTCAATCAGCAGTGTGTCCACCACTACAGGGACCCCAGGCAAACCCACCACCCCAAGACAATCAGGGACCTGAGGTCAGTGGCAGTGGTCACATGGTTCAGGGGACAGAGGCGCAGGACAACAGGGAAGCTGGGAGGACTGCTGTGCGACAGGGGGAGGACAGGCCCAGGGAATCCACTCTCCACGAGGCACTCTCCAACATCATGGGAGCATACCATCATTCCCAGGAGACCATGGGCATGGTAATGGCCAAGTTTCAGGAGACACAGCGCATGCAGGAGGAACACTACCTGGGGATCAGGGAGGACTTGAAGTCTGTCAACACCACCCTGGTCACCATTGCAGGGGTGCCGGCAGACCTGGCTAACACCATGAGCGACACAGTGGCACACAAACGGGCCCCTGACACTAGCCTGTGCAAAGAACAGCCCTCCAGCCTGCCAACGCTAGTGGACAGGGGGACCCGCCACAGGAACAACAGGCCACCAGCACCCAACCCTCAGCAGACAGAGAACCACCCAGCAAGCGGTCCCTGAGATCCAGTAACAAGACAGAGAACATTGCTAAGACCCCCGCCAGGAAATAAGACCATCCTGATTGTCACCCTTCTGTCCCACTTTGTTAACCTCTCCACCTTAAACTGCCATTTCTCCACTTTCTATGCCCCCTTGGACAATGCACCTGTGAGACCAAGAAACTGAACTCTACCATGGACATTCCTCCACCATAACCCCAGCCCAGTTTACAACCCCCTCCACTTATTAGCACAGAAATAAACACACTTCAATCACAAAACAATCTGGAGTCAGTCTGTGCTTTCACAAATGTGTAATTGCAATAACCATGGAATATAGCAATGTCAATTTACTTGTGCACATACCAATGTAACACAGCTGTAGGCCAGGAGGAAATATAGCAGAGGGACCCAATTCTGTGAAATGGAAAGGCAAAGTGACAATTCAGGGTCCATACACTGAGTGGAAATGACAGACTTATGCTAGCTCCAACAATTGTATGAGATGTGGGAGGCAGTGACATTTTCTTACCTGTGTCTTATTGGAAGTATTGCATGATTATGTTGTTTCGATTGTTGATATCCTCTTCTTCTGCCTCCTCTTCTTCACTGTCCACAGGCTCCACAGCTGCCACAAGACCACCAGCTGGACCATCCTCCTGCAGAAAAGGCACCTGCCGTTGCAAAGCCAGGTTGTGCAGCATACAGGAGGCCACGATGATCTGGCACACCTTCTTTGGTGAGTAGTAGAGGGAACCACCTGTCATATGGAGGCACTGGAATCTGGCCTTCAGGAGGCCAAAAGTGCGTTCGATCACCCTCCTAGTTCTCCCATGTGCCTCATTGTAGCATTCCTCTGCCCTTGTCCTGGGATTCCTCACTGGGGTCAGTAGCCATGACAGGTTGGGGTAACCAGAGTCACCTGCAAATATTGAGGGACAACTGTTAGACATCCTCCAACCCTTAGGGACCCTCCCATACCCAGACACCTATTTAAACTGTGTGGGGACCTTGGGCTCACCTATTAGCCACACACAGTGCCTCTGGAGTTGCTCCATCACATAAGGGATGCTGCTATTCCTCAAAATGTAAGCGTCATGCACTGACCCAGGATACTTGGCATTCACATGGGAGATGTACTGGTCTGCCAAACACACCATCTGCACATTCATTGAATGGTAGCTTTTCCGGTTTCTGTACACCTGTTCATTCCTGCGGGGGGGACAAATGCCACATGTGTACCATCAATGGCACCGATATTGTTGGGGATTTGTCCCAGAGCATAGAAGTCACCTTTCACTGTGGGCAAATCCTCCACCTGGAGGAAAACGATGTAGCTGTGCATGTGTTTCAGCAGGGCAGATGACACTCTGGACAACACGTTAGAGAATATTGGCTGTGACATCCCTGATGCCATGGCCACTGTTGTTTGAAAGGACCACTTGCCAGGAAATGGAGCACTGACAGGATCTGCACTAGAGGGGGATACCTGTGGGATGGCGGATAGCTGACATCAGGTCTGGCTTCAATTGGGCAAACAGTTCCTGGATTGTGGCACGATCAAGTCTGTAAGTGATAATGATGTGTCTGTATTCCATTGTTGACAGGTCCACTAGGGGTCTGTACACCGGAGGATGCCACCATCTCATCACCTGCCCCAGCAGACGTGCCCAATGGAGGAGAAGGGTGATCAGAGGGTCATACACCACATAGGTTTCACAAGGCTGTTTAGCACAATCGTGAAATAATCTCTGTGTGTCTTTGTCTGTCCATATGCCTGGCCAAAAGTGCTGTGACGCAGTTAGTTGGCCTGCCATGTGGCCTCCTGAAATGGCAGATGCCTGTAAGGAGGGACAAGGGGAAATAAGGTAACTGCACTGGCGTTGTGCAGCATCGCGGTAGGCGGTCAAAAACCACTACGCAATTCAGCATTGGTTATCATTGGGCCCTATGGGTTCCTGGAGCCAATGACGATGTACGCCGGCGGTGACGGTACGCACCGCCGTGGACGTGACCGCCATTTTCTATCAGTTCGCTCACTCGATACCTGACCTTCAACAGGAGAGGACCTACACTGCAAGTGCTGCTGTGACCTGCGTCTGGAAGCGACAATGGCTACAGTGTCTGGGGAAAAGGCCCCTGCCTTCACTGAGGAGGATTTGGTGGAACTGGTGGATGGGGTCCTCCCCAGTACACGCAACTCTATGGTCCTCCAGACAAACAGGTGAGTAAACTGTGTGCATGGTGGATTGCACATGATTGTATTGAGTGGCATAGATGGAAGAGATGGGGGGGACAGGCCAGCATGTGAGGATGGTGTGTGTATGTTTTTCCGGGCCAGGCGGGTAGGTTTGGGGCCAATGTGTGAGAAGAACTGCACGGGGGAGTAACATCCATTTTTACTTCACTATTCCTCTAGGTCAGCGCCCACCAGAAGAAGGGTATTTGGCGTGCCATCGCCAAGGAAGTGCGGACCGTGGTGGTCTACCATAGATGGAGCACCCACTGCCGGAAAAGATGGGAGGACCTGCGCCGCTGGAGCAAGAAGACGGCGGAGGCCCAGTTGGGGATGGCCTCCCAATGTGCAATGGGTGCCCATCGCACCATGACCCCCCTGATATATCGGATCCTGGTGGTGGCATATCCGGAGTTGGATGGGCAGTTGAGGGCATCACAGCAGCCACAAGGGGGTGAGTACAGTCTCATTCAGCTGACTCTGTGCCCTTGATGAGGTGTCTGGGTGG
Source organism: Pleurodeles waltl (assembly GCF_031143425.1). Taxonomy (NCBI): domain Eukaryota; kingdom Metazoa; phylum Chordata; class Amphibia; order Caudata; family Salamandridae; genus Pleurodeles; species Pleurodeles waltl. The sequence goes on along the minus strand of NC_090436.1, from coordinate 591,428,128 downwards.
GGGAGGTGGGCTTTGGGTTTCCCTACGCCAGGGCAGACGCGCCAAGGTACATCCATTGTTTTACAGGCCCAGTGCCACTCCAACCCCAAAGGTGGTAGTGGCCCTCTACACCTAGTCAGGCCCCTATGGGTTCCAGCTGTGCATGAAATGGGTCTAGACAGAGTCCCCCATGGGCCTGTGCTTTTCCACTGCACTGTTAGTGCATGCGCTAGTGCATAGGGCTGCTCCCTGTGTGTTGTGTCTGCCAACGGTAGTGGTGTTGCAGACATTGACCATGTGTCTCTTGTGTCTTTCTCCCCCTTTTTGTTTTGTCACCCTGTCCTTGTGTGCATTAGCATCATCTGGCGGAGGAGCATTGGCACTGGAGCAGGAGGGAGCTGCAACCCACATGGCCCAGGAGGGTGAATTTACAGAGTCTGAAGGCACCAGTGGGACGGAGGGAGAGGGGAGCTCCAAGATGGGGACAGGAGCAGACACCAGCGACAGCGACTCCTCCTCTGATGGGAGCTCCCTTGCAGTGGCAGGCACCTCTGTGTTCACCGCAACAACAGGTACAGTCACCACACTCCCTACCAGCACCACCCTCCCAGCAGCCCCTCATTGAGTTTCCCCTGCCCGCTCACCAGGGGATGGGCATCTCCTTCGCCCCAGGCACCTCAGGCCCTGCCCCAGTCAGCTCTGATGCCCTCAGTGAGGAGGCTATTGACCTCCTGAGATCCCTCCCTGTTGGGCAATCAACCATTTTGAATGCCATCCAGGGTTTCGAGAGTCATTTGCAGCAAACAAATGCATACCTGGAGGGTATTCATTCTGGCGTGGCGGCCCAACAGAGAGCATTTCAGGCTCTGGCCTCAGCACTGATGGCAGCCATTGTCCCTGTGTCCAGCCTCCCCCCTCCAACCTCCTCTACCCAGACCCAATCCCCTCTACCTCAGCCTATGCCAAGCACACCATTACACCAGCATGCACACTCATGAACACACAAGAGTGGACATGGCAAACATAAGCACCACACATCCAACAGGCACTCACACAAGCACTATACCCATGCAGACACACCATCATCCACTGCCTCCACTGTGTCCCCCTCTTCCACGTCCTCCTCCTCCCTCCCAGTCTCGTCTCCACTCACACCTGCATGCACTACATCCTCAGCCACTACCTCCATCACCAGCACGCCCATCACCACACACCGCTCACATGCAATCACCACCCCCACTACCATGCACACGTCCCCTGTGTCCTCTCCCAGTGTGTCTGTGGTGCCCTCCTCCCAAACTACACAAACACAGACACACACCCACCCAACAGCCATCCACCTCACAACAGCCTGCGGCCCATGCACCTTCACCCAAATTCAGCAGATGTACACCTCCTACAACCACAACCTCTTCCTCCACTCCCAAACCCCCTCCATCTTCCCGTCCCAGTGTGCCTAAGAAACTCTTCCTGGCTAACATTGACCTCTTCCCTACACCTCCCCCCCATCCTTCCTCTAGGGCCAGGATGTCCAGGTTCCAGCCCAGCACCTCAGCCGTCAAATCCTCCAGCACTGTGGTCTCAGCAAGTCCGGTCACACCGCGGGCGGCACCCATCAGGGCTGCCAGTGTGCCACCTAGCGAGGCCAGGGATCAGCCCATTCCGCCAACTACCAAGGTGAAGAAGGTGCCTGTAGGAAAGTCCTCCTTTTTGCCCTGGTCACCCCCACACTTTTTGGACAGGTACTGGTGGTTACTGACTCTTGGCTGTGCCCTGGGTACTGCTTACCAGTCCCAGTGCTCTGTGTAAAGTGGATATGCAAATTAGGCTAATTATAATCGGCAAAGTTAACCTACCTATAAGTCCCTAGTATATGGTAGGGCATGGAGGTTTAGGGACCCCAGCATAGGTAGTGCTGCCATAGGTGTACTCCTGAGGTGCCCAGTGTCATTTGAAAGCCAGGCCTGCTTTGCTGGCTGCTTTTAAATAAAAGTTACATGCAAATTCAACTTTGGAATTAAAAGTTGTTCCAAAGTGTTAAACTACCTTATATTTGCATACAAGTCACCCCTAAGGCGTGCCCTATGTGCCCCTAGGGCTGGGTGCCATGTAACTATAAGCAGGAACCTTTTAAAAATAGTTTTATAAGTCCTGGTGAGGTAAAACAGCCAAATTTGTTTTTCCCTCATTGTAGTGAATGGCCTCCATAGTCTAGAATGGGGAGACTTTATTTACATTTTAAAAGTTCCGTTAAGTAATAGATACCAAAGGTTTTAAATTAATTGTTATAATAAATCCCACAACTTCCAGTTGTGGGAGTTAATATAACTTGTAACTTGTTCAGGTAAAGAGTTTTAAACCTTACCTGAAAAGTTGCCAACTTCAGCCCTGTAGTGTTTTTGCTGCTGTGCTCTGATTGGCCAGCCTCTGGCAGCCTGAGGTGAGGTGTAAAGTGGCCTGGCTTCACACAAAGAGGTGTGCCTGTGGGAGGAGATCTCTCCTCAGCAGATGGTGAGGCAGGAAGGGCTGTGGTCTTCAAAGGCAGAAAAGGATATTTGGAGCAACCCAGCAACATCCCCACATCCTGCAAACCCAGACAGATAGGTGCCCCCTTGATTAGATTAGGAGAGGGCAGGAGAAGGGTGTGTTTAGGATTTTTAGCCTCACCAGTGGGTGGGCTCAGCCAGATGTAACCTCCAAAAATCACTTTCAATCATGATGGATTATTTTTTTTTTTAAAGTTTTTTATTAATGATTAAAAGATGGTACAAAGTACATTGTAAGGCGTTATCTAAATGTTTCATCACAAAGGCTAATTTCACAGTTGACATATAAGTGAGTTTAACTGAAGAATAATCTGAATAATAGGATACAGGATCATAAATGGAGGAGGAATAGGTAGAAGGTGAGAGGTGAGAAAAAATATTCATGAAGGAGATAGGTGTAGATGGAAGAGAAGGAGAGAAAAGAGGGGGAGAGAGGTAGGGAGGGAGGGAGGAAGGAGGGTGGGGGGTTAGGCCAGCGCACCAAGGTAATTGGGAGAGTATATTGTTGATTTCCCACATAGTATGAGATATCATGTAAGGTTATATAGGAGTATGTGTTTACCTACTTGTTTATAGTGTGAGGCATGGGGTCTAGAGTGTTGGGAAGGAGGGTTTGAGGGGTGTCTGAGTGGGTATCCTTAATAAGTTTAGTTTCCTGGGAAGGGTTGCGAAACTTGCGGAATAGGAGAAAGAGGAAGAAAATAAAAGGAAGAAGGAGAGGGGGGAGTGGGGTACCAGGTTGAGAGCTGTTTATTGTCCACCAGCTAGAGTGATGCGGGAGGGGGGAGGGGTGAATGGCTAACGTGATCATTGTAATTGTGATTGTAATTGTAATTGTAATGGAGGAAGAGTGGAGGATTTTATTTTTTTGCATTGTGATCCTGTCAGAAAAGGGCTCCAGACTTCCGTAAACAGGGCCGCCTGATCCTGCAGGTTGTAGATTACTCGTTCATGGGTAGCAGTTTGGAACATAGCGGTCATCCACTCTACTGGAGTTGAGGCGGTGCTAGATCTCCAGTGCCGGAGAATGCAGATTTTGGCTGTGGCGATTGCCGTATGTAGCAGTCGTTTCTGAGGTCATGACGGGGGTGTATGGGCGCATGTCGTGCAGAAGGATGAGTGACGGCGGGATCGGGTGTGGTATCTGAAGGGAGTCCGCCAATGTATGGCGCACAGCATCCAATAAGGGTAGTATTGTTGGGCAGTGGCACAGAATGTGTAGTAAGTCGCAATGGGGATCTGCGCATCGCCAGCATTTCGCATGTGGTATCAGACCCGCCCTGAAGAGTTTCATTGGGGTCCAGTACCAGTCCTGGAGGACTTTAAATAGGTAGAACTTCAGTCGGGCCTCGCGGATGCCTTTCTTGAGGGCCTCCAGTATGTCCAACCAGTCCTCCTCAGTATAGGTAGTCTCGAGCTGATCCTGCCACTTGTGGCGCAACCGTTGAAGAAGGGGTTGTGAGTAAAGGTGGTTTATTAACACTCCATATAAACCGGCCATTACACCTCTATGGCGGCCCCATGCCTGTAGGTAGGCGACAATTGGCGAGGCCTTGATCACCCATGGGGGGGTTCCCAGTACTTTATGCAGGCAATGCTTAAGCTGTAGTTATCACCACTCTTGGCTATTGTGGATGTTGAACTCTTCCCTTAAGGTGTCACAGGGCCGGGGTCGATCGCCATCTATGATTTGGGCTATGCTGCGGATACCAGCATTGTTCCATTGGGGCCATCTTAGGGTATCTCCCCCTATTTTAATGCTTTTGTTTCCCTCTATAGGGGCCTGGGTGTGTAAGAAGGGGTGTGTTCCCAGTAGGCGGTGAGCCCTGCGCCATGCCGCGTTTGTTGCCATGAGGACAGGGTTGGGCAATTGAGGACAATAAGTGTATATCCCTCCTAGCCCTTCGTGCTGATCCCGTAAGGGTTTCTCTGTGGTTACCCACTGTGGGGGATCTGGAGTTCCGGGAAGTGTATATGCTAGTTGCAATAGCTGTAGGGCTAGTGAGTATTGTTCCACTGAGGGGAGCCCTAAGCCTCCGCAGGATCGTCGTGCCAGTATTGTTGCTGGCTTCCGCTTCAGGCGTGTAGAGCCCCAAATAAAAGTTCTTATTGAGGCGTCAATCATCCGGAGCGAAGAAAGGGGCACTTGCAGGGAGAGCATGCCTAGTATGTACGTGAAGCGCGGGAGGGTAACCATCCGGACCGCCTGTTTCCTGCCCCACATGGAAAGGTCCAATAGTGACCACTTAGCGAAGTCCTGTTTCATCTGGGATATAAGAGGGTCTAGGTTATCCCTAACCATGTGCTCCAGAACCCGGTTGACAAGTGTTCCCAGATATTTGAGGCGTGTTGGGGTCCATTTGAATGGGAGGCCATAGATTGCGGCTTTCGTTGTTACGCAGGAGAGGGGTAGTGATTCGCTCTTGTCCCAGTTTACCTGGTATCCGGATAGGGACGCAAAGCCCTCTATAATTGAGAGCAGCGATGGTAGGGATCTTTCTAGATCAGACAGGGTTAACAGGATGTGTTAGACTTTTCATCCTTGGCGTGGTCTCCCTTAACTTTTTGCCTCTGTTCCCCAGGTTGTGTGCCGGACTCTGATTTTACTGTTTTTGTTACTCTGGGCACTTTACCACTGCTAACCAGTGCTAAAGTGCAAGTGCTCCTTTACAAAATGTGTATGTAGTTGGCTTATCCATGATTGGCATATTTGATTTATTAGAAAGTCCCTAGTACAGTGCACTAGAGGTCCCCAGGGCCTGTAAATCAAATGCTACTAGTGGTCCTGCAGCACTGGTTGTGGCACCCACAGAAGTAGATCTGTAATCATGTCTCAGACCTGCCACTGCAGTGTCTGTGTGTGCAGTTTAAACTGTAAATTCGACTTGGCAAGTGTACCCATATACCAGGCCTAAACCTTCCCTTTTCTTACATGTCAGACACCCCTAAGGTAGGCCCTAGGTAGCCCCAAGGGCAGGGTGCAGTGTATGGTTAAGGTAGGACATATAGTAATGTGTTTTATATGTCCTGACAGTGAAATATTGCTAAATTCGTTTTTCGCTGTTGCAAGGCCTGTCCCTGCCTGTTTGTGGATTCCCTGTCTGGGTCAATTTGACAGTTGGGCTGGTTGTACCTCACACTAGACAGTGACACAAAGGGAGCTGGGGTGTAGCCTGCATATCCTGATGAGCCATCTGTGCTAGGAGGGAGGGGAGGACTGGTCACTTACACCTGAAAGGGCTGTGCCTGCCCTCACCCAATGCAGTCTCCAACCCCCTGGTGAGTGTCTGGGGCCTGGCCTGGGCAAGGCAGGATTTCACATTCAATAGAGACTTTACTTTAAAGTAGGCCTACTTCAAAGGGGAATTGGGTATAAGAAGGGCACCCAAAACTACAGACTTTAGAAACACTTCTGGAACCAAGAGGAACCTCTGCCTGGAGAAGGGCTGAATAGCTGAGGAAGAAGAGCTGCCCTGCCTGTGACTGTGCTTTGTGGAGCTATCCTGCAGTTGCTGCTTCGGCCAGAGTAAGAGGGTAAAGACTGGACTTTGTGTGCCTTCCATCTTGAGAAGAAATCTCCAAGGGCTTGATCTCGAGCTTGCCTCCTGTTGTTTGAAGTCTCAGGGACAGCAAAGACTTCTCTCTGCCAGCACCTGGAGTCTCTGGAGAGACTCCTACTCTACCCTGTGGTGCCCATCCAGTTCCTGGGACCCTGAAAGGAGAAGCTGGCAGCCTAAAGACAAGTAAATCAACGCACAGAGCGCCGTGCGGGGAAAAGATTGGCGTGAATCCGATCCGCGGCTGAGAAAAATTAAGCGCTGCCGACTCAGCAGCTGAGAAACGATGCTCGCAGGAAACGCGACCTAACAATCGACGCACGGAGCAGGAGAAACAACGCGCAGCATCGCTGACGGAGGCTGGGAGATCACAACCTGCGCTGCGGGATTTTCGGATCATCGTGCGGCTGGATTTTTGACTCACGTACCACCGTGCGGAGTTATTTTTGAGGCGCACCAGTTAGATTTTCACTCTAGCAGCGCTAGTGTGTATTTAAAACTACTTAAATACTCTTTTTGATTTTTAATTGATAACTTGACTTGTGTATGGTGGATTTTTGTCATTTTGGTCTTGTTTTGTTTAGATAAATATTTCCTATTTTTCTAAACCTGTGTTGTGTCATTTTGTAGTGTTTCATTAAGTTACTGTGTGTGTAGGTACAAATACTTTACACCTAGCACTCTGAAGTTAAGCCTACTGCTCTGCCAAGCTACCAAGGGGGTAAGCAGGGGTTAGCTGAGGGTGATTCTCTTTTACCCTGACTAGAGTGAGGGTCCTTGCTTGAACAGGGAATAACCTGACTGTCCAGGGAGAAGGTCTCCAGAGCAGGTAGCAGTATCTCATCCAAGGGTCTGACACCTGAAGAGTTGCAGGACAGACAGGCAGAAAGGGAGTACCAATTGGAGCAGAGAAGGCTAGCTCTTGAGGAGAGGAAGATACTGATGGCTCATGAGCTTAGCTTGAAAGAGATGGATCATAGAAGCCAGTCCAGTAGAGATGGTGGCAACAACCATACAGTGCAGCCTGAGAGGAGGGTGCACATTCCTAAAGACCTTGTGAAAGATTACAAGAGGGAGGATGACATATATTGGTGGTTCAAGGGTTATGAGTCTGCTCTCCACATGAATCTGGTCCCTGAAGCTCATTATAAGCGACTCTGTGGAAGCACTTTGAGGCAGAGGGGAGGGATACACTGACAGCCTTAGGGGATGCTCAGAATCTCACCTACTCTAAAATGAAGGATGCCTTGCTTACAAGGTATGGTCTTACCCCTGAGCAGTACAAGGATAGGTTTAGGTCCTATAAGAAGAAGGAATCCCAAACATGGTTGGAATGTGTTGATTCTTATTGTAGGTTACTGGATGGTTGGGTGAAGGGCAGTAAGGTAACTATGTATGAGGGGCTTTACAATCTGATTGCTTGGGAGCACTTGTACAGTTTATGTTTTCCAGAGCTGCGCCAGCACCTGATTGACAGCAAGCTGACTGACCCCAGGAAGCTTGCGCAGGAAGCGGACCGCTGGGAGAGCACCAGGGTCCAAAAGAGGTATGGGGGAGACCACGCCCAGGGTGGGCAGGGTACCTCTCAGAAGAAAAGGGGGGGGTAAGGGTAAACAGGGGGAGTTCTCTAAAGGGCCCCAAACTGATTCCCAGGGTAAGGATTCCCAACCCCCCCAGTGACAAGAAGCCATGGTTCTCCAAAGGGAAGCCAGTGGCAGGTGGTCCCTCACGTAAGTGCTATGCATGTGACCAGGTGGGTCATGTGAGGGGGGACCCCAAATGCCCAGTGCGCAGGCACTCAGATGCACATTGCAGGTCTTGTCAGACTTGTCAGGCAAGTGGCAAGAGTGGGAGGAAATGTAAGGCTCCCCTCCAACCTTTGCCTGTTGTCAGTACTCCCTTTGATAGGGTAGGCATTGAGATTGTGGGGCCTCTGGATCCCAAGACAGCCATGGGCAATAGGTTTATCCTGGTCTTGGTGGACCATGCCACCCGGTACCCAGAAGCCATTCCTTTGAGATCAATCACTTCCCCTGTGGTGGGTTGTGCTTTGATGGGGGTTTTTACCCGCATGGGGTTCCCCAAGGAAGTGGTATCTGATAGGAGTACCAACTTCATATCCACGTATATGAAGTCTTTGTAGAAGGAGTGTGGGGTAACCTACAAGTTCACCACACCTTACCACCCCCAAAGTAATGGTCTAGTTGAGAGATTCAACTGCACCTTAACAGGCATGATCATGGGCCTGTCAGAGCCCTTGAGGCGGAAGTGGGACGACCTCTTGTCATGCCTTCTGTTCGCCTACAGGGATGTGCCTCAAAAGGGACTTGTGTTTAGTCTCTTTGAGCTGATTTATGGCCACCCTGTGAGGGGACCTTTGAGTCTGGTTAAGGAAGCTTTGAGAAAGCTCCTAGTAAACCCCCCCCAGGATGTATTCAGTTACATGCTGGCTTTGAGAAAGCAGACTGCCCACTTCAGGAGTCTCGCTCAGGAGAACCTGGAAGCAAGCCAGGAGGATATGAAACAGTGGTATGACCAGAATGCCACTCTGGTCGAGTTTCAACCTGGTCAAAAAGTGTGGGTGATGGCACCAGTGGAGCCTAGGGCACTCCAGGATAAGTGGTCTGGGCCATTTGAGGTGGTGGAGCGCAAGAGTGAAATCACCTACCTGGTGGACTTGCAGTCTCCAAGGAACCCTTTAAGGGTCCTGCATGTCAACCGCATCAGACCTCACTTTAAGCGGACTGAATTGTCCATGCTCCTTGCGACAGACGATGGGGTAGAGGAGGAGAGTGAGCCTCTTCCTGACCTCCTGTCTGCAGGAGAAAAAGATGGGTCAGTGGAGGGAGTGATCCTCTCCCCCTCCCTGACTGAGGAGCAGCAAGGTGACTGTCGCCACGTGTTGAGACAGTTTTCCTCACTGTTTTCCCTGATCCCAGGAGTCACACACTTGTGCACACATGATGTGGACACTGGGGAAAGTACACCTATTAAACAGAAGGTTTACAGGGTGACTGACAAGGTCAGGACATGCATTAAGGATAAGGTATGAGGTAGCGGGTGGTCCCAATTTCGGTCAGGAGGCGGTTTAGTTGTAGGAAAAAGGATCGCTTAGTGCCGGTTGGTGCATAGACTGAGCCCACGCATAGAAAAGTGTCTCCTATCTTTAGTTTTGTGAACGCATATCTCCCCTCTGTATCGTTCCATGTTTTAATGATTATAACCGGGAGGGATTTACATAGTAGTATCGCTACTCTGCATTTGCAAGGCGTGCCTCCGCGGGGCTCCTGAGCTGCTGGGCAGCAGCTAAAGGAAACCCTTCCCACTCAGTCCCGCCGAAGCTTGCTGGTCTCCGTGTTGTCAAGGTGTGTCTCTTGAATCAGAGCTACGTCCGCTCTTTTAGATTGAAGATAGGACAGCACCTTTTTCTGTTTAATGTAATTCGTCATACCGTGCACGTTCCAGGAGAGGATTCGTAATGGGTGTATCACGCGTGGGACAGTTCCCGACATGCTGGATATCAGGGTGAGGTCTCAGCAATTCCGAAAATAGTAGGGAGGACTACCTCCATTGTTGGAATAGGGACAATATCTGTGATAACGTGATGGTTTGGGAGGGGGATAGCTGGTGGACGTCGGGCGGTCCTTCAGAAGAGAGAGAGAAGGGGGGTAGAAAAGAAGATGGGGGAGGAGGGAAGTTGTTAGAGTTAGGATGTAGGATAAAGAGGGGAGGGGATATGTAATCAAGACGAGAGAGGGAGAGAAGAGGGAGGGGGGAGAGGAGTAAAAGAGTTGGGGGAGGAGAGCTAAGCTGGGGAAAACTAGGGGAACAGTGTCCCCTGGGGACAGATCTGTAGACTGCGGGTCCGATTCCTATAGGAGCTCTCAGCGCCGCCGACCAGGTCCCGGCCTGGGAGGCGAGGGGGGAGAGGGGCCTGCCGCCGTTGTCAGGTGTCAAAAGGTCTCTCTGACTCCGGAGGGCGGAGGAATGTTACAAGCATGTCGCGGGGAAGGCTTAAGAGAGAGTAGTGGTAAAGGGATTTGTTATCCTGAATGAGGGTAGGGAGAGGGAGGGGGAAGTTGGAGCGGTGGAGAGGGCTTAATGCATAGAGTATCTATGGTTTACTGGTTGGGTGACATCTTATTGTTATGATGGTAGAAGGAAGGCGTGTGTTCATGTGTGAGGGGAGGTCATTCTGTTGACGAGTGAGGACTAGCATTGTTTATGTACTCCCAATGGCGGGGCAAAGGATCGCTATGCTTGTTTGTCGTTATCATATGGGATCCTGTACCGTAGGAATGGTTTGATAGGGAAAAAGAGGGGAGGGGAAGAAAGCGGGGGTGATATATGTAGGGGAGGAGGGGGGGGACTGGTGAGGGAGGGGGGAGGGTAGGGGGTGGGAAGGGAAGAGGGAGGGGGGGGTGGGGGTGCAGGACAGTATTGGGCCAAGAGGAGACTTTAGATTGTACATATATATATATGCTTATATACTACCAGTCATATATAATATCTCTGTAACGTAATATCATACCATACTATCATATTATTGTTTGTTAGGCTTTGAGTCATAAGGCATATCCTTGGCCCATGAGTAAATAGTGGGAGTTAACAGGTTCTATTCTAAATGCAGGCAGTATAAACTTCATGATAGGCTAGAAATAACTTGTGTTGCATTGTTGCATCATAGTACTTTGTATTAAACGGGTAGTAACTTATTAACTAAACATTTGGTAACATCATTATAGGGCATAACCCTGTCCTATGTGTAAACAGTGGGTGTCAGCAAGGTCTAGTCTGAGTGCAGATATGTATGCTCGATATTGAGCTAGAGATAGCTTGTATTACATTATTGCAGTATATAACATTGCATTATAGGGGTATGAACATGTTAGCCGCTTATTGACAATATCATCAACAACAATAAAGAAAATGCAAATGCAAAGTCCTGGCAAGTACTCATCTGTCTGTCGGGTTGACGACGATCGTACTCCGAGGTTCTCGCCGTTGTCTCGCATGGGCGCTGTATCAGATCACCGTTTCAGGGGGATGTAGATACCGGTTTTAGAGGTGAGCGGGATTTGTCCCTTTCCAATAGCTGGGTGTGGAGTGCCACACCGTGTAGGACCTGACCCCTGTCGTCGTGTGACCTGGCTACTCTCTCCAGCCTCTAGGGCAGTTGCCTCTGCCTCTAGGGCAGTTGTTGGTGTCATATCGTTCCATGCCTCCCCTCTCCGATCCTGGGGGAGGGATACCACTGTCGTCTCCCGAGGTGTCTTGTGGTCGGGTCGAGGTGGCAGAGTCCATGGGTTGATGCTGGAAGGAGCCCAGAAAGAGTCTCAGTTCTTCGGGGTTGTATAAGTCCTTGGATACCCCGTTCTTGGTGACCCACATTCTCGCGGGATTGAAGAGGCCGTATTTCATCTCCATCTGATGAAGTCGGGCCTTAAAGCCAGAAAGGCCTTTCTACGTTTGTTGGTGTCTTTGGAGTAATCGGCCGTTATACGGATTTCATATTTGTCTATCCGGAAGGGTCTGTGGTTTTGTGCTGCTTGGAGGAGTTGACGGGTCTGGGTATGGCGTAGTAGGCATGCAATGATCGGGCGAGGTCTTGGGACCCCATCGGGGTGTTTCAGGCCCACTCTATGTGCTCGCTGGAATTCCAGCGGCGGGTCGAAGGTCAGCGAGGTCAGCTTTGGGAGGATAGAGCGAAGGAAGGCCTGCACGCCTGATCCCTCTTCATTTTCCGGGATTCCGAAAAGGCAGATAGTATCTCTTCGGCTTCTATCTTCCAAGTCCGTTATTTTGCTCCTGTGATAAAAAGGATCCTGATCTCTGTTCTGAATCGTGGCCACATAGGTTTCTAGTGTCCCCATACGATGTTCCAATCCTGCCACCCTAGATTGGGTCTGATCGCATGGATTTAGTCTCCAGAGTCAGGGAGGATATGGAAGCGTCCATCCCATCTATCCGGCGGCTGACGGCGGTGATCTCCTGTAATATCTGTTCCATGGCTGTAAGCTGTTCCTTGCCACACATCATGGAAGGCTGGGCTGGGATTAAGGATGTGTGAGGTCTCGCTGTTGTAGAAGTAGAGCGTTTATGTTGGAGCGCCTCTGAGAATAGTAGTTGTTGTGCCGGTTTGCCAGTGAATTTGTGACCTGGTTTGCCACCGGGCATCGCAGTGCCAGCCTGTAGGAAGAGCCCTGTCCAAGACCTTTTTTTTTTTTCCTCCTCTGGGTCTGGAGAGGGTAGTAGTGCGCGGGTCAGTCGGCACTCAACACTCCCCCTTTTTTTTTTTCTTGCTTGTGCGGGGCTAATTACCACAATAGCGTATAATGGTCGTCTAGTGTCACCGGGTAGGAGGTTTACGTTGAGGGCGTAGAGATGGTTAAGCGAGCGTGGGGCCGACAATAGTATGTAAGCCAGGCGTTGAGATGGTGTTATCGGGTGATTATTGTGCATCTTTGAAGGCTGTGAGGTGTTAGTCGGACAGGATCCACTGCTTACTTGTGCTGTTAAACTTAGACTTAGTGCGCCGCTGTGGGGCTGCCTGCCTTTTGGGGTGCTGAAGATTGGTAGAGAGGGGGCTGGTGGTTTCGTCCGAGTGTTGTCCCTTTATGTACTGCCTTCGGGCTGTCGTGGCCAGCGGTGTATTCACCTGGGGGTTGCTTTCCGAAGTTGGGGCCCTGCTGATGCTGGGGCCCTTGCAGCTGCTCTGGTGGTTGGGTAACCAAAAAGGGGCAAGCAGCGCTGGTCTGTGCCTGTGTCCCGTCGCCCCTTGTTCACTTGTTTCTCTTCGGAGGGTGGGGTGTCTGTCCCTCCCAAATCGCTGGCTTTTGCACTCAGGGGGAGGAGACGGGGTAGGGGGGACGCGACGTCCAGGTGGATAGCGAAGTGCCGCTTTCCGATGGTGGGGCACGTGAGCCATCGTCTCTGTACCTGACAGGCCGATTGAGCCGTTCCGCTCCGGTCTCCAGAGACGCGACTCCGCCCCCGGCAAGGCCTCCACTGCCGAGGCGCGCTGCTGTCTTCCCGGTTTGTTTGGACGAGCCTCCTCTGCAGGGATCGGGGCTCGATGTGTTGAGAAGGCCTCCGGAGCTGTTTATAATTCTTTTTCAGCGGCCGCTGAGCACCTGCCGCCTCCCCGAGACTGCTGCAGTGCGGAGCTCTCAATTTAGGCGGCCATCTTTCATCGTGGCCCGACCACGCCCCAGCCATGATGGATTTTTGAAGAATGTTGCCTCCTGGGATTGATTCCCAGGACGTGGTCATCAAAGGGGGAAGGACCCTGCACCTGATTGGAGAACCAGGACCCCTCTGTTTTTCACCCAGGAGCAAGGATAAAACTGGCAGACCGCACCCACACCTCAGATACCCATCAGATTCCAACAAGTAAGAACCACAGGAGAAGAAGGACTGCCCTGCTGGACCCCTGGCCTGCACCTGGACCCTGCACTCTGGAGGACTGCACCAGCTGCACACTTGGGCTTCACCACAAGAAGGACTTTGCCTGGCTTCAACTGGTTCAAGGAAGGACTCCCTGCTTGCTACATGTCAACAATTGCTAACCAGAGTCCCCTGCACCAACTCCTGAAGAAACCAACCAGCTGACCACTGTCCAGTGGCCAAAAAGGAGTTTGCGCCAGGTGCATTCTGGGAGTTGTAGTCCACACCCCCAAGGATCATCTCAGAGCCTCTGGAACCTTGGGGTGAGCTGTGGACCCCAAAAGAACGTCAAAGGAACATCTGGGAGAAGATCTAGAAGTTGGGAGAAGTTTGGAGAACTTTTGAAAAAAAGCTCCATAGAGGGACTGACCCGCTGCGGCAACTCTAGCCGGCTTGCCTTAACCGCGACCCGGCCTGACTTGCAGGTTCGTCCCAGTGAAGAAAATCTCCAAAAAAGAGACTAAGGGCCAGATGTAGCAAACCGTTTTACCCATTCTGTGTCTATGGGAAAATGTGTTCGTACATATGGCCCTAAGTCCGAACGTAGGAAGTTGACTTCCCAGCCAGCGTATCCGAGGAGGGCTCCAAGGAGGTCGGATTAAGATCCAAGTTTACCCAAGTTGAAGGATTTTCACCTCGAAAAAACAACTAAGTCCGGAGGTAAAAATCTTCACGAGGGCTCACGCGACGCGTATCCGGAGAAGAGTTCCAGATGGTCGGATTGGACTGGCAATAATTCTTTAAAAATTCATATCTCCGGTTCCCCTTATCCGATTTTATTCGTTTTTGTGTCATTTTGAAGATAAAAATATAATCTATTTTTATGAATTGGTTTTGGATTTTTAAACTGTTTCCTGTGTTTTATTTAATTACTGTTTTTTGATATTTGAATGCTTTACACTCTGGCCCTGATTCTAAGCCGCCAGAAGACCGTACCGCGGTCAAAAGACCGCGGCGGTCATTCTGGGTTTCCCACTGGGTTGGCGGGCGACTGCCGAAAGTCCGCCCGCCAGCCCAGCGGGAAACACCCTTCCCACGAGGAAGCCGGCTCAGAATGGAGCCGGCGGAGTGGGAAGGTGCGACGGGTGCAGTTGCACCCGTCGCGAATTTCAGTGTCTGCGAAGCAGACACTGAAATTCTTTGTGGGGCCCTCTTATGGGGGCCCCTGCAGTGCCCATGCCACTGGCATGGGCACTGCAGGGGCCCCCAGGGGCCCCACGACACCCCATACCGCCATCCTGTTCCTGGCGGGCGAACCGCCAGGAACAGGATGGCGGTATGGGGTGTCAGAATCCCGGGTTCCCATGGGCAGCGGAAAGTCGGCGGTACACCGCCGGCTTTCCGCTTCTGGCCGCGGCTGTACCGCTGCGGTCAGAATGCCCGGCGGAGCACCGCCAGCCCGTTGGCGGTGCTCCCGCCAACCTCCGCCCTGGCGGTATTTACCGCCAGGGTCAGAATGACCCCCTCTGTCTCCTAAGTTAAGCCTGGTCGCTCGTTGCCAAGCTACCAAGGGTTGAGCTGGGTTTAATTTACTGAGACCTAATTGGACCTAAGTGGAGGTTAGTGGCCTATTGCTAAGTGTAGGTACGTACCTGCCCTTACCAATAACCCATTTTCCAACAGTGCCCACATGCCGTAGGGAAAAGACGCACCAACCACCCAGCAAGGGCTCCTCCAAGCCAAAAGGGGACAGTGCCAAGGGACCAGCAGCGACATCTAAGGTGGGGAAGGGAGACAAGGCGAAGGGGAAGTCAGGACAGGGCACGGAGCCTCCGGCTGAGGGACCAGAATCACCCCTTCTGGCAACCAGAACAGCAACCTGTTCAGCAGTGGACACCGCCACCTGCACCGCCACCTGTACCACCACCTGCACGGCCACCTGCACCACCACCTGCACGTGTGCTGCCTCTGCAACAGTCCCCAGCATCATCCCCAGTGGGCAGCCGTCCGAGGTGCTGACACAATCACCACCAGCTGCATCTCCGCCACAGACACCGCCGCAACCACCGCCACCAGCCCTGCAACGTGCTCAGACAGTGCCACCACAGCTGACATGGCTAACATCCCCAGTGGGCAGCCGTCCGAGGCTGCAGGAGACGTCCTGGACCCTGCACAGCCCACATGAGACACAACACCCAGCACTGTTTGTACCAGCAGGTAGCAGGCAAAGTCGCTGCAAGGTGGAGTGTGTCTCTGCCTCAATGGAGTATCATGCTACCTGTTCCCAGGCAATCTCGTGGCACACACACCCTGGTGAGGGAATGGGACCTGCCACACTGCATGTGAAGCACTCTGGGCACCATGCCCCCTCTAGAACCAGTGGAGAAAACCATCCACAACCCCAGTCCTGGGCAAGATGAAGCACTCTGGGCACCAAGCCCCCTCTTGAACCAGTGGAGAAAAGCATCCACAACCCCAGTCCTTGGCAGGATGAAGTATTCTGGGTGCCTAGCCCCCTCCAGCACCAGTGGAGAAAAACATCCACTTGAGAGACTGTGGCTTTGCACTCCCCAGGATAAAGCAGTGGGCAAAACACCCACTTGTGAGACTTGAGAGACTGTGGCTTTGCACTCCCCGGGATAAAGCAGTGGGCAAACCACCCACTCGTGAGACTTGAGAGACTGTGGCTTTGCACTCCCCAGGACCAAACTGTGGGCATGGAACCCCCTCGTGGAGCAGTGGCGTTGCCCGTTCATCCGGCTGAGGTGCACCCCCTCCCCCTGAGGTGCCTTTTTATTTTTGATCTGATGCTCCAGCAGTGTTCTCTCCGTTTCGGGTCAGGTATCATGTGTGGGCTTCACCCATGCATTTTCGGACCACTGGTCCACGGACAATGATTGCAATACTATCTGGACTTGTGTAGTTACTGTACATATTTGTATATACTGATGATTTACATTTATCTTGGCCTATCTGATTTTTCGATGATTACACTCATTACAATCATTTCATTTTGTCCTTGCGTTCTTCCAGGAGGTGACGGGGTGTAAATGTAATGTTGTTGCATGTATGTTGTTGTGGGTGAGGGTGGGGTGGGGGTGTTGCGTGTGTGTGTCATTCTCTCTTTCCCCCCCACTCCCCTGTGTGCTAGGTGCAGTACTCACCGTGGTCATCGCCGGCGTCTTTGCTGCTCCTGGTAGAAGAGGAGGTAAACCAACATGGGCAGGACCTGTAACTCGGGCTCATGGCGTTCTGGTTCCTTATTGGGTGTCGAGAGGTGAGTGGTTTCCGTTCCAAGTCCTGTTTCCGCTGTGTTCTTGATGGCGTTGGTACCGCCCCGGAAAAGGTGGCGGATTGGTGCCTTGTAATACAGTGGGTGGTACATTGTGTTCCGCCTGTCTGTTGGCGGTTACCGCCACGGTGTTTGTTTCTACCGCCGTGGCGGTCGGAGTGTTAAAGTGGCTGTCTATGTTGGGGGTTTCTGCCATGGTCGTGATTCCATTTTTTTTTACCTCCAGCCTGTTGGCTGTATTACCGCCGCTTTAACACCAACTGCCAGGGTTGTAATGAGGGCCTTAACCTCTTGCATTATCAGAGTCTTGGCTTAGTCACAAATGCCCCCACCAAATTCGATTACCTTGGGCAGCCGCTTGGCATCAGAGACTCCTAAAACTATATGGTTGAGCTATGAAGCATGCACAATGACTTAGGGGGTCATTCTGACCCTGACGGGCGGCGGAGGCCGCCCGCCAGAGTTCCCCCCTCCAGAACACCGCTCTGCGGTCATAAGACCGCTGCGGTGATTCTGGCTTTTGCACTGGGCTGGCGGGCGGCCGCCAAAAGGCCGCCCGCCAGCCCAGTGCAAAAGGGCCTTCCCAAGAGGACGCCGGCTCAGAATTGAGCCGGCGGAGTGGGAAGGTGCGACGGGTGCAGTGGCACCCGTCGCGTATTTCAGTGTCTGCAATGCAGACACTGAAATACAATGTGGGGCCCTCTTACGGGGGCCCCTGCAGTGCCCATGCCATTGGCATGGGCACTGCAGGGGCCCCCAGGGGCCCCGCGGCACCCCCTACCGCCATCCTGTTCCTGGCGGGAGACCCGCCAGGAACAGGATGGCGGTAGGGGGTGTCAGAATCCCCATGGCGGCGGAGCGTGCTCCGCCACCATGGAGGATTCTCAAGGGCAGCGGAAAACCAGCGGGAGACCGCCGGTTTTCCAAATCTGGCCGCGGTCAGAATGCCCTGCGGGGCACCACCGGCCTGTCAGCGGTGCTCCCGCCGACCCTGGCCCCGGCGGTCTCAGACCGCCGGGGTCAGAATCAGGGCCTTAGTGTATATGTGTTTAGGTAAGAATGCTATAACAATCCACACTTGTAAACATGTTCCTCGCTCCATCTGTACCACAGCTACTTGCTGCAGAGAATCCTTCAATGCGGAGGACTTCCCGGAGGCTCCATTTTCTGGTTGGCATCATGTTTTCCAGTATCATGGCTGGTCTTATGCTGCTGAAGCTCTCTTAATTCTTTTTCCGGCTGTTTACGGCTCAGGTTGCATCGCTCAGGACAGTTCTTAGTTGCTTGGGCTGCATTTTTCTCTGGCTGATGCAGGGGCAGAGCTATGAGCTCCAGTGAGAGCTTCCAAATCTCAGCGGCCATCTTGGTTTATCTAAAGGTATTTAACCCCACCAAGAAAAGTGCTCAATGCTTCACATTGAGCTTCCTGGTGGGTGCAGTTGATGGTCTGCTTCTCTGATTGTGTCAGTGTCCCTGCACTCACTTAAGACTTTAGAATCTTGTGACTGGATGCAGAGGGAAGAACATATTTCTTCTAGGCCACTCCCTGACATTCTACAGGTTGCCACCAATGACAAAGCAGTGTCACCAGTTAATTATTTGACACAGCCCTAAACAAATGGCTTGACTTATTGCTATTCTTTGAGCCTCCTGGAGAGAAGCTGCAAACTAACATCAAGTAACTCAAACGAGCAACCATTATCTGGTCCATCCAGCACACCAACTGTCATCCATGAACATGCTCTGTATGGATTTCACAAAGACCACACATATGCTGTACGGGCACCCGACGATGTTGAAATGTCCTCTAATGAGGAGTGAACTCAATAAATAAGTCAATCAATGAAACACAATCTTCATTCATCACATGTACCAAAAAGCCTTTATGAGCTACAAACTAAGAAGAAAATCTCTATTTTTCTTTTTAATGGACTCTTTCATGTTTTGCTTTTTGTAATCCTTATTTTTAATTTGGCCTATCTATTCTATCACTTGTATGTCTTTTTGCCAACACACATAACATGCTCTAGATAGCTTATGTAGTATGATTTTGTTATTATTAGCTGTAATGCAAGGATTACAAATATTCATGCTTGGCTAAGTGATCAATATATTATCACATATGTTTTCTTTATCTTTTTTATCTACAATGCACTAATATTTTTTATATTATTTTATATTATACTACAAGTATATTGCAAATAAATGTTTAAGATATATATCTTATCTCAGATAATTGTAGATGGTAGCTTGAAAGCATTAGGTTCTCTACCTATTAGTCAAATTGCTATGATAGGCATGCCCCTATGATGTCACATTCTGACATACAAGCAGGAATGATGTAAGGTCCCTAAGTTCTGACTCCATCTTAGGTAGGGCTGCCTCCATCTCAGCTCAAGGAGGCTGCCATCTTCCTCAACTTAGACAATGGACACGGCCATATTACCTTATGTATGCAGAATCATTACTGTGTCTGCTTGCTAATGCAGTTGTTGCTAGACCCTATTTTTCTAGGAACTGTGATATCATCATATTCTTCAATTCATAACATAGCTACAACATCTAAGCTACATTAACCTGTGTTTAACCAAAATAATGTAGTCTGGTTTGACATCCTTTTGCCTAATATGTCCATAAGAAAAACTCAGAAATGCATACCTTGGTGCACATATTCTATGTCAGACATTCCTAAACTTATATCTGAAATTCAAAACTCTGATAAGATTTAGGATATAAGGACTGTCACTTAACCACTTGCCAGGAGAGGTCCTTCGTCCAGATTATTGCCCGATATTCTGCTAGAGGCAGTCTCACCCACTGCCAGTGCACTTCAAGCTTCATTGATAGTCTGACTTTGACATTAAGGTGCATATTTAAGAGCCCCTACCATCACCAGAGCATTACTTTTTGTGACACTCCGGTGGTGCTAAGAACTGCTCAATAGTTACAAGGAGGTGCAATGCCACTTTTTGTGGTGTTACGCCTCCTTGTAAGTATGGGCCTCTCCGACGCAGCTTTTTGCATCAGAGGGCCGTGCAATGGGTGTTGTGGTGGGCGTTCCCCCGCAACACCCATTGCTTTTGACGCTGCATCAGATTTTCAAGTTGTCATCATCCTGAGGTAGTGCCAAAAACTGATGCCATCCCAGGGGTGGTGTTATCATGGCAAAACGAGGAGGAATGCTTCTATTTCTCCCTGTTTTTGCTTTTTCTATGCACGCTGCATTCTGCAGCACACATAGAAGAAACAAAATTCCAAGGACAATTGTTTACGTGCTGGAAGGTGTCCCTTCCTCCACATAAACAATCATTCAAAATGATGCTTTGGTACTTCTATGTGTGTTATATTTTGCAGCACACATAGAAGTGCCAAATCACAATTATAGATTGTTTATGTGCAGAGTGGAACACCTTCCTGCAGATAAACAATCTATCCCCTCAACACAGACACCCTTGCACTATGGTGTAAGGATGCCTGCATTGGCTCTAGGAAGCTTAATTCGGCACCAGAGCAGGGGGAAACTCAGGGGTGCGGGGAATTCCTCTAAATACGACGCACCTCTGCATTTCTAAAGTGGCGCAGAGCGGCGCTGCTATTTTTTGTGCAGCACAACGCTGAGCCACTTTAACATAAATCTTGGCCTTAGTGTGCACACCAGTTGTAGCGTGCCCCTCAGTCTCCTTGGTCCTGGTGTCACTACAACTGCTGCACTACTGATAGCCATGCCCATCCTGATGCATGAATGATGGGTTGTTTGCAGGCGTAACTGCTATCCAGACCACCCTTTGGGGGGATGGCAGGGTTCTCATCCACATAGGTGGTAAAGTCTGTCACTGGAGCCTCCAAAGAGGAGGAGGTTATCCTGCTCAGGTTCAGCCACAAAAGCAACCTGGACCATAGTCATGGTTTTGAGCTCTCCAATGGCAACAAACGTACAGTGAAGTGGAGGGCATCTCACGCTGGTCAGGTCTACACACGAACCTGTTCACCCACTTAAGCACCAAGAGCCACATTCAGCATATCTCCATTTATGTTAAATATGCTTTTACGTTTCCTGCATATTTGTTTTTTAAAAACATATATCTAAACAAAACTATATAGCAATAGGATATTTTTTCATAACACGGAAGATGCCTTGTGCCGAGTAGAATTATTTTTCATGCATAACCATTGAAACATGGAATCCCTGAGGGAGAAATCAGTGTTTCTCTCATTTTAGTTTAGTTGTACTGTAGTAGTAACATTGGTTCTGACCTTTGTACTCGAGCAAAACTGCGTGAACGTTTATTAGTACATTACCTATAAATAACATATTATTGGCCCTTATATGTTTTTACCAGCAAAGCATGAACAGTATATGTGCAGATGCATACAGTGTAAATTGTAGATACCACTATTATGGTCACTAAAAGTAAAAATTCACCATCTTTTGTTTCCTACATACTTCAGGGATGATTGAACATACGTAACATAACAGTCCAATAACCAAAGGTTCTGGATTCAACATAGTAAATCGATTACACCATAGCATCCAACACAGTAACGTCGCAAATATCCTGCATTTTGTTACTTAGTTTTATCGGTATGATTTTTATGACTTTCCCAGGGTCATGCAGAGTGAACATCAAATAAGCAGGCACGGACATTTGGAGACCAATTTCGACATGGACTATAGCCACACCATTCAATTAAGAAGGTTTCAGGCATCATTGGTTTGTGTACCACACTTGACCAATTTTAATATTTGTCAATTAAATCATGAATTTTTAATACAAACGATGCACTAAACACAGTTAAAGCACTAGGGAGAAGATGACAATCATGAGATGGACGTCGTGAGATGAAAAACGGCAGTAAAGGCTGCATACGGAGACGATAGTCAAAACTAAGGAGATGGAAGACAGACGGACAGACCACCTTCTGCACAGCACTAACGTCTTCAGCCGTGGTAATTGAATATAAACTCACTGGTCGATCAGGGTAGAAACTGTGACACCATAAGTATTTAAGCCATGTTTAATTCGTCGGAGGCATTATTTAACAACCTTGATTGGTAATATGCACATAGCATACAATAGACAGATAGGGTAGAAGGACCACCCGTATTTTTGGTACTAATGGAGAGACATTTTAGGGTTTTATAGTGTAATCATTATAAATAATGCATTTTCCGTGTGATTAATGTATCGTAAACATGCTCTAATCACAATGTTGTTTGTATTTTCACATCTTTTACAATGATTGAATTGTAAAGTATGCAATTATTAATTTCAATGACGGGCCCCTGAGCGTCACAAAATGGGAACACTATCTAAGGATGGACATTACTCAGGGGGGCGGTTCCTCCGCTAGGGTGGACAAGCGTTACCCCCCCCCCCCCCCACCCCCCAGCAGCAGGAGCTGCAAATGTTTTATCGTAAAAACATAATTAAATCTGTTTGTTATGTTTTTACTATAAAAGTGGCCAGGGCCACAGGTGAGATGGGGATGGTGCATGTGCATGTATGCATTGCCGGGTTGAAGAGACCAGGCAGAGACTCCCAGTCTGCCTGGGAGCGCCCTGGCTGCTTGCTCCCACCCAGTTCTGACGCTGCTTTGAGTAGCATCAGGATTAGCTACAGGGCAGGCTGGGAGCCTGTGCCTGCAACAATGGAGAGCAGAGTGTATGTACGGCGCAGCAAAAAGGTAAGTTTTATTTATTTATTTTTTCTCCCCCCGCACCTGCCATGCCCCACGCCACCCCTTTTCTCTCTCGTGAGCTGCGTCTGACATTACTTCATACATTGAAAATAACTATTGTACAAACAAGATATAAACACAGGAAACCATTCAGTGTGTAATTATGAACGTGTTTAAGACTGTGATAAATAATTGAAATCTAACTGAAAGTTCAGTAAGAAATGCATGGGTGGTGCTACACAGTATTAAATGCAGTGTCTGTAATATTACATGTCAAAAATCCAATGTATGGGTTGGAGGTGTTCCAGAGTGTATGCAGGTAGATGAATACCAACGAACCATGATCTTTTAGGTATTTACAAACTCTTGCCATGTACCATCCTTGGGTACTCTGAAGGGTTGCAATAAATGCAGATTTTCCCTGCTAGAACTGTGAAGGAAAGTCCTGAATTTAATGAAGACACCTTGGTGAATATCATGCATTCTTAACTTGCCATTTGTGTAATAGTAGCCACAAGTCAAGAAAAGAGCTGCAATTTCTGGGTCACAGGTGAGGGAAAGTAAAATCACTGATCGTCATGAGCTTTGTCACCTGGAAGTAACAGCCCCTTTCCTTGAAGTGAAGAGAAATTAAACTCCATAAATGAACTGAAGGAACATAGGAAGAAACCTAAAAACAATAGAACAATAGAACAACTGTTAGAAATGGGGACAATAGTTGGCAGTCAGTTTACACCCTGTCCAGGTAGGGACCCTCACTCTAGTCAGTGCAAGGGAGTCACACACCTAAGATAACCCCTGCTCACCCTCTTGGTAGCTTGGCTTGAGCAGTCAGGCTTATCTCAGAGGCAATGTGTAAAGTATTTGTACACACACACACACACACACCCACCCACACACAAACACATACACACAGTAACACAGTGAAAACCCTATAAAAGGACTCCACACCAGATTAGAAAAAAGCCAATAGTTATCTGAATAAAACAATACCAAAATGTCAAACATCGTACATACACAAGCAAAGATACCACTTTTAAAAAGTTGCATAGATTATTTATCTGGAGGAATCAATGGTTGCCTCTTTTTAACATACAGTACAATAGATGCGTCAGAGACAAAGACGATGTGGGCCACAGAGGAGGTGAGGCATCACATAACAAAGCGATGCATCGGTTCCTTACTGTGCAGGAGAGGTGATGCGTTGGCTCCTTACTGGCAGGGGAGGTGATGCATCGGTTCCTTACAGGGAGGGAAGTTGATGCGTCGGTTCTCTCCCCACAGGAGAAATGAGGTGTCAGTTTCTGGTCACTCAGCCTCAGGTTCCTTACTGCGGTGTGGGGTTGGTGCGAAAGTGTGCCCAGGGATGATGCCTGGGAAAATCCAGATGCGCAGTGGTGATAGAGCCACATTGAAACAGGCACAGCATCGTCCTAAAGGCACTCCATTGCTCCTTCCATTGCAAAGGCAGGTGCTGCATCGATTCTTTAGCTACAAGGCAGACACTGTGTCGTTTCTTCTGCCACAAGCCCAGTGATACATTGATTTTCAGCCACTGCGATCCAGTGTATGGATTTTCTTCCTTTGGACACCAGTTTTCACTTCCAAGGGCCCAGGGACTGGATTTGGCACCATTTGACAGCAAAAGAGTCCAGGCACTGGCAGATGAAGTCTTTGATGTCCCTGAGACTTCTTAACAGAAGACAAGCTCAGTTTAAGCCCTTGGAGAACCTTGGAAAGCAGGATGTAGAAAGTAAAGTCTGGTCCTTTCACTCTCAGGGCAGAAGTAGCAAGCAGCAGGCCAGCACAACAAAGCAACAGGCAGAGTGGCAGTTCCTCCAATGGCATCCAGGTCTGCTTCCTGGCAGAATGTCCTCAGTCCAGAAGTGCTCAGAAGTTGTGGTCTCAGAGGTCCAATACTTATACTTATTTCTGCCTTTGAAGTAGCCAAACTTCAATGGAAAGTCTTTGTACTGCACAGGACCTTGCCTTTCCTGCCCTGGGCCCAGACACACTCCAGGGGGTTGGAGACTGCTTGTGTAAGGACAGGCAAAGCCCTATTCAAGTGCAAGTGTCAGCAACTCCCTCCAATCTAGCCCTGGATGACCGATCAGGAGATGCAGGGCACACTTCAACTCCCTTTGTGCGACTGTCTAGAGTGAATTCACAAGCAACCCAGCTGTCACACTGACCCAGATGTGTATTCCACAGACAGGCAAAGGCACAGGATGGTTAAGCAAGAAAATGCCCACTTTCTAAAAGTGACATTTTCAAACTTACAATTTAAAAACCAACCTCGCCAAAAGATATATTTTTAAATTGTGAATCCAGAGACGGCAAACTCCATATCTAAAGCTGCTCCCAATGGGTAATTACACTTAAAAGGTATTTCAATCCCCTTGTTAACCTTTGGGGGAGATAGGCCTTGCAATAGTGAAAACCACTAGTACCACTAGTGGCATTTGATTTACAGGCCCTGGACACACACTGTGCACTGTACTAGCGACATACTAATAAATCAAATATGCCAATCATGGATAAACCAATTACCAATACAATTTAGACAGAGAGCACTTGCAGTTTAGCACTAGACATCAGTAGTAAAGTGCCCAGAGTCCTAAAGCCGACAATAAAAGGTCACAAAAGATAGGAGGAAGAAGGCAAAAAGTTTGTGAGTGACCCTGCAAAAAAAGCCAGGTCCAACAACAACTTATTTGGAATCCCAGATGACTCATACAGAAGCCTGGATACTGGTTTCATATGTGTCCAGTTGAGATGGCACCTTAGGAAGAATCAGCAGTTAGAGCAGTTGAAAATGAAAGAAGGAAACAAAACTTTTGGATTAGAGAAAATATACTGTGAAGGAAACAAAACATCTGTCCAGATATAGACAATGGAGGGATACCATTTTCCTCCATGTCTTTAATACAATTAGGATTTTCCTTTAATATTCTAGGTAGGAAAATCTGCATTTTCATACAAGACCAGAGAATTATAAACTTGTTAAATGCCCGTTAACCAAAACCAAATAGACATGAACCAATAGTGTGCAATGAAACATCCTGAACATTGATACGCTGGACCAATCAGCAGTTCTATTAATATTAACTGACCTTAGTTCAGCCAAAATGGCTCTGTAGGCCATGTCACCTTTACTCGAATGAGCCCCATGAGGTTTTGTATCTTTTTCACCTAAAGAATAGCTTGATCCCATCTGGCTGAAGTATGAGAAGATACACAAATGAGAAGATGTCAGTAATACAGTGATTATATTATTTAAGGCCACACTGGTGGAGGCACATTTTTTGCATCTGGTAACCAAAAAGAACACATCGATAGGACAATATTGTCTTGTAGAAACCGTTAGAGCCCTATCACTTGATACTCAAGCAGATTAGTGAGGTTAGTGTTACAAGGATAGGAAGCAATTGTCATTATATATCTAGAACAATTGCGGAGTTCAGAGGGTGAAATATCTGACATCTACTATCTATTTACAGACTAAACAGTGTTGTTTGTCTTCATAAGCCTCCAGGCCAGCAGAAGTGCATATATCTAGCAATTAATAGTGTTGAAATACTTCCTTAAGATGCTCATGAGGCTAGGAAATTCAGAACTGAAGGAAGATTTGCTTAAATTATATATTGAGTTCTTTCCACACACCAACCATCTATAGGCTTGCCAATCTTCGTGTAAGTCGTGGCAATACCTGGCTTGGAGGAAGATTTTATGAAGCTAACAGCTGATGGTAAACAGGTCATCAGTGACCAAGAATTCCAGAATTTTTTGAAGACATACACTGTAGATTAGTTTAGCACAGAGGATTAGATTGAGAGTCTTGCTGCACGGATCTTACTGGATGAGAGGGTGAAATGAAAGCAATAAAATAATATATATAGCCATTCTGAAGAAAAATTTAGAACCAGGCCTAAGCTATTCAGAGTCAGAAAATTAAAACCACCAAGGAATTCTGTCAAAGAATGTGAGCCAGGCATCTGCAAAACATAAAGGAGCAAAAGTGTGAAAGTGAATTATTCAGCAAGAATATGTTTATGGCAATATTATACTGTAAAAGTGGGGCACTTGTGAGTTCAAATATAATTCAACTATCTATTGGCAATAGGCCCCTGTGGTGATACAGTGCTTGGAAAGCTTCTGTCACACAGGTACCTGTAGTGTCAACCTGCAGCCATGTGAATGCCAGAAATAACGTTGTCCCTAAGGACCTGATTCACAAAGGTAAACTTACACGATAGTGTAAGTTTACAATTTTATGCAATTCAAAAAGGAATTTTAGGAGTGGTATCTTTACCACTGTGAAGTCTCCGCATGCGACAGAGACTCCAAACATAAAAGGTTAGGCTGTTATAAAGATGTAACTAAAAAACAAAACCTTGGTGAATCAGGCCCTTAGTGATTTTTTAAAGGGAACACAACTCCCAAAATGCATTTTACAACCTATTACAACAATTTAGACTTGGAGCCTCCAAGATGGTTTATGTATTGACAGTGGAAACGTTTTCTCCCTACAAAAGTGCTGTGTCCCTTGTCCTTGTTCGGAGTAAATGATTAAAAGAGCCTGAAAAATCTAAACAATTGATATTCATTCTTGACTCCTTAACAAATCACGTCTGAATTCTCCAAGTATCTCATCTCCACAGATCAGAATGTGATTAAGATGAGATCTGGGGGTCTGCTGAAGGTGGTATGACTATTACCAAGCAACTAATAGTCTTGCCACAATGTCAGCTCTTCTCAAGTACCTTTGTCTAAGGGTACTTTGTCCTTATAGAGCGATCCTCCTGTAAATGTCTGATCTTAAGACATCAGTATAGGTTGGAATGAAAGATCATGTAAATATGGCTAAACAGACAATGACAAAAGCATTTCAATTTTGGCTACTTACCTGATAGATATGTGAGTGTGACATCACCCTTATTTTTTGAAGGTGTTATCTTGGATTCTGTAAGTTGTAGTTTTTCCTATTTGGATTCAACCGAGAAACTTAGTAAAACATGAAGCAGATGATAGAATCATAGAGGTGAGATGTACATTTGCAAATCCTGATGTTAACCAGCCTAAGAGTGGTCTTCCCCCAGACATTTTGCCTGAACTTATTTTTGTTGGCCTTAGGACTCTGCACTTTACCACTGCTACCCTGTACTAAAGTGCTTGTGCTTACTCCCCCAAAACATGGTTACTGTTAGAAATGGGGTCTTTGGTTGACAGTCAGGTTACCCCCTGTTCAAGCAAGGACCCTCACTCTAGTCAGGGTAAAAGAGAATCAACCTCAGCTAACCCCTGCTTACACCCTTGGAAGCCTGGCAGAGCAGTAGGATTAACTTCAGAGTGCTAGGTGTAAAGTATTTGTATCAAGACACACAGTAACTTAATGAAAACACTATAAAATGACACAACACAGGTTTAGAAAAATAGGAAATATTTATCTAAATCCACAACACACAAGTCAAGTTTTGAATTCTTAAAGATGAAATTCCAAAATAGTGCTTTGAAACACAAAATGCTTCGATGAGGTGTTAACATGGTGTTGTGACAGAGTCGTTCACCAACAATCCGACACCAACGGCGCTGGCCACGGAGTCACTCAGACCCCCAGGTACAATACCTTGGTGAAGAGTGAAAACAAGCCGATATGCGAAGTCGGGGATCATGGCGTCTGTGCGAAATGTTGAATCTGCGCACTTCGAGCGGTGTTTGGTCACAACGTGGTGCAGCGACTTCCACGGAGTTGCAGACTTTGGTGGGATTGCAGCGGTGTCGGGCTTGCGAAGGTCATCGCGTTCCAGCGAAGATCACAGAGTCGGTTGCAGGCGAAGTCACAGGATTCAGCAGCGGCGTCGGTCTGGAGTCGTCCGAAGACGATTTCCTTGAATTTTCACCAGCTTTTCCTTTCAAGGGCCCAGGGACTGGATAGGGCACCACTTGTCAGGGCAGGAGTCTCAGCAGAGAGTCCAGGTTCTGGGAAGGGAAGAATTTGATGGCCCTAAGACTTCAGGACAGGGGGAAAGCTCAGTCCAAGCCCGTGAAGTGTCCTTCTCAAGCAGGACCATACCACAAAGTCCAGTCTTTGTCCTCTTGCACAGGCAGAAGCAGCAACTGCAGGATAGCTCCACAAAGCAAAGTCACAGGCAGGGCAGCACTTCTCCTCAGCTCCTCAGCTCTTCTCCAGACAGAGGTTCCTCTTGATGTTCAGAAGTGACTAAAGTCTGTGGTCTTGGGTGCCGTTCTTATACCCAATTTCTCAAAGTAAAGTCTCTTTTGAAGGTGAAATCCTGCCTTGCCCAGGCCAGGCCCCAGACGCTCACCAGGGGGTTGAAGACTGCATTGTGTGAGGACAGGCACAGCCGTTTCAGGGATAAGTGACCTCTCCCTCCTAGCACAGATGGCTCATCAGGAAATGCAGACTACACCCCAGCTCCCTTTGTGTCACTGTCTAGTGTGAGGTGCAACCAGCCCAACTGTCAAACTGACTCAGACAAGGAATCCACAAACAAGCAGAGTCACAGAAATGGAATAAGCAAGAAAATGCTCACTTTCTAAAAGTGGCATTTTCAAACACACAATCTTAAAATCAACTTTACTAAAAGGTGTATTTTTAAATTGTGAGCTCAGAGACCCCAAACTCCACATGTCTATCGCTTCCAAAGGGAATCTACACTTTAATCAGATTTAAAGGTAGCCCCCATGTTAACCTATGAGAGGGACAGGCCTTGCAACAGTGAAAAATGAATTTAGCAATATTTCACTGTCAGGACATATAAAACACATTACTATATGTACTACCTTAACCATACACTGCACCCTGCCCTTGGGGGTACCTAGGGCCTACCTTAGGGATGCCTTACTTGTAAGAAAAGAGAAGGTTTAGGCCTGGAAAGTGGGTACACTTGCCAAGTCAAATTTACAGTTAAAACTGCACACAGACACTGCAGTGGCAGGTCTGAGACATGATTACAGAGCTACTTATGTGGGTGGCACAACCAGTGCTGCAGGCCCACTAGTAGCATTGATTTACAGGCCTTAGGTACCTCTAGTGCACTGTACTATGGACTTACTAGTAAATCAAATATGCCAACCATGGATGAACCAATTAACCATACAATTTACACAGAGAGCATATGCACTTTAGCATTGGTTAGCAGTGGTAAAGTGCTGAAAGTTCAAAAGCACACAGCAACAGGTCAGAAAAAATAGGAGTCAGGAGGCAAAAAGATTGGGGATGAAACTGCATAAGCAAAAATGTCCAACAGTTACATTGACTTATACCTAATTGGCATGTTTAATTAACTGATAAGTCCCTTATAGAGTGGCATACAATATACCCAGTGCCTGTAAACTGAATGTTACCAGCGGACCTGCAGCACTTATTGTGCCATCCACTTAAGAAGTACCTTAAAACATGTCCCAGGTCTGCCATTGCAGCCTGGATGCAGTTTTAAACTGTCATGTTGACTTGGCATTAAAACCCCCTTGCCAAGCCTTAAACTCTCCTTTTATTACATATAGGTTACCCTAAGGTAGGAACTAAATAGCCCATTGGACCAGGTACTATTAATTTAAAAGGTTGGACATATACATATAATTTTTACACAGTTTTGTAGTGAAATATTCCTACATTCGTTTTCATTACTATGAAGCCTACTCTTCCAATAGGGTAACATAAGGGATTCCTTATTACACTGAATACTCTGCAATTTCCAAATGTCATGTTTGGGGTCTTTGGAATTATGGCGAAAAGCCCTGTTTAATGGTAAAGTCGGTTTTTTATCACAATCATAGAAATGCCAGTTTTAGAAGTTGGCATTCTTCTGCCCTTAGCCCTTTTGGGCTTACACCCTGGCCTGGGCCACTTTACTGGGTGTAACTGACAGACTTTGTGAATTTCTCCTAGAGAGTCAAACAATAAAGGGATTAGGTGTGCCTGAATGGGTCAACAACTGTCAGGATGGAAGGGGCAGAGGTGAGCGCAGCCCCACTTGCAATTAAAAAGCCTGTGCTATGTCTTCACACAAAGGGCCTAAAGTCCAGGCATTGTTACTCCAGCCAGCCTGGAGCCAGGGCAGGGGAATCTGGAAATTCCATGCACTTCAAAGCCACGTTCTAGACGCTTCTCCCACCTTCCAGAACCAGGGCACCAGGGTATAAAAAGGGGACTTCAGACACCAACTCTCCAGTACACTTCTGGGCCTGTGGATACTCTGCCAGGAAGAAAGACTGCTGTGCAACTGGAAGAACTTCCATTCTGCTGGACTGCTGTTCTGAAGAACCGCTGCTCTGGTAGATTGCTGTGCTGATTGTTCTACTGCTCTGCTACCTTCTCCCTGTGGACAAGGACTGAAGTTTCAATGGCCCCGGAACCTCTAGAATGACTGACAAGGGCTAGTTTGCTGGCCTCCTTTTAGAAACACAGGGACGCAAAAGGCTTCCTACATCTTACATCTGCACCTGGACCCAGCCTGAGTGAGTGCTGACCCTTTGAGGGGTGCCACTTCACCCTGGACCCCTGGAAGTGGTGCTAAAGGTGCCCAAATAGCCAAAATCCAAATTAATGGATTTAGAAAAGTTTTGATTACACTACTCTAAAATTCAGGAGGAGATCGGGACCAACCTTCTTGCCTATCCACCCAAGCAGCATTGTCCGTCAGATTGACTTCACAGTTTCTCTCACTACATTATTTTACCTGCTGGCAAATCAGTTTCAGTGGCAACAGCCCTCTGTCTCGTCCCCCTGGATATTTTTGAGACTAAGTGCAAATATGGAATTCTTCACTGCAGCTTTTATCCAAAGATATCTGGCAATGATGGTCCTTATTTGGACACCTCCTGCAGTCTTGCCCCGCTGTACTTTAACTTCTTAGAACATTTTTCCCAATAATGTTTTGTAAGTCTGAAGGTAAGTGCTAACTGGGCCTAATTCATCTCTTGTATCCAAACTGTGCTCTATCAAGGTTAGCCATATTTTTCAATGTTGACCTGGTTTTGCATGACTATATGTCAGCAGTTGGTGCTTTGATTTTTGTGGTTGTTAGTTTTTACTACTTCAGTGGTAAAACTATCATAATCATACTTGGTGCTTTCTCCAGAACGACATTAGGTCGTTTCTTTTTCCTGCATTCTACTGCTAGACATGAGAGTCAAAGGACTTTATCTTCGAGAGGTTGAGAACCACTAACGACAATACTGAAAGTACAATAATCTTCATAGTTATCATTGCTTCAATCAGTACTGTCATCATTATCATCCTTTATGCATTCTCCACAACAACATTAGAAGATTTCTTCATCTTGCATTTTACCTCCTGACATGTGAGAGAAAAGATTGACTAGGTGACTCTGGACAGTTGAGAACTGCTTATCACAACACTAATAGAGTCTGAAATCCATTGTATTGAAGTCTCCTGGTCTTATGAAAATGCACATTTAGATTTAAAGAATGTTTGCCTCTTTTGGTTGAAGATAATTTCTCTCACAAAAGAGACAGACTCCCAAAGAATGTGTGCACCTTCAGAAAGGGATGTGCACAGCCAATTACCAAGAGCAGGTAAGGGTCAGGTTTTCAATAATTGCATAGGCCCAGGTGCCAATTCCTTCAACCATGATCTTTAGAAAGAAACATTGAGATAGGAATATAGGTTATGATTACACAAGTCTGTCATCATTTATTTGCACTTAACAACAAGTTAACTTGCAACATGCATAAACATTCCTTATATGTGTACACATGTTACTTTACACTTTGATTCAGTGAAACAACTGAGTTATATGGCTTAAACTTAGCTATAGTGAGGTATGCATCTTAACATTGACATGAGTGGGCCCAGGTCCCCCACTCCATCTTAAAGTCAACGTAGTTCGCTTGGTGTGCTCAACTTTCTCTTTTTGTTTCAGGTACCAGTGGCACTGTGTCAAAAAGTCTATTTTCTGTTAGCTTAGTGTGCGAAGGTCATATAGTTGAAATAATTGGTTGGGCAATTATTTGTGGCTTACCTGCATGGGATGGAAACAGAGGAGATAGATACCCCTTTGTGAGATATTGTGAAGGTTGCAAAGATGGCAAAATCTGCAATTATATTATCCTTGTGGAGGAGAGCAACACCAAGTACAGCTGGAACACTGGATTTTGATTGGTTCTTACTCTGTAAGAACCTATGAAATATACTTCTGAGACTTAGGGCTAGATGTATCAAGCGTTTTTGCATTCGCAAACGGTGCGAATGGTCATTTGCAAATGCAAAATGCCTTTCAATATGTATGAAAGGAATTTGCTATGCATTTTTAAGTAATCGCTAAAATAGCGATTCCTTAAAATTGCGACCCGGATTAGAGAATCGCAAATTGTGATTCTCTAAATAAGAAATCACAAATAAGGAATCCTTATTTGAGATTTCTTAAGCACATGTATCAAGCTTTTCCTTAATGCAAATTGGGCATTAAGGAATCGCAATTTACCACCAAATACAACTTGGTGGTAACCATGTGCAAATTTAAAAAATGCATTAAAAATGCATTTTTAAAACTGACGTGACGCCCACATGCCCCTTTGGCATGTGTTGTGCCTTACATGTCCTTAAAAAAAAATTGTGGGTGCAGCAGAGGGGGCCTTAGGCCCCCAGCACCCTGGGGTTTTGCATTTCCTAAATTGTGAATTCCAGTTAGGAATTTGCAATTTAGAAAATGCAAAACATTCGCAAATATGGGCCTGCAGGCCCATAGGTGCGAATGGGCTCAGAATCGTTATTTGTGACTCGGTAATAGCATTTGCGATTTTTAAGAAATCGCTATTGCCGAATCACAAATATGATACATTCCATTTTGCGACTCTGAAATAGCGATTTCTTAAAAATCGCTATTAGAGAATCGCAAAGTGGATTCTTGATACATCTGGCCCTTAATTTCATATTTTAAATGTGTGAACTCATTTAGTTACTTGGAGTTTTTGCCCCATTTATCTTTGCAGGTGGATGTCCCTTTCTCTCTCTTGAGACCCAATGATCATTACATTTCTTCTCCTAGACTTACTTTTTAGAAAAAAGTACATTTCTCTTTTTCTTTATTGGAACCTTCATTTGAATTTGGTTCCATTTTCGATGCTATATTTACTGACACCATCTGATTCTAAACCATCCCATATACCTACTACCTTAGCTTGGCATTAAGGAGTTTCCTTTATGGAACTGAAATTTTAGTTCACTTTGCATGTACTCTCTACAATATTGTGTCCTTGCATTTGCTGAATTATATTCATACATGCTGTATTTAGGTGACTGTTGATTTACGCTTAACTGATTCCACTTGAAATTATAACTTTACCAATTGAATGCTAATAAACCTTCAAAGTTTGCAAAATTACTCTTCTCTGTTGTTTCTGTGGGGCAAATTCTGCTTCACTGTCACTGATATATTGCTGAAAGTATGATTTTAGCCTCATTTAGAGATAAAGGTCCATAGCAGTGGACATAGCGGAGATTTGAGTTTGTGCCAAGTTTGCGTGGTGCAAACATCATCTTTAACTCTCATGTTATCAATGCTTCTTCAACAAATTGAGTATATATATATATATATATCTATATATATATATATATATATATATATATATACACCTATATATATATATATATACTGAAAAAAACAAAGGGTACAGAGACGTTATAGTTAGGTTCTGAATTTCTTCTTACAAAACCAAAGAAATTCAGCAGTTAGAGTTCTTTTAAGTAACTATAACTCGCACCCTAAATTAACTATAACTCACACCCTTGCCATGCAGTTTTCTTATCAATAATTTTATTGCAAATGTTGCAGTGATAATATCAAAGATGCCATACAAGATCTCTTCAATGATATATGTGGAGTAAGTAGCTGTGCATGGCGAAGGTGCGAGTTACAGTTACCTTAGGGTGCAAGTTATAGCTACTTAAAAGAACTCTAACTCTAACTGCTGAATTTCTCAGACCTTTCTTTAGGGCCCAGCACTAGCAGCAGCAAACCAGCTCAGTTTTCAAGTGGGGCACTCACTGGAAGTTTCCTTTTTTCAAGCACAGACCCCACTACCCCCACCTCCCTCATATCCAAATATGGTACATGCCCAGTGCCGGCCCTCATGTGCACCTGGAAGAGAAAGCTTAATGAGGGTCTTACCTGGGTCCGACTCCCAGGGTCCCTGTTGAATGCGGCTGGCTCTCTGTCGCCCTCTGCACCCTGGTCCGAGCTGGACTGCTAAGGACAGTCAAACGAGAGAGGCCTGGATCTGGTGCTGGTGCAACCCTGCAGCTTGCAACAGCTCCACGCCAAAGTCGGGCTGAGTGCACACTGCAGCCCAGTTATGGGCCACACAGCAGACTGCCTGTACTTGCACTGTGTGGCCCATAACTGGGCTGCAGTACTCATGCAATGAGCTCTGATCCGCTGTCGGGGCTAGCAGAGTTTCTGGCTGAACTGTGCACTTCAGTCGGAGCCCAGAGTGCCAAAAACTCCATGAACTCTGCCAGCAGAGTAGAGCTTACCACCCACCCCGAAAAGGGAGTCAGTTTTCACTGTTTACTGTTATGTTGTCACTATTTGTAATGGTGGTTGTTGCTTCAACAGATACCAAGACTACTGCTGAAAAGCGTCAGTGGAAGCAGTCTCATTAAACTACATAAAGTCATGCACAGCCGAGTCTGAGTCTTCTTTCTGATGATGAGGAAATCTGTGTGTGTGTTTGTGTGTGTGTTTATATACATATATATATGTGTGTGTGTGCATATATGTATGTATGTGTGTGTGCATGTATGTATGTATGTGTGTGTGAGTATGTGTATGTATATATTCATTTGAAAACCAAAGGTTAAAAGGACATTATAGTTGAGTTCTGAATTTACCTGCATAAAACCAGAGAAATTCAGCAGTTATAGTTAGAATTATTTCAAGTAACCATAACTCGTGCCCCATTCACGTTTTTTTCTTCAATAATTTGACTTCTAATGTTTTATTAATATTTTTATTGACATTATAAAAGTTGTCATGAATGCTGTAATATCTGGTGTGATTAGAAGTGCATGTCGAGGGCACGAGTCATAGTTACCTTAGGCCGAAAGTTAAAGTGAATTGAAATAACTCTAACTATAATTGCTTAATTTCTCTGGTTTTGTGCGAGTAAATTCAGAACCTAACTGTGATGTCCCTGTAGCTTTTGTTTTTTTCAATGAATTTCTATGGTTATTTTAATTCTATTTCCCAACTATAACGTCCCTGTAACTTTGTTTTTATCAGTGACTGTCAGTGTTTCTTTTAAAGTAAAGTAATTTTCATTACTATACGTTAATCCAACCACTGTTGCACATGGTTTAAGGCCGTGCATGGCAGGGGTTGGCCACCCAATCCTGTAGCATGCATGCAGGCCCTGCAGCCCACCCCCCTAGACTCCCAACCCCATGCTATGCATGGCCTTTGGGCATGTGCATTGGAAGTCTGCCACAGGGCCTTTTTCTCTGGATGTGAGAATAGGTGTGACATGGTGTTTCTGGCTGAGAGAGGGAGTGAGAGTATCTGTGTGTAAGAATGGGTGTGAGAGGGTCTATGTGGATGTGAGAGTGTCTGGGTGTGAGAGTAGGTGTAAGATGTTGTCTCTGTGTGGGCGTGAGAGTGTCTCTGTGAGTGGGTGTATGAGTGTCTGTGTAGGTCTGTGAATGTATGTATTAGAGTCTGGATGGGTCAGTGAGTGGGTGCATGAATGTCTGAGTGGGTCTGTGAGTAAGTGCATGAGTCTGAGTGGGTCTGTGAGTGGGTGCATGAGTGTCTGGGTGGTTCTCTGAGTCAGTGCTTGAGTCTGTGAGTGGGTCTGTGAGTAGATGTGATAGTGTCTGAGTGGGTCTGTGAGTGGCTGTGTGAGTCTCTGAGTGGGTCTGTAAGTTGGTGGGTGCGTGAGTCTCTGAGTGGGTCTGTGATTGGGTGAATGAATGTTTGAGTGCATCTGTCAGTGGGTCTGTAAGTGTCTGTGTGGGTGTGTTGCTTCTGAATGTTGGGTCCTGTAGCTGAGGTCATAAATCAGCTATTAAATCAAGTATTACCTGGCTACTCAATGTTTCCTATCAATTATCTCCTCCTCAGTCTGTTCAAACAGGATTATCCTCACCCTAAATATCCTCTCCTGTCTCCGCTTTCTTCTCTGCCTCACTGCCAAAATACGCATCCTCCTCATGAAGACATACAGGGCCACCATTGTGAAAGAGCCTGGTGCAGTTTGTGTGCCTTTTATAGTTTGCACCTGGTTACCACCTGATCCGATTCAGTAGTAATAGCATTTCCTCAATGCCCAAGTCGCAACTAGGGAATGCTATGTACATGCGATTAGGGAATCGCAAACAGGAAATCCCTATGTGCGATTTCCTATTTTGTGGGTCGATATCACATTTTGTGATGCCCCATGGGTCTTTTGTACATTGGGAAAGGCAGTGTTGCATTTCTTAATTGCCCAGAATTGCGATTAGAATAGTTAAGAAATGCTAATTCATTTTGTAAATAAGGGCCATGGAGTCTATAACTTTTGGCTGAGGAGAAGGAAAAGGGGCTGGTAATGCCTGGTGACTGCTATATATAGACTAAGCTCATCAATAACTGATGATTTCACTCCTCCTCAACCTGAACTTTGTGATCCAGGGTTTGCTGGGAATTGTATGTTTGTGATTTGTGGCTGCTATAATGAAAGTAGCAAGTTAAGCAAGAACAATAAAAGCCTCATGTCTTGAAATAAGATCCATATCCATGGTGGTCAATGTGATTATTCAGAGAAGTCTCATAAAATTGTACTAAATCAGAAAGGTAAGTCAATGTGAATGCGTTTTTGACTTTGCTTTTAAAGAAGAATGCAGATAACGAGTCCACTTCAAGCTACGTAGCAACTAAGCATGCACAAACTAGGTATGTTTGCATCACAACAATAAAGGGGTTATTGAAATGATGGATCTTCAAGTAACACTCCAGGGATGGTCATGTGTGGTCCTATCCTCTCTAAGTGACAAAATCTAGGCCTGTGTTTTTTCATTGTTTGAGGGTTCTTAAAATCCCTTATACATCCGTACAAATTGTTGCATATGTATAGTTTGGAGTGAAACACGCAATTTGCAAGCATCAAGAATAGAACGCTTTCAGCTGGGCGCCACATGGCAGAGGAAGAACCAAGTCATACCGCGCAGCTGTTACAAAGGGAATTGCCACATTCAACCACTGTTAAATTTGCCCTGCCTTATTACTGTGAAAAGCTGTTCAAGAACAGGAAGGAGGGCGAGGCCTACTTGAAAAAGCACTTAGAAACCCAGTAATGATTCTGTAGGTTTTGACACGAGGAAGACTAACCTCAAGGCTGTTTCCTGTGTGTGAGGGCTGCGGAGATTAGTCCCTGCAAGAGGAGGGTTTTCAATCATTTCTTAAGTGCGTGCTTGACAGTGACCTCCTGGAGGTGTTTTCCGAGATATGTAACTTTATCATAATTATTCCACGCCTTCCACTTCCTCATTCGGCAGCAAGAGCCCATTCACTGCACAGTCATTTGCCCAGAAAATCATCGCTTTTGAAGTCGAACGCGCATCAACTGGGGAAGAAATCCCAGATGCAAAAATAACTCTAATAAAACAAAGCAATACCACAATAATGCTTATTTTATTACACAGATGTCGCATGTAAAGTTGGATACTTGACGTTTATATATTTTGTGTAATACGTGCTTTTTACCCTGGGACGTCGGTTTATAGAATGTATGATGTGGTTGCTTGCAAACAATTTATATGGTATTTTATCATTGAGTTGAAGGCATCTGCAAAAGCGGTCTTCAGCGAATACCGGGGAAGTACATTTTATTTGTGATTTATGCCACGGAATTTTATATTTGTTTTCATTAATTTATTGTACGATCTAAACAAAAGCAAGTGATATATTACGAACCGGAGAACATTTGCACATTGAATGCGAAAACGTGAAAATGTGATACATTAGCCAGAAAGGAGAAAGGAACAGTAAGAAAGACGGAGAAGGGGAACAATACACTTTGACTAATCAAGTAATTTAGCAATATGGCAGAATTTAAAAAGTTGGAGAGCTTGAATATGGTCAACGAAAAGAAAGTATGTCATTTGCAGAACCTTTCACTAACATTTTCACAGTTTGTTCAGCATTTGAGCACCTTGTAAGGATCTTCCCTACCTTTTCTGTTTTCAAATCGTTTATTTAAAGGATAGGTTTATAATATGATTTTGTTTATACAGGTGCTACGCACCCTGGCTCTTTTATCTCTCAGTGAATAATTAACACTTATTACATACCAACGTATGATTAATGAAAAATTGAAGAGGCACTGATTACATTACTTCTCTTGTGTGTCTCATAGTCTTGTTATGTGGCTATGATTGAGAATAAGATATTCATACCTTGAAGCTAATTTATGTTTGTATGTATATAGAAAACTTAAATAGGTGCAGACATTACCCAGTATATTTTTTCATTTTAAAGTGTCGTTTATAATAAATATGCACATACCACTGTACAGAAAGGTAAAGCACAATAAGAAAATGTAAACATAATAGTGGATTGGGAGGTACTTTGCACATATTAACAGGCTGTAACAATATAACTCATAATAAGAGTGAACACCCCAGGAAAAACCTGAAAGCGACAGTATGAGAAACAACCTGTTGTAAGTGGTCACCCCATTTCTTTATGCTCTATGGTATTGCTGTTTTTTTAACTCTTCACAATGCTGCATGGCATCAGTGCATGCACTGTGACCCCTAAAACATGGTAAAATTGTCTAATCTCCAAATGACATATTTAACTTCACAGTAAGTCCAAATTACATAGTGCAAGAAAATACACTA
Organism: Pleurodeles waltl; assembly: GCF_031143425.1. NCBI lineage: Eukaryota > Metazoa > Chordata > Amphibia > Caudata > Salamandridae > Pleurodeles > Pleurodeles waltl. The sequence goes on along the minus strand of NC_090436.1, from coordinate 591,388,825 downwards.
ATGACTTGGAACGTTAAGTGTCATCTGTGGGCTGCAGCAGTTATTGTGCCACCCATTAGAGTGGCTAAGAAAATATGGTTTGAGGACTATCTGTGTACCCTGACGTCAACAGCTTTTAGAACAGGGACAGAAGGTAAGCCTGTCAAAAATAACCCTTTTGGCAGGAAATATTAATACTTTAAAATATTAAATGCCACTCCTAAGTGGATCCTATAGTCCACTAGCTACAGTGCATAGTTTTCAAAAGTGAATATATGCCAGAAATTCAAATTTTCATGTATTTACATTGACTAGTCCCTTAAAACTAATTTCACTGTTAGAGATGTAGCTGTCCTATGAGAAACTCTAAAGTTCGGATAAAATAATACATCTGCTAAATTCAAATTGTTATGATTTACAGGAGCTTTCAAACCATTAATCAATCTTTACTAATAATCCAAAAAAGTTGTGAACTTGAATTTGTACTAAATATTTAAGAAAAGTGACTTCTGAAAAAGTTGCACTTTACCCACCTGAACCCGCAGTTGGCTAATGAGCTGGATCCTGTCAGTGGTTCCCCTTAATGAGGTGTGAAAACTACTTCTGAAGCACAAACAAAGGCAGAAGCCTTTTAACAGTAAGGCCTGGATAGAGGAATGTGACTCCTCTCAAGGAAGGGCAGGAGTGGGGAGTCCAGGAACTTCATTAAATTGAACAGGGCCAGAATGTGTTTTGCCATTCATAGTTAACTATAAAGGAAGATCTGAGCAATTGATGTCTTTGGTCCTTAGGCTATCTGTTTTCAAATTGGCACCAGGTTAGTTGGAGGGAAGCTAGTCTCAGAAGCAGCTTATTGTAGCTGAATAGGATGGGCTGCTCAATTCCCTAAACACATCTATGGTTGGTACACAAGTTCCATTCTGGATGTGGAAAGATTCTGAAAAAATGGATGTACCTCTGAATAGTGCACTCTGGGAAAGTTTGGAGTAGGCAAACAGGATGTGCTGTATCAGTCAGAAAGTATACCCTAGGGAACTTTTCCCCTATTGGTTAGGAAGTTTACAGGAGTCACCACACCTAACAGCTAGTGAAACCTACAAAGCTGACACCTCACACACAGCCCATCAGAATATTCTCTAGAGCTGCAGGAGAACAGAAGAGGACTAGACCTGCTTGTTCGCAGGACCAGGTAGTGGAGTTCAAAGGTCAGTTGACTGACCTCCAGTGTGGCTACAGGGACATAACAAGCTACAAGAGGCCTTTTTTCTGGAGTGCCCAGCTACCTGTAACAATTGAACCTGGACTTGACTATGCTGCTGGCCCCTGCAGGAGTGAGTCCTCCTATTCCTGAGGGCATGGGAGCCATACAAGTGACCATGAGGAGTTGCTTTCTAATGTCTGAAAAGTTGAGACTAAGAAAATATTTGGACTTCCAAGATCTAAGGAGTGACAGAGGGACTCTGTGGCAAAGATGTTCGATTTGAGGATTTTGAGCACCATAAAAAAGAAAAAGGGCCCCATTATGAGCTTAGTGGACGGAAAACTCTGTCTACCAAACACCCAACAGGGTGGCTGCCGCCTATGCGGCGACCTCCCTGCCAAAGCTATTATGGGTTTCCTGCTAGGTGAGCGGGTGGAAACCTAAGTTACTGCCAGCTGGCCTAGCGGTAAACAGGCTCTAGCATTGTCTCCAGCTTGTATTCAAGTAGGAGGCAATGCCGTCGTCTGCAGGGTGCACCAGCACCTTTGCAATGTTCACTGTCTGCAAAGCATACAGTGAACAATGCGAGGGTGCTGGCCAGGGGGGCCCTTGCACTGCCCATACCAAGTGCAGGCACCCCCCTGTGGACCCTTGAACCTGTTCTCTGCCAGCCTTTTCATGGCAGTGCTACCACCTTGAAACCACTGGTGGAGAGCAACGTCGCAATCCCCAGGGCAGCATTGCTTGCAGCGCAGCCCTGGTGGATTAGGATCTCTGCCAGCACCAAGATCTTGGCAGACCTGGTGGTCCAACCACCAGGGTTGTAATGTGGCTGTCAGACCACCGCATTAGTGGCAGTCCAAACCACCACTGCGAGTCTGGCTGTCTATAGACAGCCACTCTCATAATAAGGCCCAAAGTCTTAAGGTAGAAATCTTGACCAGTCAAAGTCATCGAAAATATTTGCCAATGCGTGAACTTGTAGCCATGAAAATATTTTCTCTGGTTGGAGCTTTTTCCAACAACACCAATAGTTTCAGATGGACCTCATTGAGTCAGGGAGAGATGCAAGGCCCTGATTGGCTGGCCACAGCCTGACAGAAAAGTAGCGGCCACCATTTTCTTTTGTCGCACCGGCCCAGGTGGTGGTAAACTAGAAGTGAAAAAACACATTAGGGTTCAGGCTAAAAGGTATCCTGACCCCACAGGACACATAGAGGGGTCCCTTAGGAATCCCTCATGGGCAAAAAAGTGCCTTTTTTCCACCTGATTCATAGATCTGTGGATCCACAATTCCACAGGTGGATCCACAGATCCAGAAAAAAAGAGGATAAAAAACACCAACTGCATCCAAGTTCATTGTGCGCACAGCCAAAGATGGTGTGCAGCTTGGGTTGGGGTGCATGCAGGAGGTTTGGCCACTGGGTCAAAGGCCTTATGTAGCATGGGGTTGGGTTGTTATAGGGGCTGCCATGCATGGCCAAAGGCTGTACACTGCACGGGCTGGGTGATTATGGAGGTTGGCCTATATTAGGTTAGAGACAAACCCGAAAGGGATATCCAATCCATCTTTCACACCGTTTAATTATATATGTTAAAGGAACATGGTTTTACATTTTGGGAAGGATAAAAGGGGTCATCTGGAAGCAAACAAAGTGTAAGTGAAAGAAAGCCTGTAAAGTCTCTACCATTGAAGAATTTTGTGTATTTTTTGTGTGCCCCTTTATTTATTGGGAATGTTTTGTAGCAAACCATTAACACCTCAACATTTGGAGGAATTACTGCAAATATGAAGAAAAGCAATACATTCGAGAGATCAGTAAGTTTGACTGGCTTAAATTTAGAAAGAACAGGGTAAAAAGGAAATTGGATAACAGACACAAAAGAAGAGAATAGTAAAGGGAATCTGTTAGACTTTTCATCCTTGGCGTGGTCTCCCTTAACTTTTTGCCTCTGTTTCCCAGGATGTTGATGTGTGCTGGACTCTGTTCTTGCTGTTTTTGTTACTCTGGGCACTTTACCACTGCTAACCAGTGCTAAAGTGCAAGTGCTCCTTTACAAAGTGTGTATGTAACTGGTTCATTCTTGATTGGCATATTTGATTTACTGTTAAGTCCCTAGTACCGTGCGCTAGACGTGCCAGGGCCTGTAAATCAAATGCTACTAGTGGGCCTGCAGCAGTGGTTGTGCCACCCACATTAGCAGCTCTGTAAACATGGCGCAGACCTGCCCCGGCAGTGCCTGAGTGTGCAGTTTTAAACTGTAAATTCGACTAGGCAAGTGTACCCACTTGCCAGGCCTAAACCTTCCCTTTTCTTACATGTAAGGCACCCCTAAGGTTTGCACTAGGTAGCCCCAAGGGCTGGGTGCAGTGTATGGTTAAGGTAGGACATATAGGGGGTCATTCTGACCCCGGCGGGCGGCGGGAGCCACCCGCCTGGAGGGAACCGCCAGAAGACCGTACCGTGGTCAAGAGACCGCGGCGGTCATTCTGGGTTTCCCACTGGGCTGGCGGGCGACCGCCAAAAGGCCGCCCGCCAGCCCAGTGGGAAACAGCCCTCCATGAGGAGGCCGGCTCCGAATGGAGCCGGCGGAGTGGAGGGTGTGCGACGGGTGCAGTGGCACCCGTCGCGTATTTCAGTGTCTGCAATGCAGAAACTGAAATACAAAGTGGGGCCCTCTTACGGGGGCCCCATGACACCCCTCACCACCATCCTGTTCCTGGCGGGCGGAACCGCCAGGAACAGGATGGCGGTGAGGGGGTCGGAATCCCCCATGGCGGCGCAGCAAGCTGCGCCGCCATGGGGGATTCCCAGGCCAGCGGAAAACCAGCGGGAGACTGCCGGTTTTCCTCTTCTGACCACGGCCGAACCGCCACGGTCAGAATGCCCAAGGGAGCACCGCCAGCCTGTTGGCGGTGCTCCCGCGGTCCCCGGCCCTGGCGGTATTTACCGCCAGGGTCGGAATGACCCCCATAGTAATGTGTTTCATATGTCCTGACAGTGAAATACTGCTAAATTAGTTTTCCACTGTTGCAAGGCCTGTCCCTCTCATAGGTTAACATGGGGGCTACCTTTAAATATGATTAAAGTGTAGATTCCCTTTGGGAGCGGATAGACATGTGGAGTTTGGGGTCTCTGAGCTCACAATTTAAATATGCATCTTTTAGTAAAGATTGTGTGTTTGAAAATGTCACTTTTAGAAAGTGAGCATTTTCTTGCTTAAACCATTTCTGTGCCTGTTTGTGGATTCCCTGTCTGGGTCAGTTTGACAGTTGGGCTGGTCGCACCTGTCACTAGACAGTGACACAAAGAGAGCTGGGGTGTGGCCTGCATATCCTGATGAGCCATCTGTGCTAGGAGAGAGGGGAGGAGTGGTCACTCACACCTGAAAGGGCTGTGCCTGCCCTCACACAATGCAATCTCCAACCCCCTGGTGTGTGTCTGGAGCCTGGCCTGGGCAAGACAGGATTTCACAAACAAGAGAGACTTTTCTTTGAGGTAAGCCTACTTCAAAGGACAAAATGGGTATAAGAAGGGCACCCAAAACCACAGACTTTAGAACACTTCTGGAAACCAAGAGGAACCTCTGCCTGGAGAAGAGCTGAAGAGCTGAGGAAGAAGAGCTGCCCTGCCTGTGATTGTGCGTTGTGGAGCTATCCTGCAGTTGCTGCTTCTGTCTGTGCTAGAGGACAAAGGCTGGACTTTGTGTTGCCTTCCTTCTTGTGAAGAACTCTCCAAGGGCTTGATTTAGAGCTTGCCTCCTGTTGTTTTAAGTCTCAGGGGCAGCAAAGACTTCTCTTTGCCAGCACCTGGAGGCTCTGCTGAGACTCCTACTCTGCCCAGTGGTGCCCAGCCAGTTCCTGGGACTGTGAAAGAAGAAGCTGACAGACCAAGAGTGGGAAATCCACTCACCGACCGCCGTGCGGGGAAAAGATTGACGCAACTCCGATCTGCTGCTGAAAAATCAACGAGCAACCGGCTTCACGGCGGAAAATCGATACTCGCCTGCAACGCTACCGGAAGATCAACCCCCGAGGCTGGAGAAACAACACGCTGCCTCGCTGACGGAGGCTGGTGAGATCGTAACCCACGCTGCGTGGTATTCAGACCATCGTGTGACAGGATTTCCGATGCAAACATCGCTGGCTATGTAAAAACGACACAAGGCTTGCCCGGACTAGAGAGTGCGGTTCAAATTGACGCATTGTTCTCCTGCAGAGAGAAGTCACGACACACACCGACTCAACTATAGGAGAAACAACGCAAGTCTCGCTTGTGAGTGAAATCGACACATCGCAAGCCCTTTTTGACGCACACTCACCCGTGCAGGGTTATTTTTGATGCACCCAGATACATTTCCACGCTAACAGCGTTAGTATTGTGTTTAAAATTACATGAAGACTCTTTTTGGTTTGTAACTGATAACTTGACCTGTGTATTGTGGATTTTTGTCATGTTGGTCTTGTTTTGTTTAGATAAATATTTCCTATTTTTCTAAACCTGTGTTGGTACAAACACATTATACCTAGCACTCTGAAGTGAAGCCTACTGCTCGTCCCAAGCTACCAAGGCGGTGAGCAGGGGGTTGCTGAGGGTGATTCCCTTTTACACTGACTAGAGTGAGGGTCCTTGCTTGGACTTGGGTAACCTCACTGCCTACCAAAGACCCCATTTCTAACAGAGGCAGTAAAAAGAAAAGAATCAAAGGATAATCGTATAATCCTAAGAGTAAAGAAATTAGAAGTGAAGACCAAAGGGAGGAACCTAAACCATGTCATCGTGCTATCTTTGCTGCTGACCTTCAAAGGAAGCCTGCCTGAAAGGACTAATAATCTATATATGATAAAGGGGCAAGACTGGTACTAAGAAAATAAACGACTTGCTGAGCCCTGGTTCATAAATCTGTGTTATCACTCATTAGTACATCCAGCACAGTAAACAACTGTAAAATTGAAATAAATTTAAAAGCAAATAATATCACACATAACAAAACATAATACAATTCTTGCTATAAAATCTATTTATCATAAAAATTATTAAAGACTAAGAATATTACACATATTATTTGCACTCTAGTTCATGCAACAGTAGGGAAAGTGTTGGGCTTCGGAGGGGTTATATTTATTATTCCTACTCCAAACACCGAAATAATAGTGTTGGAAAGTGGATTATTGGTAAGGGCAGGTAGGTCCCTTCATTTAGCAATAGGCTGCAAAGACCCACTTGGCCCAGGCAAGGTCTCAATAAATTAATCCTTGGTCAACCCTTGTTAGCTTAGCCCACGTGCAGTTAAGCTTAACTTAGGATACAGGTGTGTAAAGCAATTAATATCAACAAAACAGTAAATAAGTAAAACACACTCAAAATAAAAATCCAACACCAATTTATAAAAATAGAAAATATTGTTATCTTTCGAATGACACCAAAATGACAAAACCCAAAGTAGGGAACTGGAGATATGAATTTTTAAAGATTACAGGGTTGATTAAGAGTTTGGTGGACAGAAACACCCGTCCGCCAAACTCCTGATGAGGTGGTCGCGGCCCTGCTGGCCTTCTCACCTTCTGCCCCATCACAACTTTCCCACTGGGATGACTGGCAGAAACCAAGGTTTCTGCCGGTCAGCCCAGTGGGAAAGCTGTGGCAGCATTGTTGCCGGCGGCAATGCTGCTGCATGCAGGGGGCACCAGAACCCTTGAAATGTGCACTGTCTGCATAGCAGACAGTGCCCATTTTGAGGGTGCTGGGCAGGTGGACCCCTTTACTGCCCATGCCACAGGCATGGGTAGTGCAGGTCCCCCCGTGTTCCCCTGCACCTGTTGTCCACCAGGCTTTTCATGGTGGTGGTACTGCCATGAAAAGGCTGGTGGAGAACAAGGTTGTAATCAGCAGAGCAGTGCTGACTTCATCACCACCCTGGCTGATTACAACCTGCACCATCCATCAGCCCGTCAGGATTGAAGATCCTGGTGGGGACGGCGGTAGACCTTGTAACGTGGCAGTCAGACTGCCGCAACTGGATTGGCCCGACCGCCACCGCAGCTTTGTCAGTCCTTGGACTGCCAATGTCATAGTCAGACCTTAATATGGTCATTCTGACCTTGGAGGTCGTTCCTCGCAAACGCCAGCGGTCGCTGTCAGACCTCCAACAGTGTGGCAGTGCAGTACCGTCAAATTATGACAGCACAAGTGAACAGGCTTCATCGCAGCCAGTTCACCACTTGTACCGCCAGGGGGGTGGGACCGCCTGGCTAAAGGTCGACAACCTTCGACTCTGCGGTCCACCTAACACCGCCCGCGGTATAATGAGTATCCTTACTGCCAGGCATTCTGTGGCGGCAGCCCCATCACAAAATCCCTGGCGGTAAGAATACTGGTGACAGGAATACTCATTCCTTTTGCCACAACAGGACTCCACAACCCCCCTCCATGTAGGAGGCCCCACCTCCCTGACCCCATTAGAAGCCCCGTCCCCCATCAGCGACACCCCCTCCCCTATCCGTGTTCTGAACCCAAACTTACATACATACACACACACATCCGACGCTCACTCATTCACACACACATGCACACACAACTATGACAACCCCCCACCCATCACATACAGGCATTCACACAAACACACAGACGCTTGTACACAAATATACAGAACACCCCCACCCCCCTCCATTCACACACACACACCCATTTATGCACACAACACTCAACACGTCCCGTCTGACGATAACCTTACCTAGTGGTCGCTGTGGTCACCCGGGAGGGAACGGGGTCCATGGAGCTTGTTCCACTGCCAGCACCCTGCCAACACAACACCGCCTCGCTGTTTACAATGTGTTAATACAGAGGGTGGTGTTGTGGTGACATGGCGGTGGCAGCGGAGCAAGCTCCACTCGACAGCAGACCACTTGTATAGCTGATGGCGGCTTCTCTGCCAAATAGTGGTGGAGAGCAGCCAGCAGCCATAATATGGCGGTCTGAAGACCGCTCACACTGACGGTCATATGGCGGCAGTGACTTCGGCGGTCCACGAAATGGACTGCTGAAGTCACAATGAGGGACTAAATGTTTTCTAGCACCTAAAAAAGAAAAGTGCCACTCTGAACATCTGGTCACACTCAAATGGGGCAAAATCAACATTTGAGGTCAATTCCGATGGAACCCTGCTCAGCTACACTGAGCAGGAGGCCTTGTTTAAAGTTTTACCTTCACACTTAAAAAAAATTCTTGAAGATTGTCCTCTAACCGGGCAAAGTCATAAGTTGAGCCCGATCACAATGGAGCCCTCTTCAGATACGCTGCGCGGGAGGCCTCGTCAAGTTTTTACCTTTGGACTCAAAAACGTTTTTGGAATGATTTTCTCCAACCGGGACAAAGTTAAAAGTTGAGGCCAACCATTATGGAGCCCTCCTCATATACACAGCGTAGGAGGCCTCAGTCAAACTTTTACTTTCAGACTTAGAAACTTTTTCAGAGCTTTTCTTCCACGATATTGGGCGATCCTCCTCAGGAAGCTGATTTAGATGCAATGTGATCAAATTGCCTTTCTGAGAGCCCTCGGTCAAATCTTGTCTGGGGCTCCGGAGCTTTTCAGTGGACGAACCTGCAAGTCGCACCAGGTCACGGATGATGTTGCCCGACTTGACTCTCGACATCGGGCTGGTCCACTTATGGAACTTTTTTCCAAGGTTGCCCCAAACTTCTCCAAACTTCTGGATCTTCTTCAAGAAGTACTTTTTGTGTCCTCAAAGTATCCACACACTTACTCCAAGGTTCCAGAAGCTTTTAGTTGCTCCTTGGAGGTTGGGACTGCAATTCCAAGAATGCAACTGGTCAAACTCCTTAAATGGCCACTGGTCAGCTGGGCTATTCTTGCAGGACTTGATTCAGGGGACTCTGGTCAGTTCCTTTGTACCTGTTGCTTACAGGAAGTCCCTTCCTGGGGTGGTAGAAGTACAGCACAGTCCTTTTATTGGCGAAGCCCAAAGTGTGCAGCTGGTGCAGTCCTTCTGAGTGCAGGGTCCAGGTGCAGGCCAGGGGTCCAGCAGGGCTGTCATTCTTCTTCTTGTCCTTTATACCTGCAAGGATCTGAAGTGTGCTGCAGCTCTACCATATTTATCTTTGCTCCTGGGGTGGAAAGCATGGGGGTGCTTTTGGCCAACGGCAGAGCTTTACCACACTTCAGCTATCAAGGCAACCTGGCTCAGGATGCCAAAAGCTGACCAATCAGAGAAGGGCACTAAAGGGCTAAGATTAGTAACTTTTCCAAGTTACATTAAACTCAACAGTGACATGTTGTTGGATTTGTTATAACTTTTTATTTGGCACCAAACTTGCTATATTGAGCTCCTTTCTATGGAAAAATAGACTTTATAATTTTAAAATAAAGTCTCTCTATGTTAGCCTACGGAGCTCACTCAGTACAATGGAGAAACTTGAATTTGGCTATTATTTCTTCAGCAGGGCTTATAAAACCTCTTTCCTAAAGTTTCTGCTTATATTTACACTGCACCCAACCCTGGCGGCACCCAGGGCAGTCCTTGTGGAAGCTTATTTGGAAAATAAGGAAGCTTAGGACTTTGGAAGTACCTTCAGCTCCATTTTGGGGTTAACTTTAACTTAAAAGCAGCCAGCAAGGCAGTCCTGCTTTTCAAATGACACTGGGCACCACAGCAGGGCACCTATGGGTGTACTGGGGTCCCTAAAGCTACATGCTTTACCATATACTAGGGACTTATAGATAGGTTGGTTATTCCAATTAGAATTAGCCTAATTTGCCTACTCTATTGTAATGAAAGCACAGGCCCAGGGATAGGTCAGCAGAGCCCAGGCAAAATCTGAGTCAGAAAAGCACCATCATGTCCACACAATTTACTATACCCACTCAGATATAAGCAACAGTAGAGGAATTGTTGGACTTTACAGGGGTCACGTTTACTATTCCCATTCCAAATGATGCAACAATGGGGAATGCATTGGATTTCAGAGGGATAACATTTACTATTCCCACTCCAAACAGTGCAACAGTAGGGAAAGTATTAGATTTCAGTGGGGTAAAATCTACTATTCCCATTCCAATCTGTGCAACAGTAAAGAAAGTGTTGGACCTTGGAAGGTTATTTACTGTTTCCAATCCATTCTGGGCATCCCTAAGGAGAGCGTTTGATTTTGGAGAAATTCAATTTACTATTCCTACTCCAAACATGGCAAAAATTAGGAAAGCATTAGATTTTACAGGGGGAAAATATACTATTCCCATTCCAAGAAACACTTTTTTCTAGCTGCTCCACCTAGGCAGTTGGCTCTGTATATACTATATCAAAATGAGATGTAGTGTGCACAGAGTCCAGGGGTTCCCCAGAGGCTTAACAGAGGATAAAGTAGATAATACTAATGTTCTCTTTCGTGGTAGTGTAGTTGAACAGTTAGGCTTATCAAAGGGTAGTACAAAGCATTTGTTGTACACACACAGACAATAGAAGAAGCACACACACAATGACTTAGCTCCAGACCAATGGTTTTTATATTACAAAAATATATTTTCTTAATTTATTTCTAGATCCGTAAGATTCAAGTTGTAGGTAAGTACTTCAATAGATTTGTATTTCACACATATATCAACAGCACTTTGTTTGAAGTCGATAAATTGTACAGTTTTTTAAATATTGACATTATCTGTTTTAAATTTAAAAGTTGACAGTGCAATTTTCACAAACAGTTCCTGGGAGAAGAAAAATTAGTACGATTTACAGGTAAGTACTTGACTTACAGTTCCATTCTCCGGGGGTTAGGAATCCCAAAGGTTGGGGTTCAAATTAACCCCAAACACCCACCACCAGCAATAAGGGGCTGGCCGGGTGCAGAGGTCAAAGTTGAAGCAAATGTAACATGGGCTCCTATCGAGACTGGGGGCACTCGGTGTCAAATCTGAAGGCAGGTAAGTACCCACGTCTTTGGAGGGCAGACCTGGGGAGTTTAGAGGAGCACTAGGGAGCCACAGGTAGGCACCAGATGCACACCCTCAGCGGCACAGAGGCAGCCAGGTATAGGGTGCAAATGAAGCATCAGTCTCCAAATGCTTTTCAATAAAGGAACCCTGGGGGTCACTTAACTGCTGCAGGCTTGGTCCAGGGGGTTGGTTCAGGAAAACCACAGGCTGGACAAGTAGGAGGGCCGCCTGCTGAACATTTCTGCACTGGTGGTCGGGTTCTCCAAGGCCTGTGGGCTGCGGGAGCAGTGTACCTTTAGGCGTCGGATATCTTTGTCCTGAGCTTTCGAGGTCAGGTGCTTCTCTGAGTTCACAATGCAGGCATCACCGTGAGGGGAAGGAGAGGTCAACCGAGGGTGGGCTCTTGCTCAGAATCGCCTGGGTATCCTCACTAGCCAGTTGCGCCACCTGGACACGGGCCGTGGGAGTCAGGTGCAGAGTGGTCACGACTTGCAGATCCAGGGAGGCTCTGGAGTCCTTTGGTTTAGTTTCTTTTTGGACAGGCCACTGTCCATGGGAGTTCTTGGTCCTTTGTGATGCAGGGCGGTCCTCTGGAGCTTGGCAGAGGTCGCTGGTCCCGCTGAATGCGCAACCTTCTTGTTGCAGGTTTTTTGAAGCAGGAGACAGGCCGGTAGGGCTGAGGTCAAGTCAGTTTGTGTCTTTCTTCTTCTCTGCTGGGGGTTCAGCTTAGCAGTCCTTCTTCTTTCTTGTCAGGTCACCAGGAATCTGGTGATCTGGGTTCAGGGAGGCCCTTAAATCCTGGATTTAGGGGTGTTACAGGAGTCAGAGGGCAGCAGCTAATGGCTACTGTCCCTGAAGGTGGCTACACCCTTCTTGTGTCCACTCCTTTATGGGAGGGGGACTCAAACCTAACCGTATTGGTCCTTGTCTTCCAAATAAAGATGGAGGTTTTTGTCAGGGAGGGGATCACCTTAGTGGTGGTCCTAGCTAGGGTTGTCACTCCTCCATGTTTTCCCTAATTTTTCTGCCAGACTTGCCCCCAAGAGTGGGAGTTTGTCCGGGGTGCAGGCAACGGCACTAGCTGGGGTGCCCTGGGACACTGTAACAAGAGGCTTGAACCTTGGAGGCTCACCACCAGGTGTTACATTTCCTGCAGGGGTGAGGAGTGAAGCACCTCCACCCAGGATAGGCTTTGTTTCTGGCCACAAGGAGCACAAAGGCTTTCACCCTATGTAGTCAGAAACTTGTCTGAAAGTGGCAGGATGGCACAGACTGGTCAGTCCTGCACTAGCAGTTTGGCTAACATACATGGGGCATCTCTTAGGTGCCCTCTGGGTGCATTTTCCAATAAATGCTACGCTGGCATCAGTGTGGGTTTATTGTGCTGAGAGGTTTGATACCAAACTTCCCAGTATTCAGTGAATCCATTATGGAGCTGTGGAGTTCGTAATGACAAACTCCCAGACCATATACTCAAGATAGCTACACTGCATTTATAATGTCTAAGAATGGACTTAGACACTGTAGGGGCATATTCTCATGCAGCTATTCCCTCACCTGTGGTATAGTGCACTTTGTTTTAGGGCTGTAAGGTCTGCTAAACGGGTGACTTACCTATGCCAGGCAGTGATTTGTGGGTATGGCACCCTAAGAGGGGTGCCATGTAGACTTTGCCTTTTTCTTCCCAGCGGCACGCACAGGCTGCAAAGGCAGTGTGCTTGGTGAGGGTTCCCCCAGGGCGGCATAATACTTGCTGCAGCCCTTGAGGACCTTCCCTGGCCACAGAGCCCTTGATACCAAGGGACTTAACTGTGTGCCAATTGTGGAAAAAGCTAAGATTTTGGGAAAGAGCACTGGTGTTAGGGCCTGGTTAGCAGAATCCCAGCACACTTTCAATCAAAGTTGGCGTCAATATCAGGCAACAATGGGGGGGTAGCCATGCCAACAGTGGCACTTTCCTACACTCCCAAATTGACACTAAGCATTACAACAAATTATAATGTAATCCAGTGCTACGCTAAAGAAGAGATATGCATGTCACAGTGAAAAATGACTTTGTAAAATTTTTTACTGCCAGGACTTGTAAAATAATAAAATACATGTCCTACGTTTTAAATGCCACTTAGGGTTTATCTCTTGCGTGACTTATAAGTATTGAAAAAGAAGGTTATAGCAATAGACTTTGTTTTTTTTCGGTTAAATTGGCAGTTTTAAACCTGTCTACCCTGGTTAAAGGGCCAGGCCTGGACACATGTTGTGCATAGTCAATACAGAGGTGGCACAATATCTGCTGCAAGCCCCTAGTGATATTTTACCAACTGCCCATGGATACATTTGACCCCATATACTAGGGACTTGTAGTAAAGATATACATGCCAAGTAATAGTGTGGCAATTTCAATAACTAGAGGGGTCAGAGCACATGCATTAGGGCCTGATTAACAGTGTCCTAGTGTAGAGTCAAAGGACTATCACCATCGTCCAGAAAAAAATGGGGTTGACCATACATTTTCCTAGAAATACACTACAAGCCTCTATATAATAGGGCATAAAAATGCAAAAAATAGTACTACTTCACTGCTTTTTCATGTGAAACTGTACTTACATGGTATTTCTTTGAAAGGAGCTGAGTTATGCCCCTTTCCATTACTCATCAAATTTTTAAGAAATGTCCCCAGACTTCTAGGAACCTTGGTATTTAATTTGATTTGCCTGATTCAGTTGTGCCCATCTGAATGTTGGTGGACTTTCACTCTCCATCCAAATGATATCCTGCCTGGTCAATTTAATGATGACCGCAGACCCAGCAGTCATCCCTGTACAATGAAAGGTACCACCTTTACGGTGGTTCCTTTCAAAACACCAATCATTTTTTTGCATTTTTCAGAAATAAAGCCTCAAAATGGAAGCATGTTTCTGAAAAACAAAACAACTGGTAATCCTCATAACAATCACGTTTTCTCACAGGGTTTGGGGAGTATTATTGTTTTTTTCTGACTCTCATCGCTGGATTCTTTCTGGCAGTGACAGACAGACAGGAAACAAATACATTATACCATCCACCCTCAATAGGGCATGTGATGTAATATTCTTCCTCTGAAAGCCCCTACACCCCAAGACTGCTGCAGAAGTATACTATAGATGGAGCAATATCACTCCTTTGACAGAATAATTAAGGTTCATCCATCTCTAAAGGAGGTGGGCAGACTGTGGTTTGCTGACTGTTCTCCGTCACCTTTGTGATGGAATACCCTGTCTTCTGAACTGTAATTGGTTTAAAACTTGTTTCATCAGCCCTTTGCACAGCTGTAAAACTAATGTGGCCTGGATTTTAAAACCTTCACTTCTGGAAGTCTGTAGTTAACTCAAGGCATAAATATAGCACCTCAGCATCATACTACACAGTGTCTTAGAATTAAAAAGTAATCCAACTAACATGCAACAAATTGTTGAGTTTTTTCTTTGGATGCTTAGAATAGTGCAGCTGTTTGCCTTGAGATGGGCATTCTGCCAAACTAACAGAAACGGTGTGAAGCATTATTTTTTAGATAACATCTCAGTCTTGCTGGTTTGCATTGTTTGCTTCATTTGTGTAGATTAATGACAGCTCTGCTGTGAATCAGTACTATGCTGCAGTGGTCCTCTTCCTTGTGCTCAATGATGCATTGTCAACATTTGTCACGCAGTCCGCACCAAGGAAAAATCTCAACAATAATTTTCTCTTGCTTGGCTGTGCCTCAGGGAACAGAATCAAAGGATCATTCCTTTGGCTGTTTAGATTAATTTGATTTGTTTACATGGAAGTGAATAGTGGGCATTGGACTTCTGAAATATATCTAGTAATTAACATTAAGTTTTACTGCACATTCAAAAATTTAGAAAGAAAAACCCTCCTACAAATGATATCCTGAAATGTTGCAGGAACTTGAAAGCAAAAAGTGTTCTTTCCTTCTTCTAACTCAATTGGTTTCACGTCTATTGCACATTCAAAGTTAGAGCAGCAGGCAGGACGAAATAAGAATTTGGGGCCAGAATCAGAGTTGGGTGGATGGAATTTACTAATTTGAGAGGGCAGAGGACAAAACCTTTGGCCGCGAGCTGCATGTGCATTACTGACTATTTGACCTAAGAATGAAAAGGGTGTCACTTTAAGTGAAGGACACCTACTGACTTTGTCTAGGGGTCAGAACACTAAAATATAAAAAGTGGACCTATTACCTTTACCAAGGGACCAGCACATCAACATATCTAAAGCATACCTCCTATCTTTTTCAAAAAGTCACTAATAACCATAATCAAATATATATTTTATAAATTCACACATAACAATGTTTAATAAAAGTGATTGTCATAAAATAATTACAGTAAAGACGTTTTAAAGTAAAAAAAAAAAAAACATTACCCTGTTTTTGAGCCTTTGGTGTTTTTGGCCACAATTTTCAGATATATAAACAATGATAAGAAATCCCTATACTCCAGCTAAAAAATATACAAATCCAGCTTGGAGTGCTTTAAAAAAAACTATAATACGCTCTCCTTGAGTCATGGTTTCAATGATTCAGAAGAATTACTGTCTTGTTTTTTTTATGTTGTTGTGTGGTTAAATCACTACCTGCAGCCCTCCACATAATTAAAGAAAATACTTGGCAGTGCCCCTTTCACTTTTAGAGGCGCTAAAAGGATCCATAATTTTTTTTTTTTTAAATGCCTTGTAGGGAATTATGGTGCACTTCCCACCTCTAGCAGTGAATGTGAAATGAGTGGCTTCTCTTCTCATTTCACAGTCATTTTTTTCTTTTAACTTGGGGAGGGGGCATGTGTTAGCGCATCTGACCTTAATAATAAACTTACAAGGGGACACGAATAGGTCAATGAACTTTCTGACTCGCAATTAAGATGTTCTTACCATAGCTCCAGTACATGCAGATCAATAATCAAAAATTGATACACAATATCAATAATCAAAAACAATCAATAACAGTAATAATCAATAGAGTCAGTAATTGTCACACATCATTACCTTTCAGTCATGAATAACCACACCTTTTAGTAAAAGTTAGAATATTTATTTTCCTATATTAACAATGCTAAGGTCATGTAGATTAATCTCAAAACCAAATGAAACACACACAGAAACAATACTGGCTGTCCAAAGTGACGGAAGACACATTGGGGGTTATTCCAACTTTGGAGGAGTGTTAATCCGTCCCAAAAGTGATGGTAAAGTGACGGATATACCACCAGCCGTATTACGAGTTCCATAGGATATAATGGACTCGTAATACGGCTGGTGGTAAATCCGTCACTTTTCCGTCACTTTTGGGACGGATTAACACCTCCTCCAAAGTTAGAATAACCCCCATAATCTAATCAAAGCTTGAACTTGTAGGAGGCTGGACTGGCTTGTAGTGAGTACCAAGGGGTACTTGCACCTTGCACCAGGCCCAGTTATCCCTTATTAGTGTATAGGGTTTCTAGCAGCTTAGGCTGATAGATAATGGTAGCTTAGCAGAGCAGCTTAGGCTGAACTAGGAGACGTGTGAAGCTACTACAGTACCACTTAGTGTCATATGCACAATATCATAAGAAAACACAATACACAGTTATACTAAAAATAAAGGTACTTTATTTTTATGACAATATGCCAAAGTATCTTAGAGTGTACCCTCAGTGAGAGGATAGGAAATATACACAAGATATATATACACAATAGCAAAAATATGCAGTATAGTCTTAGAAAACAGTGCAAACAATGTATAGTTACAATAGGATGCAATGGGGAAACATAGGGATAGGGGCAACACAAACCATATACTCCAGAAGTGGAATGCGAACCACGAATGGACCCCAAACCTATGTGACCTTGTAGAGGGTCGCTGGGACTATTAGAAAATTGTGAGAGTTAGCAAAATAACCCTCCCCAAGACCCTGAAAAGTGAGTGCAAAGTGCACTAAAGTTCCCCTAAGGACAAAAGAGTCGTGTTAGAGGAATAATGCAGGAAAGACACAAACCAGCAATGCAACAACTGTGGATTTCCAATCTAGGGTACCTGTGGAACAAGGGGACCAAGTCCAAAAGTCACAAGCAAGTCGGAGATGGGCAGATGCCCAGGAAATGCCAGCTGCGGGTGCAAAGAAGCTTCGACTGGACAGAAGAAGCTGAGGTTTCTGCAGGAACAAAAAGGGCTAGAGACTTCCCCTTTGGTGGACGGATCCCACTTGCCTTGGAGAGTTGTGCAGAAGTGTTTTCCCGCCGGAAGGATGCCAACAAGCCTTGCTACACGCAAATCGTGCGTTTGGCGTTTTTGGACGCTGCCGGGGCCCAGGAGGGACCAGGAGGTCGCAAATTGGACCTGAAGAGAGAGGGGATGTCGAGCAAGACAAGGAGCCCTCACTGAAGGAGGTAGCACCCGGAGAAGTGCCAGAAACAGGCACTACAAGGATGCGTGAAATGGTGCTCGCCGAAGTTGCACAAAGGAGTCCCACGTCGCCGGAGACCAACTTAGAAAGTCGTGCAATGCAGGTTAGAGTGCCGTGGACCCAGGCTTGGCTGTGCACAAAGGATTTCCGCCGGAAGTGCACAGGGGCCGGAGTAGCTGCAAAGTCGTGGTTCCCAGCAATGCAGCCCAGCGAGGTGAGGCAAGGACTTACCTCCACCAAACTTGGGCTGAAGAGTCACTGGACTGTGGGGGTCACTTGGACAGCGTCGCTGGATTCAAGGGACCTCGCTCGTCATGCTGAGAGGAGACCCAAGGGACCGGTAATGCAGCTTTTTGGTGCCTGCGGTTGCAGGGGGAAGATTCCGTCGACCCACGGGAGATTTCTTCGGAGCTTCTGGTGCAGAGAGGAGGCAGGCTACCCCCACAGCATGCACAAGCAGGAAAACAGTCGAGAAGGCGGCAGGATCAGCGTTACAGAGTTGCAGTAGTCGTCTTTGCTACTATGTTGCAGGTTTGCAGGCTTCCAGCGCGGTCAGCGGTCGTTTCCTTATCAGAAGGTGAAGAGGGAGATGCAGAGGAACTCGGCTGAGCTCATGCATTCGTTATCTAAAGTTTCCCCAGAGACAGAGACCCTAAATAGCCAGAAAAGAGGGTTTGGCTACCTAGGAGAGAGGAAAGGCTACTAACACCTGAAGGAGCCTATCAGCAGGAGTCTCTGACGTCACCTGGTGGCACTGGCCACTCAGAGCAGTCCAGTGTGCTAGCAGCACCTCTGTTTCCAAGATGGCAGAGGTCTGGAGCACACTGGAGGAGCTCTGGACACCTCCCAGGGGAGGTGCAGGTCAGGGGAGTGGTCACTCCCCTTTCCTTTGTCCAGTTTCGCGCCAGAGCAGGGGCTAAGGGGTCCCTGAACCGGTGTAGACTGGCTTATGCAGAATTGGGCACATCTGTGCCCAACAAAGCATTTCCAGAGGCTGGGGGAGGCTACTCCTCCCCTGCCTTCACACCATTTTCCAAAGGGAGAGGGTGTCACACCCTCTCTCAGAGGAAGTTCTTTGTTCTGCCATCCTGGGCCAGGCCTGGCTGGACCCCAGGAGGGCAGCTGCCTGTCTGAGGGGTTGGCAGCAGCAGCAGCTGCAGTGAAACCCCAGGAAGGGCAGTCTGGCAGTACCAGGGTCTGTGCTACAGACCACTGGGATCATGGAATTGTACCAACAATGCCAGGATGGCATAGAGGGGGCAATTCCATGATCATAGACATGTTACATGGCCATATTCGGAGTTACCATGGTGAAGCTACATATAGGTAGTGACCTATATGTAGTGCACACGTGTAATGGTGTCCCCGCACTCACAAAGTTCAGTGAATTGGCTCTGAACAATGTGGGGGCACCTTGGCTAGTGCCAGGGTGCCCTCACACTAAGTAACTTTGCACCTAACCTTTACCAGGTAAAGGTTAGACATATAGGTGACTTATAAGTTACTTAAGTGCAGTGTAAAATGGCTGTGAAATAACGTGGACGTTATTTCACTCAGGCTGCAGTGGCAGGCCTGTGTAAGAATTGTCAGAGCTCCCTATGGGTGGCAAAAGAAATGCTGCAGCCCATAGGGATCTCCTGGAACCCCAATACCCTGGGTACCTCAGTACCATATACTAGGGAATTATAAGGGTGTTCCAGTAAGCCAATGTAAATTGGTAAAATTGGTCACTAGCCTGTTAGTGACAATTTGAAAGTAATGAGAGAGCATAACCACTGAGGTTCTGGTTAGCAGAGCCTCAGTGAGACAGTTAGTCACTACACAGGTAACACATTCAGGCACACTTATGAGCACTGGGGCCCTGGGTTACCAGGGTCCCAGTGACACATACAACTAAAACAACATATATACAGTGAAAAATGGGGGTAACATGCCAGGCAAGATGGTACTTTCCTACACAACCCCCCCCAAACGAAGGACAATAAGACTAGCCATTACATGATGAGTCTTCATTGTCTAAGTGGAAATATCTGGAGAGTCCATCTGCATTGGAGTGGCTACTCCCAGGTCTATGTTCCACTGTATAGTCCATTCCCTGTAGGGATATGGACCACCTCAACAATTTAGGATTTTCACCTTTCATTTGTTTTAGCCAAAGTAGAGGTTTGTGGTCTGTCTGAACAATGAAGTGAGTGCCAAACAGGTATGGCCTCAACTTCTTCAGAGCCCAGACCACAGCAAAGGCCTCCCTCTCAATGGCAGACCAACGCTTTTCTCTAGGGGTCAACCTCCTACTAATAAAAGCAACAGGTTGATCCTGGCCCTCAGAATTAAGTTGTGATAGGACTGCCCCTACTCCTAATTCAGATGCATCAGTTTGGACATAGAATTTTTTAGAGTAACAAGGGCTTTTCAGGACAGGTGCAGAGCACATGGCCTGCTTCAGCACCTCAAAAGCTTTCTGACAGCTTGCTGTCCACAATACCTTTTTAGGCATTTTCTTGGATGTGAGGTCATTAAGAGGGGCTGCAATGGAGCCATAGTTCTTAATGAACCTCCTGTAATACCCAGTGAGGCCTAGGAAGGCTCTCACCTGAGTCTGAGTGGTAGGGGGAACCCAATCAATAATAGTTTGGATTTTCCCCTGAAGTGGTGCAATCTGTTCCCCACCAACAAGGTGTCCCAGATAAACCACCTTACCCTGCCCTATCTGGCACTTTGAAGCCTTGATAGTGAGGCCTGCCTTTTGCAGAGCCTCCAAAACTTTCCATAGGTGGACCAGGTGATCATCCCAGCTGGAGCTAAAGACAGCTATATCGTCCAAATATGCTGCACTGAAAGCTTCCAGCCCTTGCAGGACTGTGTTCACCAACCTCTGAAAAGTGGCAGGTGCATTTTTCAAACCAAAAGGCATTACAGTAAACTGGTAATGTCCTCCAATGGTAGAAAATGCAGTCTTAGGTTTAGCATCTTCTGACAATTTGATCTGCCAATACCCTGCAGTCAAATCAAAAGTGCTTAGATACTTGGCAGATGCCAGTGTATCTATAAGCTCATCTGCCCTGGGTATAGGGTGAGCATCAGTTTTGGTTACCAAGTTGAGACCTCTATAGTCTACACAAAACCTCATTTCCTTCTTTCCATCTTTAGAATTGGGTTTTGGTACCAGTACCACAGGAGAAGCCCATGGACTGTCAGAGTGCTCAACCACTCCTAGTTCCAACATTTTCTGAACTTCTTGCTTTATGCAGTCCCTGACATGGTCAGGCTGCCTATAGATCTTACTTTTGACAGGTAAACTGTCTCCAGTATCTATAGTGTGCTCACACCAAGAAGTGGTGCCTGGCACAGTAGAGAAGAGTTCTGAAAATTGTCCTAGGAGATTTATGCAATTGTCTTTCTGCTCAGCAGTAAGACAATCAGCCAAAACTACACCTTCCACAAGAGCATCTTGATCTGTGGAAGAGAAGAGATCAGGTAGAGGATCACTGTCTTCTTCCTGTCCCTCATCTGTTGCCATGAGCAGGGTGAGATCAGCCCTGTCATAGTTGGGTTTCAGGCGGTTGACATGGAGCACCCTAAGGGGACTCCTGGCAGTGCCTAAGTCAACCAAGTAGGTGACTTCACCCTTCTTTTCAACAATTGTGTGGGGTCCACTCCATTTATCTTGGAGTGCTCTTGGGGCCACAGGCTCCAAGACCCACACTTTCTGCCCTGGTTGGTACTGAACCAAAACAGCCTTCTGATCATGCCATTGCTTCTGGAGCTCTTGGCTGGCCTGAAGGTTTTTACTGGCCTTTTTCATGTACTCAGCCATCCTTGATCTGAGGCCAAGTACATAATCCACAATATCCTGCTTAGGAGCTTTTAAAGGTTGTTCCCAACCCTCCTTTACAAGTGTGAGTGGACCCCTAACAGGGTGTCCAAAAAGAAGTTCAAAGGGGCTGAAGCCCACTCCTTTCTGGGGTACCTCCCTGTAGGCAAAAAGGAGGCATGGTAGAAGGATATCCCATCTCCTGCGGAGTTTTTCAGGGAGTCCCATAATCATGCCTTTGAGAGTTTTATTAAATCTCTCCACCAGTCCATTTGTTTGTGGATGATAGGGTGTTGTGAACTTGTAAGTTACACCACACTCCTTCCACATGGCCTTTAAGTATGCAGACATGAAATTGCTTCCTCTGTCTGATACTACTTCCTTTGGGAAGCCCACCCTGGAAAATATTCCCAGGAGGGCCTTTGCCACTGCAGGAGCTGTAGTGGTCCTTAAAGGAATAGCTTCAGGATATCTTGTGGCATGGTCCACTACCACTAAGATAAACCTATTGCCTGAAGCAGTAGGAGGGTCAAGGGGGCCAACTATGTCAACCCCTACCCTTTCAAAGGGAACCCCAACCACAGGCAGTGGGATAAGGGGTGCCTTTGGAGTGCCACCTGTCTTGCCACTGGCTTGACAGGTTTCACAGGACTTACAAAATTCCTTTGTGTCCTCAGACATCCTAGGCCAATGAAACAATGGTACCAATCTGTCCCAAGTTTTCATTTGACCCAGGTGCCCAGCTAAGGGAATGTCATGTGCCAGTGTTAGGAGGATCTTTCGGTACTCCTGAGGAATCACTAATCTCCTGGCAGCTCCAGGTTTAGGATCCCTATGCTCAGTGTACAAGAGGTTGTCCTCCCAGTAAACTCTGTGAGAGTCACTGACATCCCCATTAGCCTGTTTGACAGCTTGCTGTCTGAGACCCTCTAATGTGGGACAGGTTTGCTGTGCCACACTCAGCTCCTCTCTGGCAGGCCCCCCTTCACCCAAAAGCTCAGCAGTGTCTGCTTCCAGCTCCTCTGGTGTAGGTTCTGCACAGGGAGGGAATTCTTCTTCCTCAGAAGTAGAATCCACTGTAGAGGGAGGGATAGTAGGAAGTGGTTTGCTTCTACTAGCCCTAGCTTTAGGGAGCACTTGGTCCATTGTTCCAGGATCCAAGCTTCCCTGTCCTTTTTGCTTTTTGGCCTGAGCCCTTGTCAAAGCAAAAATATGCCCTGGGATGCCCAGCATTGCTGCATGGGCCTCCAACTCCACATCTGACCAAGCTGATGTCTCCAAATCATTCCCTAATAGACAGTCTACAGGTAAATCTGAAGCTACCACAACTTTCTTTGGACCAGTTACCCCCCCCCAGTTGAGATTTACAACAGCCATGGGGTGGCTTTGTGTTATGTTGTGAGCATCGGTTACTTGGTACTGGTGTCCAAGTATGTGTTGTTCAGGGTGCACCAGTTTCTCAATCACCATTGTGACACTGGCACCTGTGTCCCTGTAGGCCTGGACCTCAACACCATTTATTAGGGTTAGTTGCTTGTACTTCTCCAAGTTATGGGGGCAAGCAACCAAAGTGGCTAAATCAATAGCCCCTTCAGAGACTAAAGTAGCCTCTGTGGTCTCCCTAATCAGACCAACCCCAACTAAATTACCAAAAGTGAGCCCAGCTACTCCCTTGGATTGGCTATTAGTAGGTTTGCTCCCACCCCCACTGCTATTAGTAGGGACACTAGGTGTAGCAGTAGGGGTTGTAGTGGTAGGAGCTGTGGTGCCTTTCTTTGGACAACTGGGATCTGTTGTCCAATGGCCTTTTATTTTACATAAATAGCACCATGGTTTCTTTTCCTTGTTCTGATTAAAGGAGGATTTAGACCCACCACCCCCACCAGAGTGTTTTTGTGGGCCTGATGAAGACTCATTTTTAGATTTGTCCCCACCCTTGTCAGAAGACTTACCATCCTTCTTTTTGTTGCCATCTTTGTCACCCCCTGTATGAACTTTTCTGTTCACTCTTGTTCTGACCCATTTGTCTGCCTTCTTTCCCAATTCTTGGGGAGAGGTCAGATCAGAGTCCACCAAGTACTGGTGCAACAAATCAGACACACAATTATTAAGAATATGCTCTCTCAGGATCAAGTTATACAGGCTGTCATAATCAGTAACTTTACTGCCATGTAACCACCCCTCCAAGGCCTTCACTGCCTGGTCAATGAAATCAACCCAGTCTTGTGAAGACTCCTTTTTGGTCTCTCTGAACTTTATCCTGTACTGTTCAGTGGTTAAGCCATAACCATCCAGGAGTGCATTCTTAAGAACTTGGAAATTATTAGCATCATTTTCTTTTACAGTAAGGAGCCTATCCCTACCTTTTCCACTAAATGATAGCCATAGGATAGCAGCCCACTGCTTTTGAGGGACATCCTGTACAGCACAGGCCCTCTGAAGTGCAGCAAATCACTTGTTAATGTCATCCCCCTCCTTATAAGGGGGAACTATCTTGTGCAGATTCCTGGAATCATGCTCTTTTGCAGGATGACTATGGGGAATACTGCTGCTGCCACCATGGGTATCTAAACCCAACTTCTGTCTTTCCTTCTCTAATTCTAAAGACTGTCTATCCAAATCCAGCTGTTGCTTCTTGAGCTTCAGTCTGGTTTGTTCCACTCTCAATCTATTGAGCTCCCTTTCTAACAATCTGTCATCAGGGTGGGTGGGAGGGACATTTCTAGATACAGAGGTATGATGGGAATGAACAGAAGGAGACCTGTCCCTTACAGAGGGCACCCTAACAGCTTGGCTACCAGTATAATGTGAGAGCACACCATCAGTATGGTGTGATTCAACCTCTGTACCAACTATGCTAGACTGTCTAGTAATGGGCAGGCTGAGAAGTTTCTTTCCTGAACCTTTTCCTGGGGGAGTCCCTGGATCAGATTGAGAACCATTAGCTACTTTTTCACCAGATTTGGCACTCATGGCCTTATCCTGTACTCTAAGCATATTAATTAACAGTTCTAAGGAAGGATTCTTCCCTACACTCAAACCTCTCTCTATGCAGAGACTCCTTGCTCCTTTCCAGCTAAGGTGATCATATGCAAGTTTGGACAGTTCAACATTTTTGCCTGTGCCAGACATTTTTTAGAGAGAGTTAAAGTGATAGAAAAAGAGAAAAAAGTTTTCAGAACTTTTTGGAAAGACAGAAAAAAACTTTTTAAACTTTTAAGAACTTTTTGAAAGTTTAGAAGTACTTTTCAGCACTTAGAAAAGAGTGAAAAGAGGAAATGCAAAACTTTTTGGCTATGTGTATATACACTGACCTTGTTTTGTATATTTTTCTCTTATGAAAAGTACAATGACAAGAGTGGTAAGTAGTCTCAAGCACTTATCCCACCACTGCACAACCAATGTAGGAGGCTGGACTGGCTTGTAGTGAGTACCAAGGGGTACTTGCACCTTGCACCAGGCCCAGTTATCCCTTATTAGTGTATAGGGTGTCTAGCAGCTTAGGCTGATAGATAATGGTAGCTTAGCAGAGCAGCTTAGGCTGAACTAGGAGACGTGTGAAGCTACTACAGTACCACTTAGTGTCATATGCACAATATCATAAGAAAACACAATACACAGTTATACTAAAAATAAAGGTACTTTATTTTTATGACAATATGCCAAAGTATCTTAGAGTGTACCCTCAGTGAGAGGATAGGAAATATACACAAGATATATATACACAATAGCAAAAATATGCAGTATAGTCTTAGAAAACAGTGCAAACAATGTATAGTTACAATAGGATGCAATGGGGAAACATAGGGATAGGGGCAACACAAACCATATACTCCAGAAGTGGAATGCGAACCACGAATGGACCCCAAACCTATGTGACCTTGTAGAGGGTCGCTGGGACTATTAGAAAATAGTGAGAGTTAGCAAAATAACCCTTCCCAAGACCCTGAAAAGTGAGTGCAAAGTGCACTAAAGTTCCCCTAAGGACAAAAGAGTCGTGTTAGAGGAATAATGCAGGAAAGACACAAACCAGCAATGCAACAACTGTGGATTTCCAATCTAGGGTACCTGTGGAACAAGGGGACCAAGTCCAAAAGTCACAAGCAAGTCGGAGATGGGCAGATGCCCAGGAAATGCCAGCTGTGGGTGCAAAGAAGCTTCGACTGGACAGAAGAAGCTGAGGTTTCTGCAGGAACAAAAAGGGCTAGAGACTTCCCCTTTGGTGGACGGATCCCACTTGCCTTGGAGAGTCGTGCAGAAGTGTTTTCCCGCCGGAAGGATGCCAACAAGCCTTGCTACACGCAAATCGTGCATTTGGCGTTTTTGGACGCTGCCGGGGCCCAGGAGGGACCAGGAGGTCGCAAATTGGACCTGAAGAGAGAGGGAACGTCGAGCAAGACAAGGAGCCCTCCCTGAAGCAGGTAGCACCCGGAGAAGTGCCAGAAACAGGCACTACAAGGATGCGTGAAATGGTGCTCGCCGAAGTTGCACAAAGGAGTCCCACGTCGCCGGAGACCAACTTAGAAAGTCGTGCAATGCAGGTTAGAGTGCCGTGGACCCAGGCTTGGCTGTGCTCAAAGGATTTCCGCCGGAAGTGCACAGGGGCCGGAGTAGCTGCAAAGTCGCGGTTCCCAGCAATGCAGCCCAGCGAGGTGAGGCAAGGACTTACCTCCACCAAACTTGGGCTGAAGAGTCACTGGACTGTGGGGGTCACTTGGACAGTGTCGCTGGATTCGAGGGACCTCGCTCGTCGTGCTGAGAGGAGACCCAAGGGACCGGTAATGCAGCTTTTTGGTGCCTGCGGTTGCAGGGGGAAGATTCCGTCGACCCACGGGAGATTTCTTCGGAGCTTCTGGTGCAGAGAGGAGGCAGGCTACCCCCACAGCATGCACAAGCAGGAAAACAGTCGAGAAGGCGGCAGGATCAGCGTTACAGAGTTGCAGTAGTCGTCTTTGCTACTATGTTGCAGGTTTGCAGGCTTCCAGCGCGGTCAGCGGTCGTTTCCTTATCAGAAGGTGAAGAGGGAGATGCAGAGGAACTCGGCTGAGCTCGTGCATTCGTTATCTAAAGTTTCCCCAGAGACAGAGACCCTAAATAGCCAGAAAAGAGGGTTTGGCTACCTAGGAGAGAGGAAAGGCTACTAACACCTGAAGGAGCCTATCAGCAGGAGTCTCTGACGTCACCTGGTGGCACTGGCCACTCAGAGCAGTCCAGTGTGCTAGCAGCACCTCTGTTTCCAAGATGGCAGAGGTCTGGAGCACACTGGAGGAGCTCTGGACACCTCCCAGGGGAGGTGCAGGTCAGGGGAGTGGTCACTCCCCTTTCCTTTGTCCAGTTTCGCGCCAGAGCAGGGGCTAAGGGGTCCCTGAACCGGTGTAGACTGGCTTATGCAGAATTGGGCACATCTGTGCCCAACAAAGCATTTCCAGAGGCTGGGGGAGGCTACTCCTCCCCTGCCTTCACACCATTTTCCAAAGGGAGAGGGTGTCACACCCTCTCTCAGAGGAAGTTCTTTGTTCTGCCATCCTGGGCCAGGCCTGGCTGGACCCCAGGAGGGCAGCTGCCTGTCTGAGGGGTTGGCAGCAGCAGCAGCTGCAGTGAAACCCCAGGAAGGGCAGTCTGGCAGTACCAGGGTCTGTGCTACAGACCACTGGGATCATGGAATTGTACCAACAATGCCAGGATGGCATAGAGGGGGCAATTCCATGATCATAGACATGTTACATGGCCATATTCGGAGTTACCATGGTGAAGCTACATATAGGTAGTGACCTATATGTAGTGCACACGTGTAATGGTGTCCCCGCACTCACAAAGTTCAGAGAATTGGCTCTGAACAATGTGGGGGCACCTTGGCTAGTGCCAGGGTGCCCTCACACTAAGTAACTTTGCACCTAACCTTTACCAGGTAAAGGTTAGACATATAGGTGACTTATAAGTTACTTAAGTGCAGTGTAAAATGGCTGTGAAATAACGTGGACGTTATTTCACTCAGGCTGCAGTGGCAGGCCTGTGTAAGAATTGTCAGAGCTCCCTATGGGTGGCAAAAGAAATGCTGCAGCCCATAGGGATCTCCTGGAACCCCAATACCCTGGGTACCTCAGTACCATATACTAGGGAATTATAAGGGTGTTCCAGTAAGCCAATGTAAATTGGTAAAATTGGTCACTAGCCTGTTAGTGACAATTTGAAAGTAATGAGAGAGCATAACCACTGAGGTTCTGGTTAGCAGAGCCTCAGTGAGACAGTTAGTCACTACACAGGTAACACATTCAGGCACACTTATGAGCACTGGGGCCCTGGGTTACCAGGGTCCCAGTGACACATACAACTAAAACAACATATATACAGTGAAAAATGGGGGTAACATGCCAGGCAAGATGGTACTTTCCTACACAACCCCCCCCAAACGAAGGACAATAAGACTAGCCATTACATGATAAGTCTTCATTGTCTAAGTGGAAATATCTGGAGAGTCCATCTGCATTGGAGTGGCTACTCCCAGGTCTATGTTCCACTGTATAGTCCATTCCCTGTAGGGATATGGACCACCTCAACAATTTAGGATTTTCACCTTTCATTTGTTTTAGCCAAAGTAGAGGTTTGTGGTCTGTCTGAACAATGAAGTGAGTGCCAAACAGGTATGGCCTCAACTTCTTCAGAGCCCAGACCACAGCAAAGGCCTCCCTCTCAATGGCAGACCAACGCTTTTCTCTAGGGGTCAACCTCCTACTAATAAAAGCAACAGGTTGATCCTGGCCCTCAGAATTAAGTTGTGATAGGACTGCCCCTACTCCTAATTCAGATGCATCAGTTTGGACATAGAATTTTTTAGAGTAACAAGGGCTTTTCAGGACAGGTGCAGAGCACATGGCCTGCTTCAGCACCTCAAAAGCTTTCTGACAGCTTGCTGTCCACAATACCTTTTTAGGCATTTTCTTGGATGTGAGGTCATTAAGAGGGGCTGCAATGGAGCCATAGTTCTTAATGAACCTCCTGTAATACCCAGTGAGGCCTAGGAAGGCTCTCACCTGAGTCTGAGTGGTAGGGGGAACCCAATCAATAATAGTTTGGATTTTCCCCTGAAGTGGTGCAATCTGTTCCCCACCAACAAGGTGTCCCAGATAAACCACCTTACCCTGCCCTATCTGGCACTTTGAAGCCTTGATAGTGAGGCCTGCCTTTTGCAGAGCCTCCAAAACTTTCCATAGGTGGACCAGGTGATCATCCCAGCTGGAGCTAAAGACAGCTATATCGTCCAAATATGCTGCACTGAAAGCTTCCAGCCCTTGCAGGACTGTGTTCACCAACCTCTGAAAAGTGGCAGGTGCATTTTTCAAACCAAAAGGCATTACAGTAAACTGGTAATGTCCTCCAATGGTAGAAAATGCAGTCTTAGGTTTAGCATCTTCTGACAATTTGATCTGCCAATACCCTGCAGTCAAATCAAAAGTGCTTAGATACTTGGCAGATGCCAGTGTATCTATAAGCTCATCTGCCCTGGGTATAGGGTGAGCATCAGTTTTGGTTACCAAGTTGAGACCTCTATAGTCTACACAAAACCTCATTTCCTTCTTTCCATCTTTAGAATTGGGTTTTGGTACCAGTACCACAGGAGAAGCCCATGGACTGTCAGAGTGCTCAACCACTCCTAGTTCCAACATTTTCTGAACTTCTTGCTTTATGCAGTCCCTGACATGGTCAGGCTGCCTATAGATCTTACTTTTGACAGGTAAACTGTCTCCAGTATCTATAGTGTGCTCACACCAAGAAGTGGTGCCTGGCACAGTAGAGAAGAGTTCTGAAAATTGTCCTAGGAGATTTATGCAATTGTCTTTCTGCTCAGCAGTAAGACAATCAGCCAAAACTACACCTTCCACAAGAGCATCTTGATCTGTGGAAGAGAAGAGATCAGGTAGAGGATCACTGTCTTCTTCCTGTCCCTCATCTGTTGCCATGAGCAGGGTGAGATCAGCCCTGTCATAGTTGGGTTTCAGGCGGTTGACATGGAGCACCCTAAGGGGACTCCTGGCAGTGCCTAAGTCAACCAAGTAGGTGACTTCACCCTTCTTTTCAACAATTGTGTGGGGTCCACTCCATTTATCTTGGAGTGCTCTTGGGGCCACAGGCTCCAAGACCCACACTTTCTGCCCTGGTTGGTACTGAACCAAAACAGCCTTCTGATCATGCCATTGCTTCTGGAGCTCTTGGCTGGCCTGAAGGTTTTTACTGGCCTTTTTCATGTACTCAGCCATCCTTGATCTGAGGCCAAGTACATAATCCACAATATCCTGCTTAGGAGCTTTTAAAGGTTGTTCCCAACCCTCCTTTACAAGTGTGAGTGGACCCCTAACAGGGTGTCCAAAAAGAAGTTCAAAGGGGCTGAAGCCCACTCCTTTCTGGGGTACCTCCCTGTAGGCAAAAAGGAGGCATGGTAGAAGGATATCCCATCTCCTGCGGAGTTTTTCAGGGAGTCCCATAATCATGCCTTTGAGAGTTTTATTAAATCTCTCCACCAGTCCATTTGTTTGTGGATGATAGGGTGTTGTGAACTTGTAAGTTACACCACACTCCTTCCACATGGCCTTTAAGTATGCAGACATGAAATTGCTTCCTCTGTCTGATACTACTTCCTTTGGGAAGCCCACCCTGGAAAATATTCCCAGGAGGGCCTTTGCCACTGCAGGAGCTGTAGTGGTCCTTAAAGGAATAGCTTCAGGATATCTTGTGGCATGGTCCACTACCACTAAGATAAACCTATTGCCTGAAGCAGTAGGAGGGTCAAGGGGGCCAACTATGTCAACCCCTACCCTTTCAAAGGGAACCCCAACCACAGGCAGTGGGATAAGGGGTGCCTTTGGAGTGCCACCTGTCTTGCCACTGGCTTGACAGGTTTCACAGGACTTACAAAATTCCTTTGTGTCCTCAGACATCCTAGGCCAATGAAACAATGGTACCAATCTGTCCCAAGTTTTCATTTGACCCAGGTGCCCAGCTAAGGGAATGTCATGTGCCAGTGTTAGGAGGATCTTTCGGTACTCCTGAGGAATCACTAATCTCCTGGCAGCTCCAGGTTTAGGATCCCTATGCTCAGTGTACAAGAGGTTGTCCTCCCAGTAAACTCTGTGAGAGTCACTGACATCCCCATTAGCCTGTTTGACAGCTTGCTGTCTGAGACCCTCTAATGTGGGACAGGTTTGCTGTGCCACACTCAGCTCCTCTCTGGCAGGCCCCCCTTCACCCAAAAGCTCAGCAGTGTCTGCTTCCAGCTCCTCTGGTGTAGGTTCTGCACAGGGAGGGAATTCTTCTTCCTCAGAAGTAGAATCCACTGTAGAGGGAGGGATAGTAGGAAGTGGTTTGCTTCTACTAGCCCTAGCTTTAGGGAGCACTTGGTCCATTGTTCCAGGATCCAAGCTTCCCTGTCCTTTTTGCTTTTTGGCCTGAGCCCTTGTCAAAGCAAAAATATGCCCTGGGATGCCCAGCATTGCTGCATGGGCCTCCAACTCCACATCTGACCAAGCTGATGTCTCCAAATCATTCCCTAATAGACAGTCTACAGGTAAATCTGAAGCTACCACAACTTTCTTTGGACCAGTTACCCCCCCCCAGTTGAGATTTACAACAGCCATGGGGTGGCTTTGTGTTATGTTGTGAGCATCGGTTACTTGGTACTGGTGTCCAAGTATGTGTTGTTCAGGGTGCACCAGTTTCTCAATCACCATTGTGACACTGGCACCTGTGTCCCTGTAGGCCTGGACCTCAACACCATTTATTAGGGTTAGTTGCTTGTACTTCTCCAAGTTATGGGGGCAAGCAACCAAAGTGGCTAAATCAATAGCCCCTTCAGAGACTAAAGTAGCCTCTGTGGTCTCCCTAATCAGACCAACCCCAACTAAATTACCAAAAGTGAGCCCAGCTACTCCCTTGGATTGGCTATTAGTAGGTTTGCTCCCACCCCCACTGCTATTAGTAGGGACGCTAGGTGTAGCAGTAGGGGTTGTAGTGGTAGGAGCTGTGGTGCCTTTCTTTGGACAACTGGGATCTGTTGTCCAATGGCCTTTTATTTTACATAAATAGCACCATGGTTTCTTTTCCTTGTTCTGATTAAAGGAGGATTTAGACCCACCACCCCCACCAGAGTGTTTTTGTGGGCCTGATGAAGACTCATTTTTAGATTTGTCCCCACCCTTGTCAGAAGACTTACCATCCTTCTTTTTGTTGCCATCTTTGTCACCCCCTGTATGAACTTTTCTGTTCACTCTTGTTCTGACCCATTTGTCTGCCTTCTTTCCCAATTCTTGGGGAGAGGTCAGATCAGAGTCCACCAAGTACTGGTGCAACAAATCAGACACACAATTATTAAGAATATGCTCTCTCAGGATCAAGTTATACAGGCTGTCATAATCAGTAACTTTACTGCCATGTAACCACCCCTCCAAGGCCTTCACTGCCTGGTCAATGAAATCAACCCAGTCTTGTGAAGACTCCTTTTTGGTCTCTCTGAACTTTATCCTGTACTGTTCAGTGGTTAAGCCATAACCATCCAGGAGTGCATTCTTAAGAACTTGGAAATTATTAGCATCATTTTCTTTTACAGTAAGGAGCCTATCCCTACCTTTTCCACTAAATGATAGCCATAGGATAGCAGCCCACTGCTTTTGAGGGACATCCTGTACAGCACAGGCCCTCTGAAGTGCAGCAAACCACTTGTTAATGTCATCCCCTTCCTTATAAGGGGGAACTATCTTGTGCAGATTCCTGGAATCATGCTCTTTTGCAGGATGACTATGGGGAATACTGCTGCTGCCACCATGGGTATCTAAACCCAACTTCTGTCTTTCCTTCTCTAATTCTAAAGACTGTCTATCCAAATCCAGCTGTTGCTTCTTGAGCTTCAGTCTGGTTTGTTCCACTCTCAATCTATTGAGCTCCCTTTCTAACAATCTGTCATCAGGGTGGGTGGGAGGGACATTTCTAGATACAGAGGTATGATGGGAATGAACAGAAGGAGACCTGTCCCTTACAGAGGGCACCCTAACAGCTTGGCTACCAGTATAATGTGAGAGCACACCATCAGTATGGTGTGATTCAACCTCTGTACCAACTATGCTAGACTGTCTAGTAATGGGCAGGCTGAGAAGTTTCTTTCCTGAACCTTTTCCTGGGGGAGTCCCTGGATCAGATTGAGAACCATTAGCTACTTTTTCACCAGATTTGGCACTCATGGCCTTATCCTGTACTCTAAGCATATTAATTAACAGTTCTAAGGAAGGATTCTTCCCTACACTCAAACCTCTCTCTATGCAGAGACTCCTTGCTCCTTTCCAGCTAAGGTGATCATATGCAAGTTTGGACAGTTCAACATTTTTGCCTGTGCCAGACATTTTTTAGAGAGAGTTAAAGTGATAGAAAAAGAGAAAAAAGTTTTCAGAACTTTTTGGAAAGACAGAAAAAAACTTTTTAAACTTTTAAGAACTTTTTGAAAGTTTAGAAGTACTTTTCAGCACTTAGAAAAGAGTGAAAAGAGGAAATGCAAAACTTTTTGGCTATGTGTATATACACTGACCTTGTTTTGTATATTTTTCTCTTATGAAAAGTACAATGACAAGAGTGGTAAGTAGTCTCAAGCACTTATCCCACCACTGCACAACCAATGTAGGAGGCTGGACTGGCTTGTAGTGAGTACCAAGGGGTACTTGCACCTTGCACCAGGCCCAGTTATCCCTTATTAGTGTATAGGGTGTCTAGCAGCTTAGGCTGATAGATAATGGTAGCTTAGCAGAGCAGCTTAGGCTGAACTAGGAGACGTGTGAAGCTACTACAGTACCACTTAGTGTCATATGCACAATATCATAAGAAAACACAATACACAGTTATACTAAAAATAAAGGTACTTTATTTTTATGACAATATGCCAAAGTATCTTAGAGTGTACCCTCAGTGAGAGGATAGGAAATATACACAAGATATATATACACAATAGCAAAAATATGCAGTATAGTCTTAGAAAACAGTGCAAACAATGTATAGTTACAATAGGATGCAATGGGGAAACATAGGGATAGGGGCAACACAAACCATATACTCCAGAAGTGGAATGCGAACCACGAATGGACCCCAAACCTATGTGACCTTGTAGAGGGTCGCTGGGACTATTAGAAAATAGTGAGAGTTAGCAAAATAACCCTCCCCAAGACCCTGAAAAGTGAGTGCAAAGTGCACTAAAGTTCCCCTAAGGACAAAAGAGTCGTGTTAGAGGAATAATGCAGGAAAGACACAAACCAGCAATGCAACAACTGTGGATTTCCAATCTAGGGTACCTGTGGAACAAGGGGACCAAGTCCAAAAGTCACAAGCAAGTCGGAGATGGGCAGATGCCCAGGAAATGCCAGCTGCGGGTGCAAAGAAGCTTCGACTGGACAGAAGAAGCTGAGGTTTCTGTAGGAACGAAAAGGGCTAGAGACTTCCCCTTTGGTGGACGGATCCCTCTCGCCTAGGAGAGTCGTGCAAAAGTGTTTTCCCGCCGGAAGGATGCCAACAAGCCTTGCTACACGCAAATCGTACGTTTGACGTTTTTGGATGCTGCCGGGGCCCAGGAGGGACCAGGAGGTCGCAAATTGGACCTGAAGAGAGAGGAGACGTCGAGCAAGACAAGGAGCCCTCACTGAAGCAGGTAGCACCCGGAGAAATGCCAGAAACAGGCACTACAAGGATGCGTGAAACAGTGCTCGCCAAAGTTGCACAAAGGAGTCCCACGTCGCCGGAGACCAACTTAGAAAGTCGTGCAATGCAGGTTAGAGTGCCGTGGACCCAGGCTTGGCTGTGCACGAAGGATTTCCGCCGGAAGTGCACAGGGGCCGGAGTAGCTGCAAAGTCGCGGTTCCCAGCAATGCAGCCCAGCGAGGTGAGGCAAGGACTTACCTCCACCAAACTTGGGCTGAAGAGTCACTGGACTGTGGAGGTCACTTGGACAGCGTCGCTGGATTCGAGGGACCTCGCTCGTCGTGCTGAGAGGAGACCCAAGGGACCGGTAATGCAGCTTTTTGGTGCCTGCGGTTGCAGGGAGAAGATTCCGTCGACCCACGGGAGATTTCTTCGGAGCTTCTGGTGCAGAGAGGAGGCAGGCTACCCCCACAGCATGCACAAGCAGGAAAACAGTTGAGAAGGCGGCAGGATCAGCGTTACAGAGTTGCAGTAGTCGTCTTTGCTACTATGTTGCAGGTTTGCAGGCTTCCAGCGCGGTCAGCGGTCGTTTCCTTATCAGAAGGTGAAGAGGGAGATGCAGAGGAACTCGGCTGAGCTCGTGCATTCGTTATCTAAAGTTTCCCCAGAGACAGAGACCCTAAATAGCCAGAAAAGAGGGTTTGGCTACCTAGGAGAGAGGAAAGGCTACTAACACCTGAAGGAGCCTATCAGCAGGAGTCTCTGACGTCACCTGGTGGCACTGGCCACTCAGAGCAGTCCAGTGTGCTAGCAGCACCTCTGTTTCCAAGATGGCAGAGGTCTGGAGCACACTGGAGGAGCTCTGGACACCTCCCAGGGGAGGTGCAGGTCAGGGGAGTGGTCACTCCCCTTTCCTTTGTCCAGTTTCGCGCCAGAGCAGGGGCTAAGGGGTCCCTGAACCGGTGTAGACTGGCTTATGCAGAATTGGGCACATCTGTGCCCAACAAAGCATTTCCAGAGGCTGGGGGAGACTACTCCTCCCCTGTCTTCACACCATTTTCCAAAGGGAGAGGGTGTCACACCCTCTCTCAGAGGAAGTTCTTTGTTCTGCCATCCTGGGCCAGGCCTGGCTGGACCCCAGGAGGGCAGCTGCCTGTCTGAGGGGTTGGCAGCAGCAGCAGCTGCAGTGAAACCCCAGGAAGGGCAGTCTGGCAGTACCAGGGTCTGTGCTACAGACCACTGGGATCATGGAATTGTACCAACAATGCCAGGATGGCATAGAGGGGGCAATTCCATGATCATAGACATGTTACATGGCCATATTCGGAGTTACCATGGTGAAGCTACATATAGGTAGTGACCTATATGTAGTGCACGCGTGTAATGGTGTCCCCGCACTCACAAAGTTCAGTGAATTGGCTCTGAACAATGTGGGGGCACCTTGGCTAGTGCCAGGGTGCCCTCACACTAAGTAACTTTGCACCTAACCTTTACCAGGTAAAGGTTAGACATATAGGTGACTTATAAGTTACTTAAGTGCAGTGTAAAATGGCTGTGAAATAACGTGGACGTTATTTCACTCAGGCTGCAGTGGCAGGCCTGTGTAAGAATTGTCAGAGCTCCCTATGGGTGGCAAAAGAAATGCTGCAGCCCATAGGGATCTCCTGGAACCCCAATACCCTGGGTACCTCAGTACCATATACTAGGGAATTATAAGGGTGTTCCAGTAAGCCAATGTAAATTGGTAAAATTGGTCACTAGCCTGTTAGTGACAATTTGAAAGTAATGAGAGAGCATAACCACTGAGGTTCTGGTTAGCAGAGCCTCAGTGAGACAGTTAGTCACTACACAGGTAACACATTCAGGCACACTTATGAGCACTGGGGCCCTGGGTTACCAGGGTCCCAGTGACACATACAACTAAAACAACATATACACAGTGAAAAATGGGGGTAACATGCCAGGCAAGATGGTACTTTCCTACAGAACTACAACTCATTCCAAGGTTATAGTGCAAATTAATAACAAAGTCAGCTGCGTCAAAGTAATTTCATACATTCGAATGTAGAAGAGAAATTCCTCAAGCATTTTCCCTATTAGCATAATTTCATTAGAGAGGATCCTTAACTAACACCAGATCAGCATCAGCATGTTGGGCTTCATGCAAAACAATTTAGCAACATCAATTTGGAAAAGCATCTAACTATGGCTCTATCAAAACAGTGCAGTTGGTACAGAGAAAGGAAAAACAAATATGCATAATAATCAATAGTCTAATTCATAATACCTATCCTCAGTGTGGATCAGCAAGCAGAGTCCGTCTTCGTCCTCAGGAAATCAATCGATCAGCAAGGCATCAGGATTCAGCATCAAAGTTCAGAAAACGCAAAGTCTTTCAACAGTAAAGTTAAGTATGTTGCTTGTCAGGACGCAAACTGGGCAAGAATGAGCTATCCCTTTCCTGTGGAGTTCTGTTAAATTAAAACTAGTAAAACTAATTCCCGAATCCTCATTGGTCAATTAATTGCATGTTCATATTTTGTCCAATAAAACTAACACTCCAAATCTATTAATTCTACCATTCCTCCGTTCACATGTTGTTGGTTGGTTGTCTTGCAATGTCCTCATCATCTGGCTTGTCAGGTAACAATATTGTTGCAGCTTCTACTCCAGTCAGTACCTCCATTGTTCTCCTCCTGAGAAAGTCAGTATCATATGCATTACACACAAAATGTTACATTAACAAGAACAGCATCTTCCAGCAGTCGGTTCTCATGAGAACCTTCAGTTATGAGCACATTTAAACAATGCAAAATGGAAAATCCCAATTTAACTCTCTAAGACAACCATTTATTAAACATTAAGAAATATAGCTTTGACATAAGGCCTGGCAAGAAGGCCAAGACCTTTGCTAAGTTAAGGCCTACAAATAAAAAAGCTAGGACATAATGCATATCTTTTAATATGACATATTACTACATTAGTCAAGTATACATATTCAACATTTCACAGCATCAAAATATTAAGTATACTTTGTGAACATCGGCTGCCACTCATCGTAATCACATTTTCAAATGCACACATTATTTTTCTACTTCATTATTTTCTACACAAACCCATCATTCAAAATACATGAACACTCATTAATATTTTTTATTAATACACCTGTGCTAGCACATGTGGCCCCCTTCCTTAGATAT
Source organism: Pleurodeles waltl (assembly GCF_031143425.1). Lineage (NCBI taxonomy): Eukaryota > Metazoa > Chordata > Amphibia > Caudata > Salamandridae > Pleurodeles > Pleurodeles waltl. The sequence goes on along the minus strand of NC_090436.1, from coordinate 591,351,601 downwards.
TTCTTCTCCCTGGGGACGCCATCCTTGGAGCAATACTTTATTTAAGGAGAGGGGGTATGTGGCCCACCTCCCTGAAACAAGAAAGTGCCCCAGGGAGCTCATACTCCATTTATATTTTGGGGAGGGGGCATGTTTCCCACCTTTCAGATACTTCTATAGGCCCTTGGTACCCCATTCCCAGGAAATATACTTTTTTTAAAAGGGAAGGGACATGAGACACCTCCCTAAGCTTAAGGGCCCCTGGGACCCATCCTCTAGGGTTGATTGCTTTTTGCCAACCACCTAAAGGCCCTGAGTACTCAATACCCCAAGCTGTTTTTTTATCCAAGCACAGTAAGTGAACCAGTGACCCCACACCCCTGGGTCTCATGGTAGCAGTGCACTAGGGATGCCATCCCCAGGAGATTGACGTTCCTTGCTAGCTAGAGCACTGGCAGGCAGAACATCTACTTTCTATGCATGGTCTTGCAGGCAGGAAACACAGGTTAGCTTCCACTGGGTAGGAGCAGAAAAGCTGCTCCTGCCAGGCAGGAGCAAACAGATGGAACTGGCTCCCACTCCACCTCGATGAATGTAGGATGGGGAACCAGTACCTCCCATGGCCCAATTGCTAACAATTGCTGTGGGAGTCCCCTGGGGAACCCACACAATATGTAAATGTTTTGCTTTCCTGTGGTATGGATTCCCTGAGGCCTTGTAATTGCCCGGGGAGGAGGTATGCCTGCCCCCTCAACTAAAAATGTATTGTGACCACAGGGTACTGGGTCCCCAGGGGCTGGTTATGGTTTTGTTGTATGTTGATGATATACCACACTAGGCACTTACAAAAATAGTCAGCCTTGAGTCAGCAATGTCCAGCTTTGCTGGACATTCTTCCTCACAGGAGACTATTCATATTTTGTTTTTGCTTATAGCGTGTACCATCTAGGACACAACATTTTATTCAGCATCATGCTAGCTCTGTTTTTTGCCAAGGCAGATGGCTCCTTTACACTTTGGGGCATATTAGTAAGAAAGTGGCACATCATAGATGATGCGCTATGATTTGCTACTTTTCTTCCACCCCCTCCCGGCACCTCACTACACCATGGTTGCATTGTATTTACAATATGGTACACCATGGCGGTCATTGGCACAATAGCATTGTAATTTTTTACTTTATTGTGGAGCTTTGCCACACTAGCATCAAACATTTTGACGCAAGTGCAGCAAAGCACAGGGAATCCTATTGAATTTATTGGGTGGTTAATTTTAACACCTGCTCTAAGCAGGCATTAAAAATGACAGAAAAAATGGCACAGTGAAATATTGAATGTTTCACTATGCCATATTGTCGGGCCTCCTTGTGCCGGTACGCCCCCTTGCATACATTCTGCCTCATGCAGGTATAATGTGGCACAGGGGTTTACAAAGTTGTGGAATTCAAACATTGCACCACTTTGTAAATATGGCGTGGCAGAAAAGCCACTTTAGCACCGTCTTAACGTCAAAAAATGGCACTATAATGGTGCTAAGGTGTCACAAGGGGCTTGTAAATATGCCCCTTTATGTTTTCCCCATGTTAGTTTTCCAGTTACTGAAACTAGCATGGTAGACATTGTTGTCTCCACTCTTGTAGAGTGTTAGACCTGTCTGAGAAGGAAAAACATACTGATCTGAAAGATGAAGGAAGACAAAGACAGCAAAACTGTCACAAAGGGAGAAAGCATGAACTTCGAGCCACCATCTTAATTACCTTCAAATATCATGCCAGCATGCACTATTACAGCTCACTCATCAAATGCTCACTATTATACATCTACATGGCATGGTTAGTCTTACAAGTAATGCTCTGTTGTAAGTAATTTCATCCCCTCCTATCAATTTCACAGTTGTTCGTTCACAGTCCAGATGATCTTTTCCAAATGTAAGATCCATCATTTGTCACATTCTATTTCAATGCATCATAGATAGACAATAGCAACATTATCCTAAAACATTCTTCCTTCAATCAATCAATCAATCCAAAAAAATGATAGAGCGTGCTACTCACCAGTGAGGGTCTCAAGGCGCTTGGGGGGCTCAAAGGGGGGGGGCAGGGAGGGTCACTGTTCAAACAACCATGTCTTGAGGTTCTTTCTGAAGAGCAGGACAGGAGGTCTTTGGTTTTTCCAGAGGTTGGTGGGGAGGGAGTTCCAGGTTTTGGGGCGAGGTAGGAGAAGGAGAAGGACCTGCCTCCTGCCTTCCTTGTAATTACCTATTCTGTTATTGGCTTGTCCTCAATCACATCTTACTATTATAATTTTATTGATCTGTATGTCCCTGCCTTTGTTACCTGCCCTACTCCTTTAAAATCTGCCTGTAATCAGTCATATTTCTTAATATCCTATCTTAACATAGTGATCTGTCACACATTTGAAATCAAATTAGCAAGCACACTTTCACCTTCTTAAGAGACTTAGGTGGTCATTATGACCCTGGCGGTATTACAACGCAGGGCCAAAATGACGGGAGCACCGCCAACAGGCTGGCGGTGCCTCCCGGCGTATTATGACCGCAGCGGTAGAGGCGCGGTCGCACCGCCGGAGCCGGCGGTTTACAGCCACAATGGCCCCGGCAGATGTAATCCGCCAGGGCAGCGCTGCTTGCAGCGCTGCCCAGGGGATTACGACTCCCCGACCGCCAGCCTTTTTCTGGCGGTCTGAACCGCCAGAAAAAGGCTGGCGGTACGGGGAGTCGTGGGGCCCCTGGGGGCCCCTGCACTGCCCATGCCACTGGCAGACAGTGAAAAGCGCGACGCGTGCAACTGCACCCGTCGCACGTCCGCAACACCGCCGGCTCAACACCGCCGGCTCCAGCGGGGATGTGGGCCGCAACATGGGAGCCGGCTCCAAATGGAGCCGGCGGTGTTGCGGCCGTGCGACGGGTGCAGCAGACAGTGAAAAGCAGCATGGGGCCCTGTCAGGGGGCCCCTGCCCTGCCCATGCCAGTGGCTTGGGCAGTGCAGGGGCCCCCAGGTGCCCCACGACTCCCCGTACCGCCAGCCTTTTCCTGGCGGTTCAGACCGCCAGAAAAAGGCTGGCGGTCGGGGAGTCTTAATCCCCTGGGCGGATTACATCCGCCGGGGCCATTGTGGCGGTAAATGGCCCGGCCCCGGCGTTAAATATTGACATCATAAACTTTACATTTACAAAGTCCCCAATTTTCAGCCTGAAATGTCTTGCATGATTTAGAACCAAACCTTTCTGACTCCCAGCAGATTCCATACCGCATAATGTAAACACTACAATCAAATGAAATGGAAGCTTTGTTTGGAATGTTGGAGTGCCCAGGTACACACAGAGGAATAAAGATGTGTGATTTACTGCTCCGTGTGTGGTGTATACATTGGTGGGTACCCAGGCTGGGGAAGACGTTACACATGGCATTGAGATAGGAGATAAATAACCTGAAGAAGAAAGTGCTCTGCTGGAGAGTTTACTGTGGTCCAAGCAAACTGCTCATGCGTCCCACTTGTGCATTCATCAAAGTGCAAAGTGGACGGTTAGAGTATATGGAGTCAAAGCGCAGCTCCAACCAGTGTGAAGTGTGATAATGGAAAGAAAGCTTTGATAAGAAGTTTACAAATCATTTGTCAAGAAGCTATGCCCAAGATAATACAAAAAGGTGCAGGGCTGCCATGGAAAATAAAGCTATACATTGTATACATCAACCAGGTGTCATTAAATGCAAACTGAAGTGTAAAAAAGATTAAGTAATTGACTTACCGAGCCCATTAAACAGAGTCATCATCCTATGGCTGAGGGTAGCTCTGAAAGAAGTGCCTGTGGTTGTACCTATGAAGCTGTCCATACTTGATTTCCAGCAAGGAGAGACAGAAAGAGCTCCAGACATAGCGTCAGTCAATCTTGGGAACATCTCCAGTGCTGCCACGTTCCTGAAACCACTGCCACCTTTCCATACTGCCAAAAGCGAAATATTGGGTACAGAAGGACTGCATGAATGGAGACACTTGAGTATTTCCTTGATGCAGCTCAAGAGATGGATAACAGAAAGATTATCAAATATCTAAGAAATCTCGCTGATGATGGTGTGAAAGAAGTCCTAAAGAAAGTGCTGATAACTGACAAAGAAGTCACATACCGTCAGATTAAATCTCAAATTCAATCCAGTACCAAACGGTGATTATGAATGATACGTTTTTATACAAGAATGTCAAAGAGTTGATAAAACAATCAATGAATTTGTAGAAATACTTGAAGCATTTATCAAACACCACGTTCAATGGATTTAATTGATGAAGAAAGCCCTGCCGCTTAGAGTTAGTAATGAATGCTTGTCCCATTCATTCAGGCAATGAATGCTGAGGAAAACTGGTACATTTAAGCAAAAAAAGCAGGGCTGATAAAGTTCCAGCACCCATGTCCCTAGATCAATATAACTTAAACTGAAATTGTTGCTGTTCCCATAGAAAAGGGGAAAAGGAAAAAAAGGAAAAAGATAGAAGTTTGAGATTTGGAAATGTGAAAGGGAACCCTTAGGATCAGAAATTGGTGCCCTCACACACCCACATGGATATCATGCTTCATTTTAGGGCTTAGCTCTTCATTGGGATGGCACTGCAATGGTCGACGGGCCCCACAAGAGGGCTTTTATTCAGAGATCTTCTTATCATACGTCATAATGATGAATGTGTGTGTTAAGGTAGAAAATGTGTAGCCTCAGAGGTACCTCAAGAATGAAACTCGTAGGGCCAGATTTAGAACTTGGCGTAGTGGAATACTCCATCACAAACATGGCAGATATCTTGTTTGCCGTATTACGACCCCATTGTGTTCTATGAAGATCATCATACGGTCATGTTTGTAACAGAGTATTCCATCCACCAAGTTCTAAATCAGATCTTTAACTGTAGCCAAGCTGCTGGTATGGAGGCCAGAGGTACGTACAGCATGTCAGTCATGCGTGTGAAAAGTAATTTGAACCAAAAGACCGAAGGACACAAAGTGATATCTACACGTAAAAAGAAGTTCTGTTTCAGATATGGATTTTTGTCTCCACACGAAGGAAAGTGTCTCTCCATTGGATAGGTATGCAAAGTTTATGGGTAAGGATACCATATTGTGAAGATGTGTAAAGCAAAGGAAAAAGTAAATGTGTTACTGCAAAGACAAAATGACAGCCAGAATGTTACAGAAGCAATGTTGGATGCACACCCACAAGGCCCAAGCAGCAACATCAATCGAGGTAGGTAGATACTAAACTTGTCAATAGTCATCTCAATCATCAAACAGTTCCTCTGCTTCAATAAGAAGTGAAAGTGAAGAAAGTGATTGTGCCATGTTGATGTCTTCCTCAGAAAAATGTGCAAATATCTGACTGGTTGCATGCGAAGATAAATATCAGTCAAAGAGAAGTCGACAGGCCAAGGCAACAAAATCATTCAACCACTGTCCAAAGATTACATTGAAAATAAATGAATGTTCAATACCTTTCATGTCAACATTGGTAAATAAATAAATAAAATCCCTGAAGAGAAATACAATGATCTGTCTCCACTACCAAGGCTTAGGCCGTTGAAGACCAAAGTGTATACTTGGGTTACATCGACACCCATGAAGCGTCAAGGTTCATTTGTAGTGACAGTGAAACATAAGAACATGAAGATACAAACACTGATCTATGTGCTTCAGTGTACAGAGGCAGGTGCTTGTTTGCTCAGTTTCACCCACAACTTCTGACATGGGACTGATTTCTGTGAATTACAACATGGATGCTCATCACAAAATAGTAAGTCAATTCCCTTTGTTGTTTTATGGTTTGGGAAAACTTAAGTTAAGAATATGAAAGTAAAACTGCATATTAATGAGAAGGTCCATCCTATTGCTCAGAGACATAGATTAATTGCTTTTCATTTACAAGAAGCTTTTGAAAGTAACTTGAATTGTTACTTAGACATGATATTATTGAGCGTGTCATTGGTCCAACACCATGGGTTTCGCCCATGGTAGTGGTGTCCAATAAGAACAGTGAAGGAGCTGTGTGCAAATATGTTGACATGCGTCTGGCAAACAAATCAATTGAATGAGAACAATATCCAGGGCTGCACATTGCTGACCTTATAACACAATTGAAGGATGGCAAGGTCTTTTCTTGACTTGATTTAATAAAGGTTATTATCAGTTGGAACTTGACGAAAGCTGCAGGTACATTACAACCTTTTCTACCCATGTTGGTTTGTTTAGCTATAAAATACTTTTTTGGGTGGGTCATTGGATCTAGAACCTTTCCAAGACATCATTCATTGCATCATTTAGCCTGTTGTGAATGCATAAAGTTATAGCAAAGACAAATTATTTTTTGGAGCTACACAGAAGGCACATGATAGAGCTCTCACTCAAGTAAGTGTAATACTCAGGATGCAGGTTTGACTTTGAATGCAGACAAGTCTGAGTTCAACAAGACAAAACTGAAATTCTTTGGCATATCATTTCTGATGGGGGTAAGGCACTTCACCCAGCAAAATACAAGCTTTGTCAAACGTTGACCCCTACCAGATGTTTCAATGGTATGTTATTTTCTTGGCATGGCTAGTTACTGTTCCAGTTATATACAAGACTTTGCCACTGCTAGTGCTCTATTACGAGAATTGATAAAGAAAAATGTTTCTTTTCAATGGTCACAAAAATGTGAGAACAGTTTCAAAAGAATCAAACACACCACTTGAAATGCTACAGACATGGCATACTTAAATCCAATTCTAAATACAGAGGTTGTGGTCAACGTTATCCCAGTTGGCAGTTGAATTAGGTGCTATTCTTACACAGCATAGTGGTCGTCCAAATGCTTGACGGCATATTGTTGCCAATGCTAGTAGAAGTTTGTCTTCAAAGGAATGTGTTTACTCACAGCCTGAGAAAGAAATTAGTCTCAAATATAACATGCTTGCTCAGAGCCCGAGAAAGAAAGTTTGGCTGTGATGTCCATACTTAGTGGAAATAATTGAAAACGAACCCAAGGCCTGTCACATATGCAATTGCCTGTTAACCAAGGTTGCTCAACATACTCAGAACATGTCAGAACTCCCTATACATGTCTGGGAGAGGGTAGCCATTGACTTCTTTGGTCAACTTGATAATGGACATCATTTAATGGTGATTGTAGATGAATAGTCAAGTTTTCCTTTGGTTGAAGATCTCATATCTATGACTCATGAACAAGTAAGCGAAAAACTTGATGGCATCTTTGCAACTTGGGGCATACTGGCCATTGTAAAGTCTGACAATGGTCCACCCTTCAAAAGTAACACATTTAAATAATTTCTGGAGCATCTGAACATAAAGCATCAAAAGATCACACCTTTACAGCCACAGGCGAAAGAACTGATGAACGTTTATGAGTACACTTAAGAAAGCAGTGCAGCGTGCACCTCTGCTCAGTTTTAAAACAGTATTGAATTTTACTACGAGCTTTGCGTGAAACATCCCACTCCACTACAGGTGAAAGTCTTGCGACTTTAATATTCAGGAGAAAATGACATCTATGTTACCTCAATAAACCACTAAAAGAGATAAAAGTGAAAACATGATTCGTACAAGGGACTTGGTTAACAAGTAGAACATTAAGGTTTATGCAGAAAAGAAGCAACATGCTACATCTTGTTCAGAAAAGGAGATTTGGGGATTGCTCAACAGATGTGCAAAATAAAATCTGATAATTGTATAATGTTGAACCTTTCCAGGTGGTGTCTACTAAGGGACACATGGTGACTATCCAACACCCTGGGAAGTCTACTACGAGAGACTCTCTCCCATTAGACCTGTATTTCATCAGTCGAAATGGGGAAATAAAGATTGATTCTGAAGACTCATTGACTGTTGCTAAAGTTCTTTACTGTCTTTAGCAATATCCTACACTGAAGATAATGATTTACAACTTCCAGCAACCAGATCCGGTCAGATGTTCAAAGCAACAAGAAGAATGACTGAAGAGATATAATTGTACATGTTTCTGATTATAAACCTTCCCTCAAAGAAACTAGAGGAGAAGCATATTAATCTGCTGAATAAGGGCTTAACATTTCGGTGGTCATTTTGACAATGGTAGTAAAAACACCTACTGCTGTGGTGACAGCTGCCAAAATACTGTCAACACGGCTACCATCCGTCTGCTATATTATGATCACTGCCGGACTTCTGCCACAAGAAGGGTGAAAATCCGGCAGTGATCATGCTGGTGGATGGTGGTAAGCTGGCGCTGCTACCACAAGCACCGCCACGCCAGTAGAACGCCTCCAGCCATATTATATCCAATAATATGGCCTGCTGGTGTTCTGCTGGCGGTAGCAGTGCCCCTTCTCGTTCCGTGCTGGATGACCTCCTCGGCGGACAAGGGAATTTGGGTGTCTGACAGGGGAGTGGGGTTGGAGGGTGAGGGTGTTGTGTGTGTGTGTGTCTGAGTGTGTGAGTGAATGTGTCTGTGTGTGTTGTGTAGTTTGTGTGTTTGTATGTGTATGAGTGAATGCGTGAAAGAATGGTGAAGTGAGTGTGTGGTCTGCATGTTAGTTTGATTCTGTAAGAATGTGTGTCAGTATATCTGTAAGTATGCGTGTATGATTGCGTCCATTCAGTGTGTGCATGAATGCATGTATGGCAGTGTTAGTGAATAGGTGTATGTGTGGTGTGTGTGAGTGTTTGTGTGCGTGTATGAGGGGAGGGGGTGTGTGGTGAGAAGCGCTGTAACTGGTGGGGGAGAGGGGGTGATGTGTGCGTGTTTGGCTGTGGGGTCAGTTGTGTGGTGTGTGCGTGTCTACGGGTGTGCGTGTGTATGGGGTGTTTTTTTTTGGGATCAGATGGAGTGGGGGTGTGTTTGTGGATCAGAGGGGGTGGGGGTGTTTGTTTGTAGATCGGAGGGGGTGGAGGTGTGTCTGTTGATCGGAGGAGTAGGGGATGTGTGTGTTCATCAGAGGGGATGGGGGAGTTTGGATGGAGGGAGGTGGAGGGGAGTTTGGATGGAGGGGGTGGGGGGCATCTGGTGAGAAAATGTGAGGAAAAAGTGTTTTTTTTGCCCCACAAGTCACCCAATTCTGAATTTCCCTAGATGTCTAGCTTTCAAAAATGTACACGTTTTGTAGGTTTCCCTAGGTGCCGGGTGAGCTAGAGGCCAAAATCCACAGCTAGGCACTTTGCAAAAAACAGGTCAGTTTCCTTTGGGAAAATGTGATGGTCCACGTTGTGTTTGGGGCATTTCCTGTCATGGGCATTAGGCCTACCCTCACAAGCGAGGTACCATTTTTATCGGGAGACTTGAGGAAACACTGGGTGTGATGAAATTTGTGGCCCCTCTTAGATTCCTGAACTTTCTATCACCGAAATGTAAGGAAATAGTGTTTTTTGTTGCCAAATTTTTAGGTTTGCAAAGGATTCTGGATAACAGAACCTGGTGAGAGCCCCACAAGTCACCTCATTCTCAATTTACCAAGGTATCTAGTTTTCAAAAGAGTATAGGTTTGGTAGGTTTCCCAAGGTACCGGCTGAGCTAGAGGCCAAAATCCACAGCTAGTCATTTCAATGTAAAAATGTGATGTGTCCGTGTTGCGTTTCCTGTCGCGGGCATTAGGCCTAACCACACAAGTGAGGTACCATTTTATCAAGAGACTTGGGGGAAAAAAGAATAGTAGTACAAGTATTATTGGTCCTTGTCTTTCTCTACATTTTCTCCTTCCAAATGTAAGACAGTGTGTAAAAAAGATGACTATTTGAGAAATGCCCTGTAATTCACATGCTATTACGGGGACCCCAAAATTCAGAGATGTGAAAATAACCACTGCTTTTCCACACCTTATCTTCTGCCCATTCTGGAAATACAAAGGTTTCCTTGATACCTATTTTTCACCCTTTATATTTCACCGAATGAATTGCTGTATACCCAGTATACAATGAAAACCCATTGCAAGGCGCAGCTTCTTTATTGGCTCTGGATACCAGGGGTTCTTGATAAACCTACAAGCCCTATATATCCCCACAACCAGAAGAGTCCAACAGGCATAATGGCATATTGTTTTTAAAAAGCTGACATTGCAGGAAAACGTTACAGAATAAAACATGGAGAGAAATGGCTGTTTTTTTACCTCAATTTCAATATTTTTTTATTTCAGCTGTTATTGTCTGTATGAAAACCTTGTAGGATCTACACAAATGACCCCTGCTGAATTCAGAATTTTGTCTACTTTCAGAAATCTTTAGCTGTCCGGGATCCAGCATTGGTTTTATACCCCTTTCTGTCACTACCTGGAAGGAGGCTAAATGCACAAAAATAGTAAAAATGGTGTATGTCCCAGTAAAATGCCAAAATTGTGTTGAAAAATGTGGTTTTCTGATTCAAATCTGCCTGTTCCAGAAAGCTGTGCAGATAGTGATTGTACCACAACAAACTGTTTGTTGATGCCATTTTCAGGGAAATAAACATTTTGCTGTATTTTGGCTTATTCCTTGGCCTTGCCCAGGGGAACCCACAAACTCTGAGTACCTCTAGAAATCTTAGGATGTTGGAACAAAATGATACAAATTTGGCATGGGTAACTTCCGTGAACAAAAAGTTATGAGGGCCTCATTGCGAACTGCCCCAAATAGCCAAAAAAAGGCCTGGCAACTGAGGGGGACTAGGCCTGACAGCGAAGGGTTTAAATATGGCAAGTTAGTGGCTTTCTTGGGTTGTCACCATATTAATAGAAGAGCCACATATTATGACTCACCATGATACCACCCTTATAATCAATGGGAACAATAATGATTAATTAATGCATCCATTATAATTAAAACTAATAACGTCTTCTCATAATACTTCCTATGCCTTTATCATAATACTGTCAATAAAATCATTCTCAGTAAAATATTTTGACTCAACATAACCATATACATATGTGTCAGAGTCTCCCTTTACACTCTACAAACCTTGGAATTCACCCAATACTTCAGAGCCCAAGAACAAATGCTCCAACTATAGGAGTGCTTAAAATTCAATAAGATCTCTCCTGGGTTTATGGCACAAGACCCCAGGAATCATAGGGTTAGTTGTTAAAATAAACTTTACTGCAGACTGCTGCTCATATTATTCATCAGACATTGATGATGCCCTCACAAGTCAGGGAATAAGTTAATAAAGCTCTTGTGGAAAATTATGGGTGCTCCATGCCCAGGGAAGTGAATATGAAATGAGCGGGTGAATTGTGGCTGCACTTTTCCTTATTGTTTTTGATGGGTGTGCCACAATTGATTTTCTTTTATTAGGTGCTCCACCCAGGGCAATAACAAATGCACAATTGTTGGTGGCTTCTGGTGGACCTAAAGGGCCCTTTGACCCTGTCCTGTTCGGCATGCGCAGGTCCTATGCTGCACGGGAGCTGGCATCTTTCATTCGTTGCTACTGTGGAATGAGCAACTTCTTTCATGCTACCACAGCAGGAGCTGCTCTACTTTCTTTTCTCTCTGCTTTTCTGCACCTGCCTGCAGCATGGACCAGCAATTTGGTGTGGGGAATTACCACACCTCCAGATATGAGTGCAAGTGGTGTGAATCGCACCTAGCCAGTCTCCTTACTTCTGTCCTGGGGGATGGGGTCCTGAGGACAGTATATACTTGGAGCAGGCCCAAGAGCGTGGGGTTCCTGGGTCTAAAATTGTCTCACAGAGGGAGATTCCATGTTCAACCCTCTCCCCATAAGTTAATAAAACACCACAGCACTGACCCCCTTGGGCCCAAGGTCATTCCAGGGGGATATTCTGGATGTTCTTTGCAGTACAGCTTACTGGCACACATTTGTTCCTTTGTTTAAAAGGGCAAGTCTTTCAAGGTACATTTTTCTGGCCCCAGAAAGATAATTTTGATGATAGTTGGCTTGTTGTGCTCCTGGTGGGCCATGCCAGGAGTATTCTCATTAAGCCTCCTGTCCTCTAAAGGGGCAAATTAATTTTGCAGGATGCTGGATTTTTTGGCTCCCTGCACCAGTCTTTACCTCTCCTTGGCTCCTGGTCCTCCTCTCTTGCAGGGCTTCGGGGGCTTCTCTTTCTAGCTGATTATCCGTTTAGCCATTGTGGCCTTCCAGGTCCAGAGTCTTCTCAACTGTCTCTCCAATGTGTATGGGCTTTAGAATGTGGGTGGACAGGTGTAGGGGCAGGCATCCCTGGCCTATCCTATGATGCCACATCATTCCTCCAACCTCCTGCACAGCATTCTGTGACAATCCAACATGCAACTTCAAGTTTTTTATATAAGGGCCTCAGTGACATCACTAACTGATTCCTTCCCACCAAATCTTCAAAGGGGAGACCCTTACTGTGTTGGCTGTAGAAGGCTTGTCCTCCTTTTTATGTTAGAATACCTGGCTGTCACAGCACAGGTGTATTGTCCAAGATAATTATTGAATGTACATTTTTTCCACACCTCTTCCTTTGACAGCTGAGTTAATCATTGATAATTGCTCCTGTGTTGGGAGGCCTTTGTTCCCTCTGCTAACAAGCAGAGTAATTGACTCTGAATGCCTGGAATCTGGTCATGAGCAGAGCCAGAGAAATATGACAGTTCTTTAAGTTCCATAAGATATGGATGTAATGTGTTGTGAATTGGAAATGTACACTTGGTGTGCATGTACTACCCCAGTTTGATAACTTGCTGTACACTGCATGCCTAAGTGGAGCAAAACTGTACTTTGGAGCAAATTTAACCTATATGTATAGTACACCAAACACACATATTTTCCAGTGAGCATTACAGATGCAGAGTCATAATCCATGAACGCCCACTGATACTTTAAGGCCTCCCCAACTCAGCATCAATGCTTGCAGGGTTTCTTCTATGATAAGCTACCTGTATACAGATATTGGGCTATGCATGATGGTAGTTTCACATGTGCACTCTACACATGTGTGTACATCTGTAACCAGTCCCATGCTTCCTACCCCCTCTGTGCAGCAGTGACCTTATCTTAAAAGGCAGACACTGATGGGTAACACGCTCAGACCAATTACCTTAAATGTATTGTGCTTGAGACTCAAGTAAAACAATGGGTAGTCAAAAGTGGAAAATCATGGTGGATTAAATAGCCAGAACCCAATTACTACACTGTCTATATCTAATAGCTTGGATTGTGCCATGGGTAGTTTGTGGATTTAAACTGAGTATTATTGTGTTTTTCTGTCTGTATTTGTTTTCCAGATGTGTGCACATGCACTTTAAATCATATTTGCTGACCAAATTTTATACTTACATTTTATTGATGGGGTTATGGATATTCCCGCTTTGATTTGTATGGATTTGTCTAATGTATTTTCAACTTATTATTGTTTTGTTTAACCGAAATAAAGTAATTACTCCAACTAATAGCCTGGATTTTTAAATTTATACTTTTGTGGCAGGTTTCTATAGCTTACATGTAGATCAAGGATAAAAGTGCCTTTTGCAATGATAACATTATACAAGTGACAAGCTTCAAGGGTACAGTAAAGACGAAAAATAAAAATTGCAATAATCAACAATATAGAAAGATAATCAGAGTCAGCTAAACACAGTAAGTGAGAGAACAAACATATTCACATGTAAGGAGTTGAGCTGTTGCACATCCAAAACCAGATAGAATCATAAGAGAAAAGAAAAGTTATGAAGAGAAGAAGCAATATGGATGGATATATCAGCAAGTGAACTTTACTTACTATAGTAGCTAGACAAATCCTGTTTCTGGGCAACATACATTTAATTTACAATCACAAGCTGATATTTCTGTTCACTCATGTAACACTAAGATGTACAAGGATATTATGAATTGGAGCCCAAATAATGTATCTTATCCCACTCTAGAGGTAGTTAGATAGTTTACCTTAGCACACCAAGGAGGCATGCCAATCAGGAAGATTTATGTCCACTGTGCTTACAATACTGGCTCTAATTCATGTGACCCATGAGGCAAATTCAATCTTGGTAGTCCATTCTCCATACTTTGAGCCACTAGGGATCCCTAAGATTCAAAACCGCTGAAGAATTAATATTAGGTAGAACTTGCAGAGTTTCTCCACACAGAACTTCACAGAGTTGCCTAACAATTCTGCAAGAATCTACAGAGTTCTGCCAATGGGCAGACATATGCATGTCACACTGCTTGTGCTGCAATATAGCACCAGTAGTGGGTTCTGAGCAGAATAATCACCACAAACTATGCCATGCAATAGTGTGCAGCAATTTGAGTATATTTTGGTGTCCCTGAAGCAAAAAATGGATTCAAGAAGCAGCCATCTGACTGCGACCCCGCCCATGACTGCTGGTGACTGCCTGATTTAGAAAGTCTTGCTGAAATTCCTCCTAGAGAATGGAAATTGCTCAAGGGGATGTTCATTTTGCTTGTGCTTGCCAGCTCTAATTACTGAAGCCTCATGAGAGAAAAAATTCCACCATACAGCGATTGGCAGAATTTGCCCTGAACTCCACGTTACAAGAGTAATGCTGAGTTGCTAAATGCCACTAATTCCGTGAATGGAATGACATTTTCCACTCGGGCCTAAATAACATGCACATTTAAAAAAACACCTTTTAAAATCTTTTAATATTTTTTAATCTGTTTCACAATTAGTTTTAGTTCTTTTCATGACCTTGTTTGGGAGTCTTTAAATCCCAACCTCGGATCACCCCACAAATGATGGCTTCATCATGCAGAGTGACTCCACCTGCACAGAGTGTTTGTGCACATCTGATTATGAGTTGGTCATATTAGTAGTAAATGTGACAATGAGGAGTGGATGGAAAATGAGGACTAACTAATGTAAACTGAATGGGGATAAGGGAAATGAAAGAGGGGTCAGGAAGAGACATGATGTAAAACACATACCCACATTAGAGTAGGATAATTGAAATTAATAAAATGCCCTTTTAAATCTACTAACAAAACTGGATCTAATAAACTCCAGGCCAACTTGTAATTAGTCGTCCAACACATTTAGTACTGCACCATATTTCTATTGATATCAACGGAGGCAGCCAAAACACCCTAAATAAGGAAGTATAAAAATGAATAAATACATTTTTAAGTTAAAGACTATTTAAAATATTTTTATTTTTATTATTGAATATTTTATATAGAAATACACGTTATTTTTTGTAATCTACATAACACCTTAATGAAATTTATTTTAAAAGATAACTTAAGTTTCTATCAAATTGTGATCACATATCCATTATTACATACCTCGCTTACAAAACGGTGATACATTCAATACAAATTGTACTGTAATGGGCGGAGGAGGGAATATCAACTTTTAATTTAGTTTAATTAATATTCATTGACGTGAATTAAAAAGTATTTGAGTTAAAATGTAAATATATGTGACGTTTTAGTGCAGGTGTGTTGTGCCTTGTTACTGAGGCAGTCCTTTGTGAGTAGTAGTTAGGGAAACCTGTTGTAATACTTTTAATTAAAAGTAATTAATCTTTATTCGTTTTCAAATTCAAAATGCATTTTTTTTAAATATCCTACTACTTTCCATAGGGAGATCTCCACACCCATGTACAAGATCTCCACAAAACTGCCAGAAATGTACTATTGGTCATAAATTCAGTCAGAATAGTCTCTGCCCCTTCATTTGAGATAGTGAAGATTTGCATGTCTACAACCAGGAGTAAATCTACACATGAAATAGTAGGTTACAACAATGAGGAGATTTACACCAAATTGTAGGTGTAGATATACACATGAGAAGATCTACTCATCCAAACTCACCTTTGTGAACACGGTCCTTAAAATTCAACAAAATAAAAATTATTTGTTCTTGAATGAGAAGGTAGCAGTGGCGTCCGGCAGCTATGGGAGGGGGCGGGCGGGGCACACACACAAACACACACTCAAACACACACACACAGGCTCATTCTTTCACACACAGACACGCACGCACACACACTCATCCATTAACAACACTCATTCCAGTCAAACATACACTCATGCACCAAACATTCATTTTCCAAGATCACACACATTCATTCTTTCACACACACACGCACGCACGCACGCACTCACATCCATTAAAAACACTCAAACATGCACACGCGCACCAAACATTCAATGTAAAAGATAACAGACATACATACATATATATATACACACACACACACACACACACACACACACACACACTCTTACCTTCAGCCTCGGAGGTTCCAGGAGGGTTGGGACTGCTGCCTTCCCTCATTGGCTGACCTGAGGTCAGCCAATGAGGGAAGGCAGCAGTCCCAGCCTCGTCACAGAGTGGGATGGGGTCAGTGAGACTGCTGACCCCACCCTACTCTGTGACGAAGTGTCACTGACTGACACTCGCCCTGGGCACTTCAGGGCTTAAACCTGAAGCGCCCAGGGAGAGTGTCAATGGGTGACGCTTTCCTCGTCACCCAGGGGAGGGCCTCGAGGCACCTTTGCTGGGCCGAGGAGGTCACGCCCATAGGGGTCGTGATCTCCTCAGCCCAGCAAAGTTCAGCTCAGGCAGCCAGGAGTCTGCGCAAATCGCGCATGGCTCACTCCTGGCTGCCTGACCTGAACATGAAGAGTGTCTGTCAGGCTGACCTTTGTTCAGCCTGACAGACACTCTTCATGGGGTGGGGGGGCGTGGCCCCTCCGCCCTAAAGGACGGGCCACCACTGGAAGGTAGTGTTGGTTGCCATAACCCAATCAATTTCTCAATGTCCATTTAAAGTTGTTTTACAGAGTAGAAAATGCAAATGCTTTATGGAAGCTCCCGTGCCGCCATATTAGGATATGTCTTCTGCAGTTTGGGCTGGTTTGCATTTGTACCAGGGCTGGATTTGATTAACAGACAACCCTCAGAGCCTGGCACTGGAAGAGGGCAAAAGAAAAGGATGTGTTATTTTAAGATTCTAAAGAGAACTGCAGCACTAAGCCAGACATTTTTATTTCCCCATATTCCCATCCACGTTCAATCTAGTCCATGTCCCTGCCTAAAATCACATGCACCCGATTCACCATCTCACATTGTGTAGAACAATGGTACATTACTCCAATAAACAACATTTACAATAGTAGTATTTGGTTCTGCACCCACATGTATTCATTTTTTTGAAGAAAACAATTGTTATCTTTGTCATGTTAATCTCTCCCAAGTAGGCTTTAAAATGTCTAATTGGTAATTGGTTCTTTGACACCACTTTACCATTGGGGCATAGTCGATAAATCACACACTTTGGTGCTATCTATATACAAAGGTACATGGAGTTCACACGCAGGGCACCTCTGCCTGCCAGACTCTACAACACTTCGGGGCATATTTGCAAGAAAGTGGCACATCATAGATGTTTCTTGAGCCCCTCTCCTTACTGACACCTAACAACATCATGGTAGCGCCATATTTATGATACGCTGCACCATGGAAGTCCATGGCACAATAGCATCAACATTTTTGTTGCTATTGTGGAGCTTTGCTACGCTAGCGTTACAAATGTGGACACTAGTGCAGCAAAGGACAGGGAAGCCCATTGAATATAATGGGTGCATCATTTTAACGCCTGCTCTGAGCAGGCAGTAAAAAGGACAGAAGAAATGGTGCAGTGAATGCCTCCCTGCACTGGAATGCCCTCTTGCATACAATATGCCTGGCACAGGCATAATGTGGCACAAGGAGTTACAAAGTGGCACAATACAAGCATTGCGCCGCTTTGTAAATATGGCATGGCAGAAAACACACCTTCGCACCACCTTAGCATCAAAAATATTATGCTATGGTGGCACCGAGGTGGCGCAAGGAACTTGTAAATATGCCCATTCTTTCCTTGAAAGGAAGGAGCATTTTGTACCAATATGAGCTATTATCTTCTTGCAGTCTGTGTAGATGGGTCTAGAAGCTGTAGGTTTTTCTTAGAGTCTCTGGGACTGTAGGATAGCATTGTGAGCTGTTCAGAGAGAGAGAGATAGAAAGAGAGTGAGAGATTGAGAGAAAGAGAGAAAAAGAGAGAAGGATAGAGAGATATTTCGGTACAAGGATGAAAGTCTCCATCTTGGGAAACTGAAGCACAAGGCACTTATCACAATTTCATAAACGTATGGAATGGTCAGGACATTTAATTGGATTCGCTTAGAAGCTTTTGCCAATCACAATTGGGTTCATTCCTTAAAAACTTTAAAATGTCTGTAAAGTTGCTTTGAGGATAGAGCTGAACGGACCAGAAAAGAAGTTTGTTGGAGGAATTCCCATTTTTCTCGTCAAGAACTTGGGAGAGGAATCGTCAGCTTTACTCTAAATGTCTAGCTATGAGGATTCATCCAGTGGTAAAGGAAGAGAGACACTTGCTGACCCTTAGGAACAAAGAGGTATTGGTCATGCATTGTCAGATGTTAGCATCAAGCATAAAAATGTACAAGGAAATAGGAAAAATCATGGCAACCTATTGAAAATTAGGAAAGTACCCCTCATAGAGATCATCCAAATTCGAAGAGGAATTTGAATATTAATCACATGTTTAGGTTGGGTTGGAGAAGGTACATTGTGAAAGAAGAACCAAACAGTGGAGGTCCTGGAGACAACAGACTATTTTCATGCAATTGTATAGGAAGCTAGAAAAACAAGAAAAAATCCTGAATGGGTGATAATGAGGCCATGAAGAAATAAAAAGCAAACTCCAAGGCAAAACAGTCCAGACATCAAAAAGAAAAGGGAACATCACACTGTTGTCACCAAAGGAGCTCAGATTAGGAAATAAAATAAGAGCCACAGGGACACTGCAAAGGAAGTAATGCAAAGAGCTAAAAGAGTCTCAGCATTTCATTAACACTATAATATGGTCAAAGGAGCTATGCTCAGCAGAATATTGTTTAGAATAATTCATTATTCAGCATTGCAAACCGAACACGTGCACACTTGCTCTAAAATGGCTAAATTGAACACCAAACAGTCTGGAATCCAGCGTAACCAGAATAGGCCTTTGTGAAGTATGTGTAATTTACTTCGTGGAAGTAACACAAAATGCCCAAAATAATATGTAAAATTGTGCATCATTATACAAAATGCCAGTCTGACATTTTATGCTATTTTATTTTGTTTTAGGCACAAGGATGCATTTCACACTCAAAAAATAGTGCAAAATAGTATGTGATATGAATAATCGATACTTGCATTTCGTGCATTGTCCCTCTGCTCTCGATATAGGAATTTTTACTTGAAAAAAACTCAAATATGTGACATGGTATAATGATATCATTTCAGGCATTTCAGCATAATGCAAATTTCCAGAAATTACACACCTGTATAAATGAAGATTTGCCCAGGCAACTATGCTATTTAGGATGCAAGGTGTCAGTCACTACTGAGATGACATGCTTATGTGCAAAGGCCCCCAGCCAGAAAAAATGCAATGACTGTCTCTCCAGCTTTCGATTGTCTGCACGGGCGCAGAACACATGAATCTGAACAAAGGGAACTCATCCCCTAAATTCCTAAAAAGTGATAAATAAGTCAAAAAAATACTTATGGTGTATAAAAAATTATCTGTCTTCCAGATATCCATTTTGGTTGAACACATCAATTTCATTCTATTTTCCAGGACCCACAGAAACTGAGATGAAGACAACGAATGTAAATATTTCTTTAACAGAATATGTGTTGTGTAAGAGCTATTGTGCATTCCACTAATCAAGATGCTGACTTTTAAATATTTTTTCTCGTGCACATGGATACGTACATCTGGATTTTATATCCTCGAAAGATAAATTGTCATAAAAAGGCAGTATTTTATAACCTTCAAGATAGAGACTTAGAGTCTGGTTTAGAGGAGGGCAGTGTCAAGCCTTTCTCTTCTGGCTCAACCAGTGGGAGCATCATCTTACTTTACTCAAAACAGTGTGGAGGAATACAGAGGAGAAATGAAGGAAAGGACTGTTTAAGTCACTCGACTTTTTGTTGCTGACTATTTCCCATTGGACATGAAACTGACATTATGCAGAGAGGAAACATGCATTGATCCTAAGGTAGGTATTGATCATTTGTTTATCTGGCATATATTATAGCAGTTCACAGATGCTACTAGTCGAAAACTAAGCAAAGTGAAGGGAGATGTCTTTACTACTAGCCATCTAGGATAATTATGAAGGGGCCATTGCCCAAAGTATCAATTAGTTAACAGGGTTAGTAAATCACTGACAAGAAAATATCAGTTGCACTAGAATTATCAAAGATCTGCAAGATTTCAGGTAGGCATTGACCAGGGTGGAGCCAGACAGCCTGAGATGAAGCTGAGGGCCAGTTACCTAGTTACTAGTTACTGAGTTACCCCAGTCAATGGCTACCTAACTGTGTCCAGTCTATTGGATAATATTGTTACTGTAAATCTTACCTTTAATATTTGGAGTGAAATTCAGAAAATGTATAGATGGTGTGCTTATTGTTGACCATGTAGATGGAAGATTACAAGCAGGACCCAGGTGTCTTTTTTACACTTAAACTGATCCACCATTTTTCCATATTGAAAATGAATGTAGTGAATGCGTGGTTTTAAGGGTCACAAAAAAGGAAAATATAGAAAGGATTATACCATGTTTTAGCTTCAATATATAAATCACATTTTACTAGAGTAAAACTCATCTTTGGAATTGTGATGAGTTTTAAGGTGACTTAATTCTATGAAAAATTATGATTCTTTACTAGGGTTTGATGAACAATCCTTGAAAGAAAATGATTACCTCTCATAATTTTCTCATGGAAAGTTTGATTAGTGATCAAGAAGCTAAAATGAGTACATATTTTCTATGAATTCCCAATTATCTTAATCTTCCATGTGACTTGCTCAGTAATATGTCCATTTCCAACAGGGGCAGAAATCTGTCAGTTGGTTTCCCAATGATACAGCTTTGCTACAAAGTTTTAATTAGCAACTAGAATGCTAAATGGTATGTTCATGACAAATGTGAAACAACCATGGATGTCATTTTGATGGAACAGCAGCTATAGAACTGAAATATTTACTATGTAGAAGACTTACATAAATGGGCCTGGAGGGGTTGTTTGTGAGAGGAAGTGAAGGGAGGTATGGTTTGTAGTCATTTATGGCATAATATATTTCAGAAAGAATACAGGCTATTAATGTGAGAGTGCCTACCTAAATATAACATCTCCTTTCCACATACTATCCAATCTCTACGTCATTTAACACCTCATCAATTCTAAAATAGTGAGATTTTGGAGAGCACACAGGTCTTTTAAAGGTGAGAAATCAAGTGAAATAGTTATGTTGAGGTAGAGAAAGCTATTTGCAAACATATGTCATATTTAAAATAAATATATTATAGCACACTGGATTGTGAGAACCTTGGAATAAATTTCTGTTTCAACATTTAGGGGGTCATTACAACATTGGCGGTAAAAGACGCTTACCGCCGTGCAGAAGACTGCCAACATACCGCCGTGGCCGCGGAATTCCGCCAAAGCTATTATGACCCACATCTCGGAATCTGCCGAAATTCAGACACCCACACAAGTGTCCACCACACGAAAGGTCAGTGATAAACTGGCGAAAACAAATCCTCCACCCTCACGGCAACAGAAACACGCCCATGCTATTACGACCCACGAATCCACGTGGCAGTCTTTCAACCGCGGTATTCCATTGGCGGTACACACCGCCGCGCTCAAAATACACACACATCTCCAAAACACCGCCACATTGGACAATTCAAAATACACACACCTGATACACATTCACACACCACTCCCACACACCCATTACAATATAAAACACACACCCACATCACCCACAAACCCCTACGACCAAAAATTAGAGACGAAGGCCACCGAGAGCGAGCACAGCAATAGACAACCCCCTCACACAGAGGCACACAACACCATCACCCACACAACATCCACGCACAAAACACCACACACCACTACACATCACCACACTCATCACCCCATACACCACCCCACACATCACCTACACCACCCAATGGCATGCCAAAGACACCCCAGGTTCTCCGAGGAGGAGCTCAGGGTCATGGTGGAGGAAATCGTATGGGTAGAGTCACAGCTATTTGTATCACAGGTGCAGCACACCTCTATAGCTAGGAAGATGGAGCTATGGCGAAGAATAGTCGACATGGTCAACACAGTGGGACAGCACCCAAGAAATCGGGAGGACATCAGGAAAAGGTGGAATGACCTACGGGGGAAGGTGCGTTCAGTGGTCTCCAGGCACAACATTGCAGTTCAGCGGACTGGCGGTGGACCCCCACCTCCTCCCCCACAACTAACAACATGGGAAGAGCAAGTCTTGACCATCATGCATCCTGAGGGCCTCGGAGGAGTCGGTGGAGGAATGGACACTTGTAAGTCAAATCTTAACAATCATATCCCCCACCCTACCTGCATGCTATCACACACCCCGACCCTCGCCCCTTCCCCTATCACTCCAACTCCTCACTAATGTACTAATAACACAAACCACCCATCCCAACACCAAGCCCTGCATGACACAACAAAGCATGGACACCCATCACTAAAGCATGCCCACTGCACATACCCATAACAACCCCTAACCATCATCACACAAGCCCCCACACAGGAATGCTAGCACTGGGTTACAAGCTCACCCACCCATTGCACACCATGACACACACAGATGCAATAATCATGCTTTTATACCCCTGCAGGACCACTACCTAACGTCACCAGACAGGAGGGTCCAGACATCTCCACCCCACCCACAGAAGAGGCCCACAGTGATGACAGCAGCTCTGGCCAACTGGATCCAGATGACCAGCCCGGACCATCGTGGGCCTCAGGACAGTCGGTTCCCCTCGCTCAGGCACAGCCCAACACTGACCTTCCACCCTCTGGAAACACCAGTACAGCACCCACCCAGCGGGCCCATACCTCTGTACCCAGGACAAGTCAATCAGCTCTGTGCCCACCACTACAGGGAACCCAGGATAACCCACCACCCCAACAACAACAGGGACCTGGGGGCAGTGGTAGTGGGCACACAGTCCAGGGGAACACAGGGGAACTGGGAGGGCTGCTGTGCGACAGGGGGCGGACAGGCCAAGGGAACCCACTCTCCACGAGGCCCTCTCCTCTATCATGGGAGCATACCACCACTCCCAGGACACGATGGCTACGGTCCTGGCCAAGTTTCAGGAGACCCAGCATCTGCAAGAGGAACAGCATTTGGGCTTCAGGGAGGAACTCAGAACCATCAGCTCCACCCTGGGCACCATCATAGGGGTGCTGAAGGATATACAGAACACCATGAGGGACACTGTGGCACTCCAAGGGGCCCCTGACACTAGCCTGGACGATGAACTGCCCACCACCTCCGCCGGCGCTAGTGGACAGGACGCCACACCACAGGAAAACCACACCAGCACTCCACCCCCTGCAGACGGAGAACCATCCCGCAAGCGGTCCCTGAGATCCAGGAACAGGACAGAGCACGATGGCAAGACCCCCGCCAAGAAATGAGACCACCCTGATTGTCATCCCACTGTCCCACTTTGTAACCCTATCCATATTGGAACTGTCCCAGCTCCACTTCCTATGCCCATATGGGCAGTGCACCTGTGAGACTAATAGACTGGACTCTGCCATGGACATTCCTCCACCATCACCCATCACCATTTTACCACCCCCTGCAATAATCAGCACTTCGATAAACACCCTTGAACCACAAAACAATCTGGAGTCAGTCTGTGATTTGGAAAATGTGTATTAGCTATAGCAATGACAAAATCCATTCACAATAGTAATGTCAACATACCTATGTCACACATCACAAGTCAATGAAGGATGCAAGCAGATGACACACGTTGGTAACCACACCTGTAAAACCGTAATGGAAATGTACAACTCAGTTACCAAATACTGCTTGAAATCGACAGACACGATAGAGGTAGAAGTGTGAAAGTAAAAGTATTAGTAAATAAAGTGTTCTCACCTGTGTGCCACTGAAAATATTGCTGTATGACTGAGTCCCTGTTGTCAATGTCTTCTTTCTCTGCTTCCTCCTCATCACTGTCCACAGGCTCCACAGCTGCACAACACCGTCATCTGGACCATCCTCCTGCAGAAAAGGCACCTGGCGTCACAAAGCAAGATTGTGAAGCATAGAGCAGGCGATGATGATCTGGCACACCTTCCTTGGTGAGTAGAATAGGGAACCACCTGTCATATGGAGGCACCTGAACCTGGCCTTCAGGAGGCCGAAGGTGCGTTCGATCACCCTCCTAGTCCGCCCATTGGCCTCATTGTAGCGTTCCTCTGCCCTGGTCCTGGGATTCCTCACTGGGGTCAATAGCCGTTACAGGTTGGGGTAACCAGAGTCCCCTAATAGCCACACCCGGTGCCTCTGGAGTTGACCCATCACATAAGGGATGCTGCTATTCCGCAGGATGTAGGCGTCATGCACAGAGCCAGGGAACATAGCATTTACCTGGGCAATGTACTGGTCTGCCAAACATACCATCTGTACATTCATGGAATGATAACTCTTCCGGTTCCTGTACACCTGTTCACTCCTGTGGGGGGGGGACCAGATCTACATGGGTCCCATCAATGGCACCTATGATGTTAGGGATATGTCCCAGGGCATAGAAGTCACCTTTAACTGTAGCCAAATCCTGCACTTGAGGGAAAACGATGTAGCTCCTCATGTGTTTCAGCAGGGCAGACAACACTCTGGACAACACGTTGGAAAACATAGGCTGGGACATCCCTGATGCCATGGCCACTGTTGTTTGAAAGGACCCACTTGGTAGGAAATGGAGCACTGATAGCACTTGCACTTGAGGGGGGATTCCTGTGGGATGGCGGATTGGTGACATAAGGTCTGGCTCCAACTGGGTACACATTTCCTGGATTGTGGCACGGTCAAACCTGTAGGTGATCATTAAATGTCGCTCCTCCATTGTCAACAGGTCCACCAGCGGTCAGTACACCTGAGGATTCCGCCATCTCCTCACATGTCCCAGCTGACGGTGCCTAGGAAGGACAAAAGCAACCACAGAGTCGAGCAATTCAGAGCTATGTACCCACAGCTTCCCAGAACACGAAACAAATTCCAAAAAGTTGTATGTATGTGTGTTGAGTCCAGACCTCGGTATGTGTAACGCAGTTGAAAATGAAGCCATGTGGGCCCCTGAAATGGCGGCTGCCTGACCCCTAAAGTGGGACAATGGGATGTGAGGTAACTGCGCTGGTGTTGTACACCGTCGCGGTAGGCGGTCAGAGACCACGGCGCAATGCTGCATTGGTTAACATTGGACCCTATGGGTCCCAGGAGCCAATGAGGAAGTGCGCCGGCGGTGATGATACGCACCGCCGCGGACGTCACCGCCATTTTCTATCTGTGCAATCACTCGATACCTGATCTTCGACAGGAGAGGACCTACACTGCAAGTGCTGCTGTGACCTCGGTCTGGAAGAGACAATGGCACGTGCGTCTGGGGAAAGGGCCCCTGCCTTCATTGCACAGGAGTTGGAGAAGCTCGTGGACGGGGTCCTCCCCCAGTACTCGCTACTCTACGGTCCTCCAGACCAACAGGTGAGTACATAGGGTGCAAGTTGTATGGGCTATGCCTGGGTGGAGAGGGCTGGATGTAAGAAGGAAGGGGGCAGAGTTCTGCGACCATGAATGAGTGTGAATGCATGTGCCACATGGCAAGGGCAGGGATGTGGGCCACTCACTTCGACGGTGCAGATGGTAATGACTTCTCTTCTTCCTCTGTACATGTCATGTAGGTCAGCGCCCACCAGAAGAAGGATATTTGGCGTGCCATCGCCAAGGACGTCCGGACCCTGGGGGTCCACCAGAGACGGAGCAACCACTGCCGTTAAAGATGGGAGGACATTCGCCGCTTGAGCAAGAAGGCGGCAGAGGCTCAGCTGGGGATGGCCTCCAAACGTGGGAGGGGTGCCCGTCGCACCATGACCCCCCTGATGTTCCGGATCCTGGCGGTGGCCTACCCTGAGTTGGATGGGCGCATGAGGGCATCACAGCAGACACAAGGGAGTAAACTCTCATTCTGCTGACTTTGCGCGCAGTGGAGGGGTTTGGGTGGGGGAGGAGGGCTGTGGGTTTCCCTAGGCAAGGGCAAGTTCTGTAGGCTAGGCCCCTCCGTAATGCAGGCCATGTGACACTCCACCCCACCTCTGTAGAGTGCCAAGTACAGGTATACATGCCCCTGTGTCATCTATGTGTGCAGATGTCCACCAATGCCATGTAGGCCATATCCCAGGAACTGCATCTGTAGAGGCCAAGAGAGCGGCGTAGTGCAGGGGGCTGCTGTGTCTGTATTGTCCGCCAACGGTAGCGGTAAGCCATGCACTCAACCTGTCTTTCTTCTGTTTCCCACCCACTTTTTGTGTTCTCCCTGTTCTTTTGTGCATCAGCATCATCAGGCGGAGGTACAGTGGCACCGGAGCACGAGGGGGATGCATCCCACATGGCCATGGAGGGCCACACCACAGACTCTGAGTACACCAGTGGGACGGAGGGCGAGGGGAGCTTCACGGCGGTCACCAGATCAGCAACCAGCGACACAGACTCGTCCTCCGATGGGAGCTCCCTTGTGGTGGCGTCAACATCTGTGCCCCCCACTTCAACAGGTACAGCTTCCACCCCCCCACCAGCACCGCCCTCCCAGCAGCCCCTCAGCCTTTGCCCCATGCCCGCTCACCCAGGAGGGTGGGCATCACCTTCGCCCCAGGCACATCCGCCCCTGTCCCTGTCACCTCTGCTGCTCTCAGTGAGGAGGCCATTGACCTCCTCAGGTCACTCACTGTTGGACAGTCTACCATTGTGAATGCCATCCAGGGTGTAGAGAGGGAGTTGCAACACACTAATGTATTCCTGGAGGGCATTCATTCTGGTCAGGCTGCCTATCATCGAACCCTGCAATCTCTGGCCTCAGCACTGATGGCAGCCATTGTCCCTGTGTCTAGCCTCCTCCCTCCAACTTCCTCCACCCAGACCCAATCCCCTGTACCTCAACCTATCCCAAGCACACCATCAGACCAGTCTGCACACACCTCAACACACAAGGGCAGCTCAGGCAAACATAGGCACCACACATCCCACAGGCACTCACACAAGCATCACCCACATACAGACACAGCAACTTCCACTGCCTCCACTGTGTCCCCCTCCTCCTCGTCTCCCTCCTCCCTCCCATTCTCGTCTACACTCTCACCTGCATGCACTACCACCACAGCCACTAGGACTCGCACCAGAACACCCAGCACCACACCCCACTCATCTACACTCACCACCCCCACTACCATTTACACGTCCCCTGTGTCCTCTCCAAGTGTGTCTGTGACGCTCCCTCCCAAAGTACACAAACGCGGCCACACACACACCCAACATCCATCCACCTCACCACAGCCTCCAGAACATGCACCTGCACCCAAATCATCAAAAGTTACACCTCCTACAACCGCCTCCTCTTCCTCCACTCCCAGACCCCCTCCAGCTACCCGTCCCAGTGTTCGTCAGAAACTTTTCCTGAGCAACGTTGACCTCTTTCCCACCACCCCCCCTCCAATTCATAGGTCCCGTAGTAGCACCTCAGCCAAACAAAGTCTGGTACCAGTGGTGCCTGTTAGAGGTATGTGGAGTGCACCGGGCACCAGGACAGCCAGTGTGACACGAAGCCAAAGCACAGCCAGTCCCCCCCCCTGTGAAGCACTAGAAGTTGGACAGTGCCCGACGGGAGAGGGTGAAGACTCCTTCCGGCAAAGCCGCTCACAAGGGACCCGGGGGGAGTGTCGAGTCAGCTGTGACTCCTCCTAAGGTGGGGAAGGGGCAGAAGAAAGCGCCAAAGTCTGGGAAGAGCAGCACGGCGGAGAAGGCCGCCATCATCCCCGCTGCCCAGGACGCCACCGCCAGCCCCATCATCACTGGTCAGGAGACCACCGCCAGAGTCAGTGCCCAGGAGGGCGGCACAATCGTCACTGGTCAGGAGACCACCGCCAGAGTCAGTGCCCAGGAGGGCGGCACTATCGTCACTGGTCAGGAGACCACCGCCAGAGTCAGTGCCAAGGAGGGGAGCACAATCGTCACTGGTCAGGAGACCACTGCCAGAGTCAGTGCCCAGGAGGGCAGCACAATCGTCACCGGTCAGGAGACCACCGCCGGAGTCAGTGCCCAGGAGGGCCCCAGCAGCCACAGCCCCGCTGGGCAATGAGGGACCGCCATGGCACACACCGCTGCACAGGTCAGAGACAGCAAAGTCAAGCACCGCTGAACAGGGCAAGCACCGCTGAACAGGGCAAAGACCACCATGGCAAGCACCGCTGAACAGGGCAAGCACCGCTGAACAGGGCAAAGACCGCCATGGCAAGCCCTGCTGAACAGGTCAAGCACCGCTGAACAGGGCAAGCACGGCTGAACAGGGCAAAGACCGCCATGGCAAGCACCGCTGAACAGGGCAAGCACCGCTGAACAGGGCAAAGACTGCCATGGCAAGCATCGCTGAACAGGTCAAGCACCGCTGAACAGGGCAGAAACTGCAAAGTCAAGCACCGCTGAACAGGGCAAGCACCGCCAACTCTGGCATCGCTAGCCCATGTGCTGCAGGGGCAGTGACGGAACTGGGACCGTCACAGGGAAAGTGATGCACTCTGGGCACCAGTCCCCCTCCAGAACCAGTGGAGAACAGCATCCACTACCTCAGTCCTTAACAGGATGAAGCACTCTGGACACCAGTCCCCCTCTAGAACCAGTGGAGAACAGCATCCACTACCTGAGTCCTTAACAGGATTAATGCATTCTGGGCACCAGTCCCCCTCCAGAACCAGTGGTGACAGCATCCACTACCTGAGTCCTTAACAGGATGAAGCACTCTGGGCACCAGTCCCCCTCCAGAACCAGTGGAGAACAGCATCCACTACCTCAGTCCTACACAGGATGAAGCACTCTGAGCACCAGTCCCCCTCCAGAACCAGTGGAGAAAGGCATCCACTACCTCAGTCCTTAACAGGATGAAGTACTCTGGGCACCAGTCCCCCTCCAGAACCAGTGGAGAAAGGCATCCACTTGAGAGACTGTGGCTTTGCACTCCCCAGGATGATACAGTGGGCAACCCACCCACTGTAGAGACTTGAGAGACTGTGGCTTTGCACTCCCCAGGATGCTACAGTGGGCAAGCCACCCACTGTAGAGACTTGAGAGACTGTAGCTTTGCACTCCCCAGGATACATATCAATGGGCATGGAGCCCCGTCGTGGATCTGGTGTGGTGCTGTCATCCGGCTGAGGTACCCCCCTTCCCTTCCCCCTGAGGTGCCTGTTGTATTTCTATCTGATGCCCCTGCAGTGTTCTCTCCGTTTCAGGACAGGTATCGTGTGTGGGCCTCGCCCATGAATTTTGGGCCCAGTGGTCCACGGACATTGGATGGTGCATACCTGCACTACTGATTGTGATGTATATTTTTGGCATTTGTATATATTTCTGTATATATTGGCTTACTGTATTGTGCTACATTACAATGGTTGTACTCATTTCCTTTTGTCTTTGCATTCTTCCGGGGGGGTTGGGGGTTGTTACTGTGATGTTTTGAAATGCATTGGTGTGTGTGTTGTAGTGGGTGAGGGTCGGGGTGGGGGTGGGTGTGTTGCGTGTGTGTCCCCCTGACTTTTGCCTCCCCCTCCCCTATGTCGTAGGTGCAGTACTCACCGTTGTCTTCGGCGCCGCCGTTGCTGATGTTCATAGAGGAGCAGGAACACAATCGCAGGGAGTATTTGGAGTTCCGGCTCCATGGTGCCCTCCTTCCTCGTGGAGTGTGTTAAGGTGAGCGTTTTCCCATTGGAATGGCCGTTTCCGCCGTGTTTTTATCCACGGTGAATCCGCCCCGGAAAAGGTGGCGGATTGGCCTGTTTTAATACTGTGGGCGGTACTTTGTCTTCCGCCTGTCTGTTGGCGGTGACCGCCGCGCTGTTTGTCTGTACCGCCGTGGCGGTCGGAGTGTTAAAGTGGCTGTCTATGTTGGCGGTTTCCGCCACGGTCAAAATTCCCTTTTTTTTTCCACCAGCCTGTTTGCGGTATCACCGCCACTTTAACACTGTCCGCCAGGGTTGTAATGACCCCCTTAATTTGGTATTTCATACACCTCCTCTGGTCAATAGCTGCATCAACCTGCATGAATACACATTGGTTTCCAAATCATTTCTTTTGAGAATTAAACATTAGAAAATAATAAAGCACATATAAAAGTATATTTATTGTGTGTACAAATGTCTATTTGTATGTCTTATAAACAGGTACATAGAACTGTAATTAATTCAAAAACATTTTGAAATAAGTAACATTAAATATCATATTGAGGCAACCACTTTAGAACAGTGAAAAATGCCATGAACTGCAGAATTTTCACAGAGTTGGAACATTTAATTTAAACAAATACATGAAGAAATGGGAACCAATTCCATGAACACATTCAGCATTTCGGTAGTGTACAGTGGTCTGTCTTATGGTACATTATATTGCATTACCTCTAGCATATACAAACTTAAGATAAATTAATCAAATTATAAAAAGCAGATAGTGACTGACTTTTACATTCCTAGGTCCAACCAGCACTTTTATAGTATTAAAGGCTTGATGAATGCAATAAATGCAATAAGAATACACAAGTTAACTGGAATGATATTTCAGAACCTAATCTTTAAAAATTATTTTGTGACTTACACAACCAACGTGCAACTTATTTTATGGGATGCATTTCACACGATGCACAAATCAATTTTCCTATGATAACAAAGTTTACTTTTTATCCCAAAGTGCACCAATAAATACCAGCCATATGTTCCAGAACTGCACTTTAGTTGTTCATAAATGTTGCTCAAATTGCCTCAAAATGTCAAAACAATTGCTATAAATGATCACTATGTATGTTGATAGTGATCAACTGTCACATTTCTAAGCGTACCAAGCAACTTCATAGCTATTCAAGGCTAAATACAATACATACAAGATGACCACGGCACACAGAGATGTAAAGTACAGATTCGTATTGAGGAAAAGTATCCCTGGTAGTATGATTCAGGAAGCAGAGAAAAATGCGATGATCCCAGGTTGCTGTTGCACAGTGTCTTTATTCATAGGCACAGTTTGCCATAGGTTTGTGTAATCTTGAAGAAACAGCCAACACGTGTTTTGTCACACAGGTGACTTCATCAAGGCTGGGCCGTCCGGCCAAGGAATTGAGTAACGGCAAAACAGATGTTGAGATATGTTGGTATTGTGCAGTATCACCAGACAGAAGTAAGTGTTTCCTGATCCAGTGATCGTAGGTTGAGATGTAGAGGCCCTGATAATCCTCCAGTCGAGACCCTGTTTGGTCTACGAGGAGCACCTGATAAGTCCGATGGAGCGTGTCTAGATACAATACATGCAATTAGTGCACGTCTTATCAGAGAAAAAAATGTAAATCTTGGAAACACCTCTAGAGACAGTTACGCAACTCAAATGCAGCATTTTATATGGATGATGCATAATGGCTAATCAATTTTCAGTTGATCCCAAAACGTATTTTTTTATCCTAAAATGTCATTAATTGTTCCAGGAAATACAAACCAGCTCTATGTTCCAGAAAATGTATCTCACTCGTTCACAAATATCTTTCATGTTGCCCCGACATGTCAAATAATTTGGTCGAGAATCATCATAATAAAGTAAGGGCTATCAGTCCACCCATAGAATCTTAGTGATCTAAAAAAATATATATACAGGTAAGAGTGTGATTTGAGTGCTGGAAGTGTGGTTGAAGATGACAGGTGTTTGCTAAAAACATTTTTCTTGTTTGAATTTCTTAAATTCAGGATGAGTCCAGCAGGCACGCATGGTGTGCATCACTGCACTTTCCTGCTCTTCACAGTGACCCCATGAGCATCCTGTTGGGAATGAGGCTTCTCTAACAGTTAACTTTTACTTAGCATTCAGTCGTGCAGACCTATGCATACAAAAATCTAAACAGAGCACCAGTAGGGGATGCGAGGGTGAGAAACAGGTAGAGTGTCGGGAGAACCATCTGCCTAGAAACCTGTGGAAGTGGAAAATATGAAAGTGCGGACTCATGACTGCTGTGGACACGTTGTCCCTTCAACTTACGTTACTCACTCTACATGTTTTGCTTCTCATGGCTTCTGGGTTATTTTCGTATGGGCTATCCAGATGAGTGAAGTGAGGCAGTAGTCCAGCAATGATCCACTTCCATTCAAATTCTGTACTCGCATACCCTTCCCCCCTTACCACTCAGTCTTAATTCTTCATTATCACTGCTGAACGTTTAAGGAATTTGCAATTATATCCCTATTTGTAAGCCTATCTAATTTTTTCTAGAAGTAACCCATTCGTGTAGCTACTTGGCTTGTAAATTGTCAAACAACCCGTGTAAAACATTCATTTAATCAGACCATTTCTTACATTATTAAAATCATTATCAGTGCCGGTTTTACAGCTTTCATTCAGAAGCCAGCCTAAGATGTTTTACAGTTAAATGTCATTTAGTGACACTATTTTGTGTGCAACTAGCTGTGGAGTGATAATACTGGCTTGCAGGACCAGGTTAACTGTGAAATGGTGAATTGTATGTTTTGTTATTGGGTATCGTATGAACACATGCTTGTAGCAAAGAACATTTAAACATAGAATTTGTGAAGCTCACAGAAAGAATACAAAACCAAGCCTCATATCACAGAGGTGGACAGCACCTTTTCCTTTGCCACTCGAAACACCTCTTATTTTGGCTGTGCATTCTTCTAGAATGCACAGTAAAATGGGCAGATCAAGTGAATGGGCAGATCAGTAACATTTTCACTGGTTTTGCATCACAAAAGTGGTGCAAGCAAATCCAAAATCTTTTGCAGGCAGGGCTTTGCACCACAAAATGCCTCTTTCACGTTGTCGTGAAAAAAAGGAGAATTGCTTTAATTTCTATGAATGTTTCGTACCTTGCACGTGTGCTGCACTGAACAGCAATTCAATTCAATTGGGAAAAGTTTAAAAGTTTGTCTAGGCATAGTATTTTGTACTGAAATGGTAAGCTTCTAGTACAAAGCCTGTGCTAGGCATAAGGCAGACACCTTTACACTATGGTGAGAAGGTGTAGGGGTGGTGTTAGGCAGCTTGACTGGGTGCCAACACTATGGAGAGAGCAACACATGACCATAGATATGGTGCTGTCCTCCGCGCTCCCTCGCATGCAACGGACTGCAGAATCTTTGGTTGCGGCACTATTTTTCAAGAGTTCTTAGTAAATCTATCCCCCAGTATTCACTATTACACTCTCTAAAATATTCCAAACTCTTGCATATTTAAACAAGGCTTTTCTCGATGGTAACCCATCCACTCACAACTTGAAATTGTTGATTGCATTTCACAGAATTGTGTCGTTTTATTTGAATTCTGAAGCACTTGGAAATCAAATAGCCGAATTTTATGCTACATAAAACAAATCAAGATACTTGTTTTGAAGTGTTCACGACTTCTGTCTTTCCTCACAGGTGGAATATTTTATGGGTGTCTACCACAAGCTGTGTCCTTCTGTTGTCTACAGTGTGATCCCACTTTGAACCCCTCAGCAAGCATCAACACACTGCTGCAGACGCAGCATAAATTGTACAAAAACCTAAACTGTTAGAAGTCTGTCGAAAAGCCAGATGCAAAACACTCAGCCATCCACAGCAGCTCTGGGGAGCAAACGCAAAATCAAAGCGACTGGTACAAATTTTGATCTCTTATTGTAGCCTGAATTTACTAGCAAGAAAATTGACTCGGCTGACCTCGCTAACATGCTGAGAAGATGTTTTATTTCTGCATGCTTTTGTCTCACTAACCTCTTCAGTGATTTGGGTTTAATTAGTATGGATGGTATGCGACACTCCAGATGCACAACACAGTTCTGCGGACTCTCGAATAATAATAATAATAATAATGACAATAATGATGTTAAATTCAAAATAGTAGCATAATAAAATAAAATATTTTTACAATGTACTTTGAACACCCCTTATGAAAGTCAACGTAAAGTAATATTTAGGGCATCAGATCATCATCTACTGTATACGGAATCTGAATATAATGCAACAGTCACTTAGTAATGCAACAATTTAAGACTAAATTTAAAAGCTCTGGTGGTTACGCCATAGCTTGGTGTTGTTATAATACATGACAACCAATAACCAAAGATTTAGAGACAAAGGGCCTCATTACAAGTGTGGCATGCAGCGCTGCCCTGCGGATTATGACCTTGTTCTCCTCCAGCCTTTTCATGCAGGTAAAACTGCCATGAAAAGGCTGGCAGAGAACAGGTGCAGGGGACCACAGTGGGGCCCCTGCACTGCCCATGCACTTGGCATAGGCAGTGCAGAGGTCCCCATGCCCAGCTCCGTCGCAATGTTCACTGTCTGCTTTTGCTTTGCGGACAGTGATCATTACGAGGGTGCTGGCGCACCCTGCGAGCTACAGCATTGCCGCTGTCTTGATTATGAGATGGGGACAATGCTTTAGCCTGTTTCCCGCTAGGCTGGTGGGCGGAGACTTAGACTTCCTCCCACCCAACTAGTGGTAAACTCTCCGGTGGGGTGGTCACCATGAAGGCTTTCCCATCCACCAAACTCTAAATCAGGCCCTAAGTTGTCTCTCTAACAGATCTGGGTGGAACCTTTGGTTTTTACTAGTAGTTGGGAAGGTAGAATCTAGCCCTCTGTCCTCCAAAAACGGCCTTTCACTTAAGCTTTCACAAGAGTAGAACTCAGAAATAACATGCACAAAAACATCCACAACACCGGACCATCATACCTGAACAACAGACTCAGCTTCTACACCCCCATCCGGCATCTCCGCTCCGCAAACCTCGCCCTCGCCTCCATCCGCCGCATCCGGCGCAAATCTTCCGGGGGCAGATCATTCTCGTACCTCGCCGGCAAGACCTGGAACACTCTCCCATCAGATCTACAACAGACCCAGGACTTTCTTTCCTTCAGAAAACACCTCAAGACTTGGCTCTTCGAGCAGTAGCAGCACTCTCCCCCCCCGCACCTTGAAACGCTCACGGGTATGTAGCGCACTTTACAAATTGATTGATTGATTGATTAATTTGACTTGGTCATCAGTCCAAATGTTTTGACCAATCTGATTTGCCAAGAAATATTCATTATAGTGTTTGGCACATGCACAAGTTTCTTGTGAATGCTTCATCCAACTGACTAGGGGTACCAATAATGTTTTGTTGAAGACGGTAAACATAAGAGAAATACGTGTGAGGCAGTAAAGCACATTTAAGGTAGTATCTTGCAGTCCATGGACTTATGCAACATTGCCATCTCAAAGACAGGACATAGCAGTTGCCCCATGACTAGACTGAAAAACTGCTAATGAAAATTAGCCTAAGCCAGTGTTCTATTTTGATTGATTGAAAAGGTAGCCAACCAAACCGCTGGAAGAACAGCAAGGTGATTTGCTACCATCTGAACTAATCAGAATGGGCCCGTGCGCTAGAAATATTTTAGGGTTCTTTTGCTGGTGAAAAGTAGCCACAATTTATTCAAAATTCCTAGGTGGGAAGATACAAAATACTACACCCAGATAAAATACAAATTGTCTTTCATCTCAAAAGTTTGATTTTGAGTCTTTTCCAGCCAACTGTAGTCCACTTAACAGACACCGAATGGATTCTGTTGCTTATTGTATCATAAAAGACTTCATGGGTTGCCAAGTGTTTTTCGAATTTAGGTATTGTACCTCTAACTGTGGCAGTCAGATTCTCCACTGAGTATCAATGCCATACTTCAGTTCACCACAATAAATTTGTTAGTGGATCAATTGGTTTCCATTTCTTCACAACTGTAAGTCGAGCTGCTAAATGTAGGTGTGAAATCAACGTGTACTTATGAGTGGAATGTCTGAATACATTTTTATGATCTCGACTCCCTGAGTTGTATTTTGTGGTTCAAGAATGAGGCTGGCTTGGCCATTTTCAAATCCAATTTTACTCTGCAAATAATTAACAAAAAGGTTTTCTCTTCTGTGAAACATATTATGCACCAACACAATTGACTTAGACAATACATAATCTTTTGGCATTGTTTGGTATATTGTTGGATTCATAGTACCTGATGCACTTGAGATAAAAAAAAATCTATATCCTTTATCTCTCTATATATATATCTCTATTTCTCCCTCTTTTTTCCCTCTCCTCCTCTCAGCTCTCTCTGCCTCCAGCCTCTAGTTTCTTTCTTTCTTTACTTTTCTCTTGTCCTCTTTCCCCACATACTCTCTGTTTATCAATGTATCACAGATCACAGTCTCTCCTTTCTCTTTTTTGTGTTCTTGTTTGCTACTTTATTTGGCCCAATTCACAAACTAAGCTATTTTTTCAACAGGCAGTATTGAGGCTTATTATGTCTTTCGCACTCTCAACGACGCATTGAGTGGCCTTCCATCCACATATCATAATCTAGACTGCAGAGTAGCTATTTTCTATGAGGGCAAGTGGGCTCCTATCAGTCTTACATTTCTAGCTCAATAGATGCAGTTGTTCTTACAAGGAAAAGAAATATATATATTTGTAAAACAGTACTAAAGAGGGCAAAGGTTGAGACAACCTGTCCAAAACAATGCCAACAAGGAAGATGTTCATAGGATTCGGGCGCTCACAGTAAGTCCAATAAAGTAATAATACAATCAGTTCATGGCACGGTGCTCATGACAAGAGGATCTCCCTTAATCCTCCCATGTTTCAAGGGAAACAAACAGAAAAAGAACAAATGTCAGAGCACTCATGATTTCTTAATTAAGAGTTATTAATGTATCCAGTCTTCTAAGTCAATTGATCACAGACTCATGTTCATTTCAGAGTCCAGTTTTATTCACAATGTTCAAATATCTTCCATAAGTACAGCAAAGTACAGCCAACACGTGTTTCATCCTATGAGAAATTATTCTCTTAAGGACTTCATCAGGGCTTAGTTACAATTGCTTAGTTAAGTAGAGAAATATCCAAAAGCTCGATGAATATTCTCCCGGAATAGAATATCAGATTATAGATAGGGAACCAATCGCGGAGTCAAATACACCCCGCAACGTCCCATTTACAATGTGCAGCATAATGTCTGACATTATGGAAGATATTTGAACATTGTGAATAAAACTGGACTCTGAGATGAACATGAGTCTGTGATCAATTGACTAAGAAGACTGGATACATTAATAACTCTTAATTAAGAAATCATGAGTGCTCTGACATTTGTTCTTCTTTTGTTGAGACAACCTGTGTTTGGTTCTATAAGTGAATCGTGCTTATTTGACGTGTCTTAGCAGATAGTCATTCCGATCTCCTGTTCAGGCAATTTTTATTCAGGCACAATTGTTGTTTAGACAGTAGTTGTTCAGTACTTAGTTGTAGAGGCTTTTTAGTTGTTTAGCAGTAGTGGTTTAGGCTATAGTTGTTTACGACCTAGTTGTTCTGTCACATATTCTCTCCGGAAACGCGACCAAAGAATTAACGCACGGAGCAGGAGAAACGATGTGCAGCATCGCTGATGGAGGCTGGGAGATCGCAACCTACGCTAAGGGGTTTTCGGATCATCGTGCAGCTGGATTTCCGACTCAAGTACCGCTGGGCGTGTAAAAACAACACAAGGCCTGCCCGGACCCGAGAGTGTTGACTGGATCGACGCATCACTCTCCTGTGGAGAGAAGAAACAACGCGCCCGACCCGGCGAAAAGGAGAAACAATGCAAGGTCCTGCTCATGAGTGGAATCAACGCATCTCAAGCCCTTTTTGATGTGCACTCGCCCATGCAGGGTTATTTTTGACGCACCCACGGTACATGTTCACGCTAACAGTGTTAGTGTGTGTTTAAAACTACTTAAAGACTCTTTTTGCATTTTTATTGCTAACTTGACTTGTGTATTGTGAATTTCTGTCCTTTTGGTCTTGTTTTGTTTAGATGAATATTTCCTATTTTTCTAAACCTGTGTTGTGTCATTTGGTAGTGTTTTCATTAAGTTACTCTTTGTGTTGATACAAATACTTTGCACCTAGCACTCTGAAGTTAAGCCTACTGCTCTGCCAAGCTACCAAAGGGGAAAGCAGGGGTTAGCTGAGGGTGATTCTCCTTTACCCTGACTAGAGTGAGGGTCCTTGCTTGAACGGGGGTAACCTGACTGTCAACCAAGGACCCCATTTCTAACACTCATCATTCTATTGCTCAGCCACACATTGTTCAATTAACTCAAACTCGCCCTTACTAGCGTGAAGTACTGACCAACTGTTTACAAAGCATGTTCCTCGACTAAAACATTGAGCTGGCTCTGGACATTTAAATGGGAAATCAGTAAACTCGAACATTAAATCAGCAACATGTCTACTAGCAAAAATGTTTCCTCTCTGTTTCAACCAACTCATGAATGGTCCAATGTACAGCTGGCCTAATATCCAGAGTTCTGGTAGAACTTACATTCTTTAGTGCAACTTCAGTTCTGGTCTGACAGCTAGATCAGTTCAACTAACTCCATGTTCATGCAGATACCTGCACAAAATATTCATGGCATCAAACTAAAAATAATAAAAACATGTTTTACAGATCCAGGGAGTTGTCTGACAGACAGCATTAAAAGAAGACTCCAAATTGTATACAAGACTGTGATACTATGCTATAATAATTCTGACCAATCAACGCACGCTGATAAAGTATGACTCCCATCATTTTCTACTACAGCTTTTTCGTCTCAGTATCATGTCGAAGCTCGTGTCTTCAAACCCATTGAAGAGGGAAGATATTGAGGGGAAGTTAAAAAAATAAAGTATCAAAACTGTAGTCTGAATCTTGCATAGGATCTTAGATGAAGCCTTGGTAGTGCGCCCTGTGAGCATCACAAACAAGTCGTCCATGCAGAATTGCATCCCCTACCCACTAAAATCCAAGATCGTCACACCCAATCTGAATACTGGTAGCCACACATATGCCACTGTAATGCTTTAGATCTCTAATATACTATATCACAGAATTTTCTTGGAAAGGTAACTGCAAGAATATTTGGAACAAAACCTCTTGCTCTATGGTCAGGGGTCAGATGTTCTATGCATATCTCAATGGGCAGTGTTGGTTTTAAAAAGCTTTAAATCTGGAGTTTCTCCCAACCACTACACAGCCAGTAAAATAGAACGGCCATCATTCTTTTAAGTAGCCCTCCCTCTGCTATTGAGATGAATGCAGTGGAAGAGGGTAACGAAGTTCATTTTGTCATGCTTGGGAGAATCTGTTCCTTCAGTGCCAGCTCTGAACTGGTTCCAGAATACGAGTCGTGCTATCTATACCCTACTACGCAGGGCATGTATTGGCAAACTGTAGACAACGCATAACCAGTTAGCCAGATCATGATCGTCTGAAAAGTTAACTTTGTTCAACATGCCGTAAAGTCACCCCCGGCTCCCGATGAAGCAGAAAAAGTAAGACTAACAAATATTCATATATCATGTAACAAAATCGTATAAGGCAGTGTGAATTTAGCAAAGGAAAATAATGTATGTGGGAAAATGTGCCCACCAGGTAGTTCGCCATTATTATAAACAAGCTAAATTAATCATGAAGAATTGACAAATGTAGTAATCCGTCATAATTACAGATGTATTCCATGATTTTCTTGTTGGAACTGTTTTATGCTTAGCTTAAATTTAGCAGAGGCTTTGGCCTAGTTGCCTGGTCTCAAATTTAACTGTGTGATTTTCACTTGTATTAACAAAACGTATTATAACTTTAAGGTTGTATTTTTCCAGTAGAAATGACTAATACACTTATCTCAAGGTTTCGTGCTAGGCTAGTTTCATCCCCTTTGAAGCAAGGTCAGTTTCTGCAGGTGCAGACAATAAAGACTCTGATACAGAAATAATTGACAGACTTTGTTGCTACTTGTGTTCCAAGGCTCCAAGGACACCTTATGCATAAATGAGTACTAAGAGAAAGACACTATTCATTGGTCAAAAGGAAGCCACCCTATGAACCCTCCAATGGAAGACCCTGAAGAATTTGGAATGTTAAACCCACCGGACAAAGAGAAGTCAGCCATTTTGATTTGATGCCATTTTGAAGCCAGATTCAAGACGCCATTTTAAATGACACTTTGATGCCTTTTCTCTGTCGCAGAGAAAGAGACTTTAAGTAATGTTTGTATACATATGTCATTTGATTTTGAGACTTACCTATATCGTGTTAGCTTTGCTAATATAGGGAAATAAACTCATTAACCTTTAATAAACAGGTGTGGTTATTCATGGCTGAAGGTCATGGTGCGTCAAAATACTGATTGTTATTGATTCCTAATGTGTTGTTTGATCTATTAATTGAGTATTGGGTATTGATTATAATGGTTATTGGTTATTGATTTGAGTGATCCGACTATTCTTGGATGAGGAGAACCCAACTCAGTTAAAAGGTTCATCGACCTCCAGCGTGTCCAAGTACAAGTAATTTATAAGGGCTGGGTGCGCTATCAATCGCAACAAAACAACTTTGACCTCCTCATCAAGTATGAAATGCAACACTTTCTAATCAGCCAAGTTTCTTTATTTTTCATGGCTTTTAGAAATAAGCTAAATAATTCTCTTTTTGGAACGAGAATGTGAAAAGGAGTATGAAATAGAGAATGGGAAAATGAAAGGCGAGACTGCGTGAAACAGAAAGAGAAATAATAAGGGTAACACACAGAGCAATGGGAGGCGAGTAAAAGAGAGAGTGAAAGAGAGAGAAAGTGAGTGAGAGAGAAAAAGAAAGAGAGAAAAGAGAGAGATGGAAAGAACACGAGAAAAGAGAGACATAGATATGTATTAATAGATAAATGGTGATTCGATAGATAGAAAGATAGATAGATAGATAGATAGATAGATAGATAGATAGATAGATAGATAGATAGAAGGCGTGTGGGCCGACGGAAGGATGGAAGGACGGACAGACAGACATATAGATGTGAAAGGTGTTTATCTACCA
This sequence comes from Pleurodeles waltl, assembly GCF_031143425.1. Classification (NCBI taxonomy): domain Eukaryota; kingdom Metazoa; phylum Chordata; class Amphibia; order Caudata; family Salamandridae; genus Pleurodeles; species Pleurodeles waltl. Next base: position 591,310,611 of record NC_090436.1, on the reverse strand, counting down.
CTCCTCCAAGGAGTCCTTAAAGGAGTATTTGGCATAAAGAAATATGCATGAACTCAAATCCTCACAATTTGAAAGTGATTAGAAATTCAACAAACCCTAAAACTGTCAGAGATTTAAGATTCAGTTCAAATGCTAGGTAGTCTATAAAAGTCTTGATCTGCTGTAGCCTATGTCTAATATATGGAACAAATCAGGGAACAATGTGTGGTGTGCCGTACCTAAGTATTGGGGTAGCAAAAATCAGGCATGTCAACAACCAGTTTCTGAAGAACTACGAATCTAATCTTGTTGTTCTCCCAATGCTTTTCTGATGGTCAGCAGGGGGCCAGTAAATATGCCTGGGCTGCAATGCAGCACTTTCCAAAGGCAATTTCAAAAACTACATAGCTGGATTCTAAAACTGGTTTATTTGTCCCTGTTATGTTATGCAGATTTATAGAGTGCATTATCACCTGGGAGGGAATCCTGGTGCTGAGCAGGAGTATAGACAAACCTGATTCCTAGGGAACTACTCTAAAAGCCAGATCTTCAGCTTCTTGCAGAATTTAACAAGTGAGGAGGGGGCTCTTATTTATAGAGAAAATTAATTCCATGCTTTAGGAACGATCCAGGAGAAGGCCGGACTGCCAGATTTGATATTCTGCATGTGTCGGATTTGTGCAAGTAGGAGTCTGGATAAGCAGAGAGGTCCAGAAGGCTTGTGAAAACATGATATTGCTGAAGTTTGCTGGGTCAGAGTATTGAAATGCCTTGAAAGTGTGAGTGAGGAGTTTGAATTGTGATTGTTTGTGACTGAGGAGCCAGTGGAGCTCCTTCAGATGTGGTGTGATGTGTGTAGTGTGGGAGATTGAGAGTGATTCTGGCCACCCAGTTTCCTTCTGTGATTTATTTTGGTCATCCCTGCATAGAGTGTACACATAGTCCAGACTGTTTGTGACCAGGGCATGTGTGGCAGTTTTCCTACTCTCTGAAATACTTGTGTGGGAACAATGGGGCACTTGTGATTGAGTCGGGCAGAATTCCACATGGGTATTCCACTCCGCTCAACTCATAATTGGTGCCAAAGCTTTTTCAGTAATCAATGCAATTTCATGCATGGAATATGATATTGAACCCGGGTGCCTTTGTGTTCCACCAGCAGGAAAGTCAGAATCACCTTCACTGAATGATCATCAAAAGTACATAGTGACCTAGTGTCTACTGTTTATGAACTGATTTTATGCACTTTTTATCATTTACGTTCTATGCTGTTTTTTACCGTTGCTGTCTTTTATGGGTTTGTGCGTCAAACCAAATAAAGAAGTATGATGGCATCGTATTACCTACAACTAAGCACCTATGTCATTTCTGCTCCTGAAGACATCCTAATCACCAACCCACCAGGGTAAGAATCAATTAAGCTCCACATCCACCAACGCTTAGCGCTGCTGCTGATGACATCACACAAGAGGTGCCAGATCTTGTTTCCCAGGTTCCTTGATGAAACTCCAAGGTCAACGGCAGCTCTGTCTCCTGTTGAATTTAACCCCATAGGAATTCTGTAGAAACGAAAATGAATGAAAGGTTGTGCATCTAGAATCCTGGCAAAATAAGAAAAGGCAATCTGAAAGTATTAGAAAGGCATGCACATCATTATCATATGTCAATGAACGGTTCCTTTAACTTTAACTGTAATAGAGTAATGTCTAAATTCTAAAAAAAACAGAAACTTCTTAAATCCAGCTAGTTATTAAAGTTACAGCGACTATTTTGAATTGGAACTACACAAGGCAAATCCTAAATTGATCCTGTATCAACAGCAGGATGCCAATAAATACCATAAAAGTGCTATAGTAGAACATTGGGAGCAATAATTCACACAAAAGGATGATGGACAGAGTGCTGAACAATGCAAACACTCACCCCCAGTCACAGATCTGGGTTTAATCCATCCTTCTTTTGCTCACTATGCCACCCCAGTTTGGACCCAGCCATATGCAAATCAGTCTTGACCCTGTTCCTCATGGGAACAGCCCAGCCCGAACTGCCAAGCCAGGTCCTCCCTAGACTGGAAACAAGCATCCTGGGACCAGTTTCAGGGTTTCACCCTTCATCAGCCAGGCTAGCTTGAATCCAGTGGCACAGTGAGCAAGGGACCCACGTCTGGGTATACCCTTCCCAACTTTAACAACACAAAAGGATTCACACCCCAAACATCTCAGCAGCGGCTCCTCCTCTATGGTGGAGGAGCATCACCCCTCCCCCGCCAGCAGCAGCAGCTGCAAACCTTTTACAATAAAATGATAATAAACTATGTTTATTATCATTTTATTGTAAAAGTGTTGGGGCATGGGATCTGACAGGGACTGAGGGAGTGCACATATACTGTATGTTTGGCCGGCTATCTTGGGTCAGCCAAACATACATGCGCACTAGGCTCTCTCCCACCCTGTACTGTGTTGCTGGGTTGGAGACAGCAGGAAGAGGCTCCCACTCTGCCTTGGAGCATCAAGCCAGGGCACTCTGGCCAATCCTAACACAGCTTTCATGCTGCCAGAAGCATGAAAGCAGTGTTAGGACTGGCTGCAGGGCAGGCTGGGAGCTTGTGCCTGCTGTGAGGACCGAGGAGCTGCGCGGCAGAGGCAGCGAGGATGTTTTTTTAAAAAAAAATGTTTTTTTGTTTGTCCTTCCCCACCACACACCAACATGCCCGCCCCTTTTCCCCCTGCATGCAAGAAGCCTACAAAAACATAGATGTAGTTAACATGGGACAAGAGTATTACATCATGAGGTGATCTTTAAAAAGACTTGATGTTTTAATAATCGGTGTGTAATATTATTGTCAGAAAAATGGGAACTGACAAGCAGATCCCAGCAGAGAACCAGTATCATGGACGCATCAAGGCATGTACACCAAGACACATTGACTTGGATTCTAACCATTATACTTCGTCGGATTTGGAATCAGAAGCAGAACTGTGTCTCTCAGAAAAATTCCTCTTTTCTCTCACTTGTTGATTCGACGGGAGGGTTGTGATGTCACTGTTACCAACGTATCAGTGAGTGGACGAATTACAAGATAGTGTATGGGTTGTAATGCTCATTTCTGCAAAACCCGAAAAAACCCAACCTATTATTCATTAGACCAATTAATTAGATGTTGTTGATCTTCCTTTCCTACAGCCCTCTCTATGGAATTCAAATTTCATGTTACTGTCATAATCGTAGTCTAGGAATATGGAGAGAGAGAGCAAGAAGACATGGTGTAACAAGGGGCTGAATGAGATATGTAACCATTTACAATAATCAAAAAGGCTAATTTCCCCGTATTTCTGCAACACACATGCGCCAAACCTGTGCCAGAACTATCTTCAAATATCAAATACCAAATACTTTTTGTATAGGCCAACAGTTGCAGGGATCACCACCATAATGTGATGAAAGTAGAATATCTATATCACAAAAGACTATGCTTGTGCAACAAGCACAAAATTATCTCAGTCTTTGTGGTTGAGAGTTTTTTCCTTCGGAACAAGGGATACATATTACAATCTACTTCTTGTTCCAGAAGACCATGTAATAGGGGAAGTATTGAATCTGCCATGTATGCCTAATCACATAATGTGACACCATACTTATCGTCAGAATAAACATGAACAATACTCCAAAAGCGAAAACTAGTGCCCACAAACCAGCAGGATGATATTACCAGTATGATCCTGCAACACACAAAATGTAGTGATTATCAAGATTAGTAATTGTACAAAGAGTACCCCAGTGCATAGTACCAAAGGCCAGTACAATCTCAGAAGCTATATACTGCTCCTGGCATTAACGTGCATAACCTATTTATCATAGGCCCTTCAGCATCATCACATGAACCAGGTGATTTGTGAGTGAGCATTCTTGTTTAATGCCACACTAGAAATAATGTCAGCAGCGGAGTTCTCAGTATTTCTTTTGATGCATAGAATAATTTCCACCCATAATATGGGTTCTGTGTTTTATCAGCAAGTTTTTATTGCAGTGGGAAAGGCACTTGAAGCATCCGAGGAAAGTAATGTTCAACTGATGATGGATATATTGAACAATATCAGATCACCAAGTCCATTACTTCCAGATCTGCCTGGTTCACTTTCCCATCATCTACCATGCAGAATGAGTCTCAGGGAATGCAGGAACCTGTCACTTGCTAATTGGATGAACTACATCCTCCAGCATCCTCTAGCTCTCAGGAGCAAGAGGGGCTGTGGGGATAGGGCTATAAAGCGAGAGAGACCTTCCCACATGCAGGACACAGAAACACTGCTGCCAATACCAGTCACTTGCAAATTGAGTGAACAACATCCTCCAGAATCCTCTGGCCCTCAGGAGAAGGAGAGGCTGTGGGGATAGTGCTATATAGCGCAAGAGACCTTCCCACACATGGGACACAGAAACACTGCTGCCGATACCTGTCACTTGCTAATTGGGTTACCCACATTCTCCAGAATCCTATAGTCCTTAGGAGAAGGAGTACATGTGGGGATGGTGCTGTAAAGTGTAAGAGACCTTCCTGTGGGCAGGACGCACCCAGATGAAGACTGGGCCAAGAGCATGCCCATCTGCACCCTTCAGAGCCTGGAGAAGGCTGGGCTGGGCCAATCCTCTTGGCCCCTGTCTTTATCAAATAACAACCTTCCCTGTAACAAGCAAGAATGGGAAAAAGAAAGCAGGTAATGGGAAATGAGTCACCACTAATGCCCCTCAAGCAAGGTCATCTACTACATCTTAACTTACTTTTGTAATGGGGCAATTAATATGGAATTAGACTTGGGAGATCAGTTCATAGATTAAGTGCAAGGTCAATCATTGATTGGTTTCTTCACTTGCATGAGCACCAAATGAGGTGGATGCATGTACATCTCAGGGCGCTTCTTCCTCTAAGTTCGCAAGGGCTTCAGCAGAGCTATCTAGTAATTCCCACACTGTACTAAATTGTAGCATTAGCACCAACCCTCAGGTGGAAGTTATTGATATAGGCAAAGAGACTATTAACTCCCCTCCAATCGAAAGGAAAAGATAAGGAGCCCCAAGAGAGAGTGGCCAGTAGCCGAGGGGCCCCCCTCCAGAACAGTCTTGCAAAAAGATTGGTTTAGACCCCAGAGAAATTATGCTGTACATGAGGAAGAAGTGCAGGTGCTGCAGGGCAAGTATTTGTCTGGTGATATCTTCCACAAACTTTGCAAAGTCTTTTTTTAATAATTTGGATTTAAAATTAAAAGAAATTTGTGATGAGATATGTGGCTGTTTGAAATCTCTTGAAGAAAAGTTGACCCCCTCCCCACAAGTGTTCCTCATCAAATGGCCCAGATAGATAATGCAACAAGAGAAAAAGGCTTTGCCCCACTAAAGTAGAGATCACAGTCAATCAGGCAAAAGCAAACACAAGGCTATCAAACTGCCATCAACAGGAAAATAACCACATAGGCTCAGGTAGGGCCTCAGATGCACAAAATATAGAACTCAAGGACACATTTTCTGATACCAAACCTGACAACCATTTACATTTGCCTCCTGCTTGCACTCCATATGTGGTAATTTTAAGGATTGTTCCATCTTTCGTCCCAAGAATGTATTAACATATGCCAAATCTAAAATCAAAATTGGCACAATTGCTTAGGAAAAACTCAGGGTGGCTGGAAGACCTGTATAACAAGATTATTCTTATGAGAAGAGTTAAGAAAGTTGGGCATGCCCTGTGTAACCCCAGACAGACTGTGTAGTGGTAGATTTTAAAGTTACAAAGCTTGTAGCAATACTTTTAAATTGCCTCACCAATATGCATGCATGTAATAAGAGTATTTAGGCCCTTCCTTTGGGGTTCTTTTACAAACAGCTGAGCTCAATTATCTTGTCCCGGCTCAAAATTAGGAGAGGCCTGAGAGTCCATGAGGGGCTGTTAATATTGTCACTCAAAACCGTTTTGAGCCACTTTCAGAATGGGAAGGCCTAGATTGACAAAACAGCCGATGGGAAAATTGCAGCCCAGTTAAATGTGTAGCCCAGAGGTTGGTACTAGAAGGACAGAGCAAAAAGAGTGGCACCTCAGTCATCAACAGAATAGCTGACTCTGGCAATAAAAAGATATGTAGTAATCCCATTAGCCTACTCTCCTGGAACACGTTAGGTGTGCGGGGAAAACTTAATAATACATATAGGCTTGCCCAAATTGGTAAACATGATTTAATCCTTTTAAAAGAGACATGTATGGTAATCCCCTCTGCTTTAGATGGTTTCCACACTTACTGCAGCCCCACTACTCCATCTGCAACATGGTGTTCGAAAGGGAGGGGTTGGCGGTTTTGGTGTCAGTAAAGCTTCCTTCTGTAAAGGTTACATAGTTATACAAGCTGCTGTGGTTTCAAATTTTATAGCTTTCACTCAGGGGCTTTAGGAACTTGGTGATAATAAATTATTATTACTACATATTTGATAATAGGTTGACTGAGGGGGTGGAAGATTTGGACAGGTCCCTCTCAAAAATACTTCTTCAAACAAATCATCAAATTTTGGTTATATGGGCGTGAGATTTTAAATTAAATCTCTGCAAATTTAGTCACACTTCAGCTCGTGGCTTAACTGCCCCAAATGGTGACCTAATTACAGACTTTTTTCATGCCCTCTATGAGGAGGTTTTAAATGTGATCTTTATAAAACACCATTTGCTTTTAGCTTCAGAACTCTTATTTAAACCTTGCTCATTACCTTCCACACATACATTCATTGACATGGCAAGTTCAGTATAATTGTTTTTAATATAGTTACAAGTAACCTTGCACATATAAATAGGGATTTCTTGACCATGAGCAAATGTGTGAGCGATCACAGTCTACTGAATATGAAATGGGACTTGGATTTAGATAAAGGAAAAGGTGAGGGAGAATTGACTTTTGGTCCCAGCTTAGGTATGAGATTAAAATGGGATAAAGCTAATGGTAAGCAATTCATGCATGATTTATTACAGGGTGAAGAGCTGCCAATTTCTACTTGCCTGCCTTTAGGGGCTGACCCAGATATAATTATGACTTGGTTTATTTACTCGGTCTGAAGGTGTGTACATTACCAGTTGCCAAGAAGAGCAAGCGGGATGATAAAACACTTGGGCCCATATTTATACTTTTTTAGCGCCGTATTTGAACCGCTTTTTGAAGCAAAAATGGCCAAACTTGCAAAATACAATTGTATTTTGTAAGTTTGGGCCGTATTTGCGTCAAAAAGCGGCTCAAATACGGCACTAAAAAAGTATAAATATGGGCCTTGGTTTAATAAGGCATTTAGTGCTGCGCATAATAACCTGAGAAGAGCACTCAAGTCTATCATGAGGGACAAGAAGGTAAGTTGGCAAGAAAACTTTAGAAAGGAACCTGCCAAGTTGTGGAACACAATGAAATAAATGGTGTCTTTATTGCATTTTCTTAAGAGAATACCAGTATTATAATCAGATTTGGCCAAAATGGGGAATGCACCAACCCAATCAAATCCAGCATAGGGGTTAGGCAAGGATGCATTCTGGCTCCCTTTCTTTTTTATATGTTAACGGTTTGGATTCATATTTGATTGAGAATGGGAAAGATTTACCTGTGGTGGGCATACGCCCACTTCTGTGTCTTCTTTATGTGGATAATGCTATGCTTATAGAACAAACAGCAAATGGGTTACCTTGGATTTAAAGTTTAGCTTCACAAAGTACGTTTTGCTGGTCATGGGCCCCGGAAAGATGAGATCCAGGTCACATGTGGTTGATGAGGTTACGACCCACAGTGTGCTGATCTTTAATTATCTGGGTATACCTTTTGATACTTCATTAAATTGGTTGCACCGGCTTAGGATTAGAGTTCACCAATTGCAGGCAATTTTCTGATTTTCATCAAGGCGAGCGCAAAACAGGTAATAGAGATGCTTCTCATGTACAAAAGCAAATATATTTTGGTTAGGCTCTTTTGAGCGGGAATTTGGGGTTATGTCAATGCTGATATTCAGAAGACTCTGGAGAACAGATTTGTAAACCACATTCTTTCAACCCCTGCTTTTCTAGCCCCATTTATTGATCATCAGGAACAGGGCTTAAACTATTTTTTGGTTGTGGTGCATCTTGCCTCATTACTTCTGTGGTTCAAGATCTTGTCTTTGGGTATAGCAACCTTTTTGAGAACAGTCTTAGAAGATTGCCTAGCATTGGATGGGGTGGATAGGATTTCTTAGTTGATGTAAATAAAACTGTAGCCCTACAATGGTCACATCCCACACTAGGAAAAGGGTAACATGCCTCTTTTTACACACTGCATCTGCGACTCAGCTATTAGCATTCAAACAGTGAGGGCATAATTAGACCTGGGTCCAATAATTTGGAACTGTACCCTATTCTTTTCTGCAACCCCCAATACAGATTCTATTTGATCAGGTTTAGGTTGAGTACTATTAACTTCCTATGTGCCTTTCCTACTCAGGAGTCCTGGTTTAAAACACTGCTCAAATGTCCTTGTGATAATTGCACACCTCAAAGCACCATGTACCTTATGCTTTTTTGCTCATTATATGCTATACCTCAGAAGATATGTCAATTATTAGGCAACACAGAAGAGCTCCAATCTTTATGCAACAGTTAGGCTCAGTAGATAAAAGTTCAGCAGTTGTGAATTTTATTAGCAGTGCCTTGTCCATTAGACGTTGATATGCACAGTAAAACCCCAAATTTTCTGACTTGTTTTTAGAGCATATGTTGGTATTGTAATCAAGATATGAACATATAGGATTACTCCCCAAAATGAGAGCGAAAAACTAACCCAATACGTAGGAGGAAGGGAAATAATTTGCCATGTTATCGTTATCTGAAATACTGCTGAGTTTGTATAGTTTTTTTTCATTTATTCATGTATTATGTTTTTATTGCTGATTGAATTGTTTGTATTTGTCTTTGTTATGGTCAGTTTTTGACCAAAATAAAAGAAACAAAATAAAACCCCAAAAATCTTGAGTCTCAGGGTCATGGCCCGATGGCAATCCAGTAAGAGCAAACTAAATTTATTGCTCAACTTTATGCATCCAAGTTTTCGATGGTAATTCACAACAGGAAGTTGATTTCTAGGACAAATATTATGGGTAGTGTCATCTAGGTTATTTGCATCACAGTTCCAAACAAGACTTGCAGCAGCTGACAGTTTCTCCAATTTTATTCCTGCATTAAAGCTTGGAAATGAAATGCATTTACAGTTTTCTTTCCATATCTGCCACCATGTGGCAACATTTTGTGAGCGACTACAAACCTGTCATGCTGGATGTTTCCTGATCTTTTGCCACACAATATTGTTTTAGAGTGCTTAAAAGGTTTTGAGCATATTGCGTAGTTGATATTGATACTACTGTGCTTCTCCAACTCAGTAGATGTCTTATTGTGGGGAAAGCAAGACTGCGCATGCAGTACTGTTTATTCAAGAAGACCCTAGTTATAATTGACTGAACTAACACATCGAAGGTTTGGCCAAGGCATTATTTAATGTTATGTAGTGACAATTGATTGCCAGTCCGCTTATTCTGCTGGTGTATGCCCAACTGCAATCAACTATAAAATTGATTACCCACTGATCTTTGAGTTTGCAACTAGTAGGTGGCACATAAGACCAAACCTTGCTGTGTAAAAACCATTTAAGACACTACAGGAAAAAGAATTGTCCAATGAGTAGAAAAACAAAGGGACTACTGAACAACTTTCGAGGGAGGCTGGCAGACGCTTGACCTACATAGTAATTCACTATTTCTTACTCAATAGTGGACCATACAGATGCTCCACAAATGTATCTGCCACCTTCCCTTTCTCTCCAAGGCCAGATGTATGTACTATTTCACAGACATACCAAAGTGTTGCTTGCAACCACAAAAATGTTTTGCAATTTACGAATCCCTTTTAAGGCATTAGTAAAGTTTTACAGATTCCTAAAACTATATTTTTGACTGGAACACAGATTTACTATTTGTAAGAGTTATATTGTGAGTTTCCCTTCCAAATAAAAAATTAGTATGCAACAATTATTTGTGATTCTAATACTGGTCACAAACCATTGAGATGTTATCAACCGCCAAGTTGGGGTGGTAAGCTTTTGTAAAATGGAATGTAGAAAGAAAATACGTTTTAAGGAGAGTAGGGAGTGGTTCATCGGACCACTGTTAACTCTCAAGGAAATATTTGAGAAGGAAAATTACAATCAGTCCTGCTTGCCTTAGGAAACAAATGAGTGCTTTAAAAGATCTACATAGAGAGACAATCACAGACATGGTTTTCTGCTGATCCTAGCAGGCCACTATCCCTGTGAGAGATACCAATCAGTGGGAGTCACAATTTAAAAATTATGTAAATTGCGAGCCGTTCCAATTCAGAATTTTGTATTCATACATAGTTTGGTTCCTGAAATTCCACCATGGTCACACAAATGCTGGTGGCAAATTCCCACCAATGTTTGCAACCAGTGGATTAGTACATCTGTCCCTCTATGTGGTGAGGGAGTGTAAGTGAGACTTTGCTGGGATTTTGCAAAACAACATATTAATGCCTCGCTCTTAATCAGACCACAAGTCAAAGGATTATGAGGCAATTTTACTTTCACTGCAATGTAGCCCTTGAGTTGAACCAGCATTAAATCTACTGCTTCATTTGAGCAGGTGTTTGCCAGTGGGTGCCACCGGCACTCATGTGTGTGGACCAACACTTATTTTTCTGCATCAGATATTTACCAAGAGCAAAAGAGGGAAAAACAAACAAATCAGAAAGACAGAGGAAGAGAAAGATGAAAATATATCATAAAAGGAGAAAACAGGAATCTGCAAAAGTGATATACAGGGGCGGAAGTGTTTGGTATTGGTTTAAAGAGACATGAGGTGGATTCACCACCATTCAGCCTTTATAGTTAGCACACTGACATTCAGTAACACTGGCTGTGAGTTTTTGAGCGTGCTTTGGGCACTGGCACAAACTAAGCCCGGGTTAGATACATTTTGGCAGTGGGATTGGAGCAAAGTTTGTTGTGCTAGAATAACACAACACAATCTACATATTAAGAAATAGCATAAACAATGTAAATAAAGTACATGTTCCTCGCTTCTAAAATGTGAAACATCAAACAAGAATCAAAATCCATTTTCAATATTTATAATAGAGAAAGCACAATTTCTATGTGGAAGGGCCACACAGCCCTCCTGAATCCCCAATGACTACCACCTCACCGGGGCACTTTTCAAAAATATTGTGGGGGAGCTGTGGGCATACTCCCAGCCCCAGGGACCACCTCCTCCCCTGGCTAAAGACTTAAACAATGCAGGGAGAGCATGCACCCCCCTCCCACAGCCCAGGGGACCACCACCCCAGAGCACTTTTCAAATACATTGCAGGGGTTCTCTTTAGCACCCAGGACAACCACCACCCTGGGACTTTATATATGGGAGGGGGACCGCCCTATTTTGGGCTCATTGAGCCCCAGGGACCACAGTCTCCTTGGAGCTCTACTTAAAACAAGATGAGGCTACATGGACCTCCTACTGGGGCTTCAATATGCTTTGGGGACCACCACCTACCTGGGTCTAAAAAAAAAAAGATGTGGAGGGCATGTGGATCCCACCAGGGGAAGCCTCAAGGTCTGTGCAGTCCCTGTGGGACCTGGCTTTGCTCCTGTATGCAGGGAGCTGCTAAATATGTGAATCCCTGCTTGAGGTAATATCCTGTCATCTGTTTCCCTGCCCTCATGATAGTGGCAGGGAAACAGATGAAAACTCCACTCCCAGCAAGTGTGTTAGTGTTTGCCCTCACTTGGCGGGAGTTGTCAGAGCTCCTGCCAAGTGAAAGCAAACAGCTCTCTCCTGAGGGACAGCACCTCAGGAGATAGCAGTAGCCAGCCCTCGGGGTGGCAGTCTGCAGGGCCATTAATGGCTCCAGGAAGGGGGTGGTGTCCCCCCTCCTTTAATTCGCTCAGGCAGGCCTGTGGGAGGTGGTGGCCACCAGGGCCATATATGGCTTTGATGGGGGACTGCGCTGCCCCCTCCCTGTTTCAATTTTGAATTTGGCCACAGGGAGGTTGTAGTCACTTGTTACGACTCGGTCGTCCCATCTCTAGGGGGCGGTGTACGGGGATTGTCAGAAGCCTGGGAATCACCTTAAACAGTTCTCTAAAGTCCCTTGCTGACTCCGGTTTGTTTCTCTTTTGGCCATGGTATACTTTTGTAGTACTACATTTGCTTCCTGGGACTGCAAATCCCATAATGCACAGCCTGGTAATCAAGAAAGCCCGGATTCTGTTTCCCATTGTTTTCTATGGGAGAAGTCCAGTTGCTCCTTTTCACCGGATCCTCAACTCCAGGACTTGCAAGTGTCTGAAACTACACACACCTGAGACCTCTCCTGTGCAGCCCAGCTTGGAACTGCTTATAAGCAGCCATTTCCTCAAGATCCCGGTCGTGCATTGGACTTCGATTCCTTTGTGTTACAGACCCTTTGTCGGATGGTGTTCCAGTTTTGTTCCTGTTCTGTTCCAGCTTGATCCTGTTTCCTGTTTCTCTTCCCTTCTCCTGATTGTTCCAGCCAGAGTCTGCTCCCTATCTCTTAGCCTTGTACCTGTTTGTTTCTTCCAGAGCCTGCTCCCTGTTTCTCTGCCCTGCTCCTGCCTTGTTTCAGCCTGAACCTTCTCTCTGTTTCCCAGTCCTGTTTACTGCTCATTTCCTACTCCCTGTATTCCAGCCCTGTCCTTGCCTGTTCCAGCCAGAGCCTGCTCTCAGTTTCCCAGTCCTGTCTCTGTTTGTCCCAGCCAGAAGTTTGCACCCTGTTTTCAAGTCCTAGTCCAGCCTTTACTTCAGCCTGAGCCTGTTCCCAGTTCTTGCCTCTGCCTCTTTGTTTGTTCCCTTCTGTTTCTGTTTCTTCTTGGTTCTTTGTGTCTGGTAAGTGTTCTATCAGTCTTCACCAGTGTATAAGTGTCCTCCTTTGTACTGGGGTTGGCTCCTGGTTTCCAGGAGGCAATTCCAGCCCCCATCGTTGTCTAGTGTTATACGTTCCAACAAAAGAGAGGGATCGGGAGAATTGAAGGTCCAGTGTACGTACTCCCAATACGACTAATCAATACAAAAAGTACACTGTTCCTAAATCTAGGGTGAACAATGAAAGTTTAGAGCTAGGTCTCCGGGGTGAGCACGCCGAGGGTAGGTTTCTCAAATCGAGGACGCCTATTTAAAAAAAGCAATAGGCTGGATTGTGCTACTCCCCAAGGGGCCCCCCACACGAAGGGGGCGGGGCGACCTTTTTTTGTTTGAGACTCTTGACGGGACAGTTTACTCGAAATGTAAGTGACTGGTACCTATTTCTCTCACACACATAATTGGTTAGTGATATCTTTTATGTATAGCCAGGAGAAGTCTAGTTTGATATAGGTCCTGATGAAGCGTTAGAGGATCTTTCACGACCACAATTACGCGAAACATGTTGACCAGACCCTAGGGGTCAGGTGACGATTTCCCAGTACTCCAGGCTTTTAAGTGGTTGAGCATTATTCTCATTTTCCAATTAATTATGTTTTTAATCTTGATCGTGACCCCTTTGGATTGCCAGTAAACAGATTAGTTTAGGGGTCTCTAATCAATCTTAAAACAAATTCCACTCTCCTGCCATACTGAGTGCCTGACCTTCTTGATTCAATGGCAGCCACCATATATAAAAAGATCTCTGGCAAAGAGCCCCCGAAAGGGGAGCCCGTCAGACATTGCACCAGCCGGTCTGACGAGGAGCTTCCCGATGATGAAGCATGACACCCTTTCGGGTGTGTGAGGGTTCTAGCTCCTAAACTTTAATTGTTCACCCTAGATTTAGGAACAGTGTACTTTTTGTATTGATTAGTGTTATACGTTGTCTTTCGTGCCTAACAGTGACAGTGTGCTATTGCTGTTTTCTCAGGAATCTCCACTGTGTTTCCAGCTGGACCCACAAGAGCGTGTCCTGTGTATGTAAGTACTATCCTTGTTTGTGATATAGGGTCCAGAGACAGAATCACTTCTGCTGCCTCCTTTTTATGGGGCTGGCAGGGTGACTATCTGTAAGAGAAAACTGCACAGAGGCCTTGAGATTCCCTGTCACTGTGGGAGGTTCTGCGCCTTACTCTGTGTACAACCCCAGCATGTTTGTCCACTAGTAATCCGTTTCCTATTTGTTCACACAAGGGTTGCTCTGCTTTTACTTTCCTGTTTCCTGTGTCTGTCTATAGCTGTCCTTTCCGTCTATGCCTTTAGCTGCTCTTCTGCCCCAGTACACTACCTCTTTAGGATATTCGGTGACCTCAAGGGGTGTCCCAACCAGAGTCCTGATCAGACCTGCCCAAAACCGTGACATCACCGGGACCCAGGGGGGGTCCACACAGACCCCTGAATCTTTGTTTGTTTTTCTCCAGGGAGGGGTGGTCCCTGGGGCATATTAGAGCCCCAGGTGGGGGGTCTGTGTGGCCCACCTACTTTTTTTTAACTAAAGCCTTGAGGAGGTGGTGGTTCCTGGGGCTAAAAGGAGACCTTGTAGTGGTGCCTCATGCTCTCACCCCTTCTTTCATGACATGCCCTCATGACCCCAGGACCTGGGGACTAAACTGAAAACAAGCGCAGGAGACCTTGCTTGTTTTTTAAAACTTTTTGCCATGGATTTATGATTCTACCGTGATTTCTCAGCAAACATTTAAAAAACTGCTTTTTTGCCCTGGTGAGGTCTCAGGGGGACCCAAGCTCGGGGGCAGGATATTCTTACCCTTCCTCCTTTTCTTTATTTCTTATCTTTTTGTTTGGGATTTGGCTGAGTCTGAGTCCAAAAATAGATGTCAACACTTCCTGATGGAAGTCTTGGCAGCCAATCAGATCTCTTCAAGTGTTCATATCTCTAGATATGCAATTAAAAAATATATATCTCAGAAACTACTGAACAGATTTACACCAAATAACACAAAGGGTGCCTTCTGGACCAAGAGTTACCTTCCTACCAAATGTGGTGTCATTCAATCCAGTAGTTAAGGCTGTAGTCGTGTCTAGAAAGCCCTATGGAAAACTGGATGGGGATAACGTGTTTTTGGGATCCCCCTTTTTCTTGGCCCCCACTTTACGAACCACCCCAAAACTTTCAAGACAGCAACTGAACTGACTGTCATACTCATTGTGAAACTTTCATAAAGATTTTGTCAAATTGCACAAAAGGTTTGGCAAAACAAAAAATGCTTTTCCTATGGACACCAGGGCCCATGTTCATACTTTTTTAGCGCCGTATTTACATCATTTTTTGATGCAAAATAGGTGCAACGTTACAAAATGTAATCCAAATGCGGTGCTAAAAAAGGATTAATATGGGCCTAGGTGTGTGTATGTGTGTGTGTGTGTGTGTGTGTATGTATATGTAAATATGTACATTTACAGCTTTTATCAACAGTATCCATCCTACCACCAAATTCGCCAGCAGCAATACTAAAAAGAAGAGTCTACCTTTTCTGGATGTGTTTCTCACCATTCATGAACAAAAAATTACAACTGATCTGTGTCACAAGCCCACAGATGCTCATTTGTATCTAAACTGGACTTCACGTCACCCAAAACACACTAAACTCAGCATCATCTACAGCCAAATTGTCAGAATAAAAGCCATCTGCAGCATTGAAGACACCTGTAAAGACCATTTACAGGAGCTTGTTACATTATTTAAGAGTCAAGGCTATCCTCTGCATATCATTCGGCAAAAAATTGACAAGTCTTTGCAGTTACCCAGAGAGCACTTATTTGGAACACCAATAGGAGAAACAAAAGTGGTAGTATCCTATTTGTGGTTGACTATTATCCATCAGTTCCCATCTACAGAAAAATAATACAAACAACTTTTACCTTACTATCCACTTGTGAGAAATTGCAAAAGCTTTTTCCAAAACAACCCGTCATTGCTTTTCGCAGAGCTCCTAATTTACGATTGCTTATTGTGAGAGCTGAACTTAAGCTGTCGCGTGGGCTCTCATTATCCTAAATGAGACTACTGGATTTCTAGGCAGCAGGATCGATAACGGTGTGGGAGACTGAGTCTGACCCACGTGTAAGGAACTCTGTCACCCTAAATCCGGTTTTTGCTCCGGCTAACTAGCAGTGCCTCATTTCTCCCACGGGGAAGAAATGATTAGGCAGCCGAGCGCATGACATCTTTGGAACTTCTCAGGGAAGTTGTGGTCACTCAGATCCAAACCAACTCTCTCATTTACAATATGGTCTCATATACAAATGACAAAGACAGTATAGGTTTTATATAATGTTTTTAATAAAACAACTGTATTTTAGATAATAAGGCGTGAGCCGCAATAACCAGAACAATACAACACAGTAGGATTGAAATAGTCACCAGGAGAGTAAAACATAAGAATAAACTATCATATTTCCTAACAGTTTCTACTCTCCCTCTGCTTGTTCTATTTAGAGCACAGCATGTTAAGCTTCTAGCTTGCCTTTCCGAATCACCGGGGAGACATATGCCCTCATACCTGAGCAAAGGCCTGTGATCTGGTTCAGCATCTGCAACGAGGCAGTCAGCGTCTAGCTGTGGGTCTCTGGTCGGAATCTCCCTCTCCCGTGTATTGGGACAAGGAAGTGATTTTATAACTAACATGTCATCGTGATCACAAAATGTCCCTACGCAGGAATGCCAAGTCTAAACTCCTACCACGTCTATCGGCAATGTACCAGACTGTATCCTTGACTGAAGCACAGAGTAAATATATTATGGAAAACTCCAGTGCTGAATTAGGCAAAACAGTGTGATATGAATAACAAAACAACACCGTAGAACTGGCTATTCGAAAAATAACAGTACGAAGCCTAATAAAAAGCATGTAGAGCAAAGTGCACAGAGGCTCTAAGCTGTCAGCAAATGAATAAAATATATTCAGGGCAAAGTGCATAAAGGCCTAAAGCCTGAAGCTAAAGCGCAACGAATACGTAAAACTGACCACACTACACCCTCCCCTTGTCGGTAGCAAGTGGTTCCTATAATATAAAACGATGCCCCAGAAATAAACAATATAAAAATCATATATTTCGACAAGGTGAGAAGACAACAAAGTCATAAATTTAGGCAACATGTGACCATAAAACCAAATTCAATATTGTGTCAATTTAAAAAGGGAAAAAAAAAAATCCAATCGTCAAACAGAAGCAACAGAACGCAGGAGTTCCTCCACTTCGATATATGTTAATACCGGAAGATCCACGCCACAAAGTACCATGGAGCAGGTGTGGTCCAAAGCCCCAAAACCATTCAGGGTGGCACCCCGTGCAGAGCCTACGAAAGAGACAATACCATCTTCCTCCAGGAAGGGAATCTCATAAACCGCCTCACGAAGCAAGCGCATCCGTAGTGCACAAGTCTGGGAATGAGCCCTAATCGGGAACATCAACAGATCAGTATCGACCATTGAAGAGCGCTGCAGTGAGAGACAGAGAGCCAGTGCATGTTCAAACGAGCACCAAAGGCATCGAAACACGGGTTGCACACAATCCAAAACCGGTCTAAATGACAGAGACCAGTCACAGTCCAAATGTCCCAGGAGTGTTGCTCCAAAATGCTGCATCATGCGTTCACGACACAGCTGCGCTGACGGGAGCAGCAATACAGGATCTTGTCGTGACGGGACAGCCATTGCGAAAAAATAGCAACAACAGCAAAACTCCAGCCAATAAAGCTATCATATTTCCTAACAGTTTCTACTCTCCCTCTGCTTGTTCTATTTAGAGCACAGCATGTTAAGCTTCTAGCTTGCCTTTCTGAATCACCGGGGAGACATACGCCCTCATACCTGAGCAAAGGCCTGTGATCTGGTTCAGCATCTGCAACGAGGCAGTCAGCGTCTAGCTGTGGGTCTCTGGTCGGAATCTCCCTCTCCCGTGTATTGGGACAAGGAAGTGGTTTTATACGATGAAATGTTAAGCGTACCATTCTGAACCCAATGTGTAAATTCACTAAAGGTAGCATTCACATAATGCTGAATACGTTTTCGAACTCCCTTGTGGAGGAGTTGAGCAATGTTCCCATTGCACATAAGTAAATATGGACTTAGGGCTACTAGTTTTATGAATAAAGTGGTGTCCATAATAGTTGTAGCAAAACATGTCACCATGATTATCTCTAAATTGGTAAGCATCTTCATCGTCATAGACAGTATAATATTGCAAATCCGTTAGCATAGAATCTACTGTCTGCACATCCCAATCATCAGAAACAATGCCAGATATAACAATATCATTCATTGATAATTTGAGGACATACGGTATTTGAATCAATTCAGTGGGACCATATATATCAAACATTACTTTATCCCACACAATCCCATCTGGAATTGGTATAGCAGAAATGTTTACAGTGGACAAGTCTCTTCGAACCATATGAGACGAAAAATGCGGTTTTAACACAGTCTCCACGTGCTCAATGTCAGACCGATCAGGAAGAAAATGACCATGTATTATCAGAAAAAAAGTAACCACAAATCCCAACCATAATAAAAGAGTCATCACGGCCAAAAACGGCCAAAAATAGTTCCAAGGAAAAACAAAATATGTGCGTTTAAGCCAATCCAGCATCCGACGTAGACCGTGGACAGAAGACATCGAGGACGAGGAGCCGGACACATCAGTATCAGCGTTGTTGAAGCAGCCAGAGGCAGTTCTAGCAAAAGGTGCAACTGTGAACAAAGAAGCAGATGGAGGCCCTCGCCTAGGCACGCTGTAGACCACATGTTCAGAAACATCAGTAGAACGTACAGCAAGTTGATCAAAAGATTCAATATTAATCGTCGTCGGTGGAACAATCGCAAGATCATCATCCACCCTCCCCAAGCTCGGAGAGGAAACAGTGTCGGTGAAAATCACCCGCAGCGGGACTTCTTGCCCAGTAGTGAGAGGGATTCCGGAACTACTGGGTGTCCCTCTTGGTCTGCTGTGCAGAATCGGCCACATGTTGTAACTTGACATTATCAATGGAAACAAAGCGATTTCCTTTGGCCCCTCGCAGCGGCGGTAAAATCACAGTTCTCATGCCGCTTACCCCCAACACAGGGACAGGTGCCCGATAAGAAGGACCAAATTATTTTTAACTGCGACCTTTTCACGCACTAGATCCCCAATCCTGGGTATCCAACCAGTAGGTGTTACTGGTTCATCCTTAATTCCTGAGGAGGCAGCACTGGCAGAAGAGTTATCTTCACGGAATTGTTGTAAATCCTGCAAAACAGTGACACGATCATTTATGTCAAAGGTCGTATCTGCCGCCTCCACACCAGGACCATCTAGATCAGGAACATACATTCGTGTTCCAAACAGGCACTCATATGATGTACGACCCCCCAGTGACCTTCTAGGCAAGTAATTAAGTGCTCTCTGTACTCCATATAGGTGGGCTAGCCAACCACGACCCGTACCTATAACCCTGGCCGTTAAGGATTGCTTTAAATCACGATTTAAATGCTCCACGACAGAATTTCCCTCGGGATGAAATGGAGACGAGACTTGGAGTTGGACCCCCAACGAAGCCATGGTATCCCTGAATGCCTTAGAGGCAAAAGCAGGGCCCTGGTCCGAATGAAAAGCCGCAACTGCAAATGTATTGACAAAGATGCGCAAATCTTTAATAACAGTCCGAGCGTCAGCCGAGTGTTGAGGCCATACCCACACAAATCTGGAGCACGAATCTACAGCAACCAATATATAGTTGTATGCACTATCTGGTGTCAGCGGACCACAATGGTCCAAGTACACACACTGTAAAGGTTTATTTGAAATCAGAAGGGGCGTCTGCTGCGGGCGTCTAGCCGACAACGCTTTAATTTGTTGACAAAGGTCACAAAAAAGGACATATTGCTTCGTCTCTTTATAGAGACCAGGCCACCAGTAACGAGCCTGTAAAAGTGAAATCGTGGCAGCCACCCCAGCATGTGCAGAAGCCACCCCCTCATGTGCTGCAGAAATTAATCGAGGTCTCTCAATTTTATTGGGAATTTCACGTACACCAATGCCTGGAATTGTAACAGTAGCATTCAGCGCACCATTCAAGCAGTAACTATATTTAGAAGGAAATCCTTTAGGAAAGGGCGTGCCATCAGCCATAGCCTTTATGGCAGCCGAAATTTCTGTGTCTGGTTTGGAACTCGAACGAGTCACTGCGGCCACAGTGGCGACAGCCACTGCCGACTTCGCGGCTTCATCAGCCAAAGTATTCCCAGCAACGTGTATTCCAACGCGCTGGTGTCCAAGTGTATGCACAACATGGATGTTAGGAAGCGTTTCCTTTAGATCCGCAACCTTACCCCACAACATTTTATGTTTAATGGCGTTGCCTTTAGAATCTCTGAACCCATTCATCTTCCAATAGTGTAAATATTCATTGAAAGACTGTACACAGTAGTAGGAGTCACAGACCAGCAAGGTTAAAATCGCTGGATCCGCATGCTCCAACGCTAACAATAGAGCTTTGAGGTCAGCCAGCTGTGCCGTGCAATCTCCCAAGGTTTTAGTATAAGTATGTCGGGGGCAGAACACTTCCCCCTCCATAGTGCCGCTCACCACCGCACATGCAGCAGAATACTGTTGTTTAGTCCCAACCGCTGGTTGCGCAGAGCCATCGGTATACATGACCACTTGATATTGGTCAATAGGCAACGTACCAGCAGGAACAGGATATTCCATCTCATATTGAAGAAATTCTTGAGTCTGTAGTTTAGGGTCAAATACATAATCGACATCAGTGGCTGTCAAAGATGTAGCCCATTGTATCCATCGCGGTTGTAATTAGGAACACTCGCTTTTGTAACAGCCTCTAAGGCCGGAATCGGGGAAACGACAATAATGCGTTGGCCCTGGGCAAGCGGTCTTTCTTTAATCACAGCCATCTGTACTGCAGTGAGTATTTTCTCAGTCTGTGCAAATCGTTGTTCTGCAGCAGAATACAATTGGGACTTGTATGCAATCGGGACTGTCTCACCCTCATTAAAGGTGACATACGTAAACCCAACAGCCCCAGGTATCACCCTGATGACTAAATGTGTCTTATTGTCCTGTGTGTGTAAGTGTTTAACTGCTAAGAGATCAGTCTGTAACTCTCGTAATATGTGTGTATGCTCAATCGTCCAAAATTTACTCGAAAAATTCGGGCGAATCAATTCGTATAAGGGTTTTATACGCGTAGCATAATCAGGAATGTAAGTTCTGCCAAAATTCAGAAACCCCAACAATGACTGGAGCTTCCGAACCGTATTAGGAGGCTGCAATAAAGCACATTTCTCCCAAAAATGTGGCTCTAAGCTCTTGCCCTCACTCGACAACTCATATCCCAGGAAAATGACGCTGAGGAAGGCAATCTTTGATTTCTTAAAATTAAACTTATAGCCAATATCAGGAAACCCCACAACAATACACGCCTTAGATGTTGCAGAATCTCATCGTCTGTCAGATATATGTCATCAACATATGATAACGCTTCAGGGTCGAACTCGTGCAGCATTTCAGTTACACGAGCCGAAAACAGTCCTGGGCTATTCTTATACCCCTGAGGCAAATGACAAAAAAAAATTTGAGAGCCAAACGCACTGAAACTGGTATAGTCCCGACTTTCGGGCGCTATATTCTGGCAGAAAAATCCATTCGAGATATCTAATGTAGTTTTGTATTTTTTACGCACTATATTATTCATAAGCGCTGCGCTATGTGAATTCTGTATTGCATATGTGCGTGTATGACTATTCAAATGTCTATAATCCACCACTATCCTATATGAATGGTCCGGTTTAGCAACCGGAAATAAGGGATTATTCATCGGCGAGACACAGGGCTCAATTACACCCTGGTACTCCAATTGTGTAAGAATTTTCCTAACCGATGCCCTTGCTTCAAATTTAATAGGATACTGCGGTTGTGGCTGAGGTTCGCCCTTTATCGGAATTACGTGATAAGGTGATTGTCTGTCCCACCCCACGTTATTTCTATACAAGGCAGGAGCCTGTGCTAGAGCCCATGATTTACTATAGGACTCCGCTAGTTCTCTCGGAACAAGTGGTGAGAAGGAAGGTGTAATAACCTCCTCCCCAACCGGACAGCCGCGAACAAAGACAGGTGGCCAATCCTGCTCGGCCAGCAGAACATCATATGATTTTACCACATGGTCCCAAAAAATGGCGTTTATAATACGGTCAATGTCCCCTTCCAATCGCAGAGTCACTTCATATACTCTATCAGGATCAGAGACTCGCAAATCAGCCGTCTCGACTTGTATGAAGTCATCAGTTGCTTTCACCTTCAGATGCTCTAGAAGACTCCGGTGAACTATTGTGACCTCTGCTGCGCTGTCTAACAGTGCTAATGCCCATGTCTTGTTCGTCAAGAGAACTCTCTTCTTGAGCGGCATGTTTAACTGAGACTGCTGCCACTTTCTTCTTTTTAAATTGCTGTTTTTGTTGCAGTGGTTTCTCTTCTTGTTTAATAGAAACCTCCGCCGAGCGTTGTGAATCCTGTCTCGGTTTCACGTACTCCGTCCTCTGCTCTGACCACCCACCTCTCTCACTTCTCTTTTCCGAGGAGTCCTGAAAGGAACGAGATTGGCGTGTATCAGTATATTGATATCTATCAGGCGTCTTCAAAGTATCCCTATTACGGAGATTATACTTATTCTGTGGGGTCTCCGGTTGCGGAAACTGCCCACCATCTTTTTTAGGTGTTTGCTGTTTCTTGTCCCAGCGCTTTTTGGAACCCTCAGGTTGTTGCTGTATAGTATTATCTTTATTATTTTTACCCTGTAACTGGGGTTTCTGTGGTCTAGCACCTAGGCTATCTCGACCAATACTAGAATATGTTTCCGCTATTATTCTCGGGAGTTCCCGCTCCTGATTAAGCAGCGGAACATCCCGAAGACGCATTCGCACCGCTAGTGCTACTGCCTCTCCTTTGAGATTACTCAAAATAATAGAAGAAACTGTGGCAAAATTGCCCAGCACCTGCATGCCCAAATCTAAGGCAGGGGCAGCCCCATATTCATTTTGAATTTGTTTAAGCACGTCCAGTAAATTAGCTAATGTCGGTGTACCGTGTGCCGTAGTGTAGGGCGCGGCAAACACCGTGCCCCAGGTATTACAAAGGTCCACCGGAGGAACCATCCCATACAGCAAACACATCGTGAAAATTCTATGTTTATCCTGAGGTCCCGTATGGGGAAATACTGCTTCCAGCGTATTAATTTTTTGCGTCAGCCAAAATGGAGTCGCCTCTCGTTTAGCCGGTACCTTACCCATAACAGAGTGTACAGTGGCCGGATTAATACCCGGAACCACTGCCTGTGGGTGCGCTGGAGCAGCACGCGCTGCGTTTGTATTTAGTGTCTGCATTACAAACTGAACTAATCGTCTATATGTAGCCGTTAAGTCTGTATATAAACGACGAACTTCAACCACGGCCAATTGAGCAACCGCAGGATGAGGTGTATATGTAGCCAATAAAGGCCAGGTAGGACCATCATTACTCAGTGGACCTAACCTAACTTGTGCAACTGTGTGTGGGAGGGCGCCATCAAGCCAATTATGGTGTTCTTGATAAGATAGAGGTATTTCTAAATAAGCGTAAGCCCTGTATTGTCCAGGGACATTCGCAACAGTGTATTTGTGAAAAGTATTTGTACCCCCATCTACTGCTGGAAATGCGACCCAAGAATAAAAAAGTTCTGTCCTATAGGCTGCATGGGCATCCACCACAAAAGTGACTGGACCCCTCTGGACTGTTAGTCCATGTGCTATCAGATGTCCTGTGAGCGGGTGACGCATATTGATTGCTATATTCACTACATTAAGATTCGCCATTTATAAAAAATAGCTCCAGGTCAGAGAAGGCACACCAATATCGGGGTTTTTCCTTTCAAAGTTCAAGCTTGAACAACCAACCACTAAGCAATAGGAAGCACCTATCCCGTGGCGGCGGAAAGCCTCAGCCCCACGGACGTCTCCGTATACGGAACCGAGGAGTCAAAATATATATGAGACCAAGAGAGTCAGTCGGACCTAAACATTAGAGCCAGACCAATCGTTGGCGGCGCCATGTCGCTTGGGCTCTCATTATCCTAAATGAGACTACTGGATTTCTAGGCAGCAGGATCGATAACGGTGTGGGAGACTGAGTCTGACCCACGTGTAAGGAACTCTGTCACCCTAAATCCGTTTTTTGCTCCGGCTAACTAGCAGTGCCTCATTTCTCCCACAGGGAAGAAATGATTAGGCAGCCGAGCGCATGACATCTTTGGAACTTCTCAGGGAAGTCGTGGTCACTCAGATCCAAACCAACTCTCTCATTTACAATATGGTCTCATATACAAATGACAAAGACAGTATAGGTTTTATATAATGTTTTTAATAAAAGACTGTATTTTAGATAATAAGGCGTGAGCCGCAATAACCAGAACAATACAACACAGTAGGATTGAAATAGTCACCAGGAGAGTAAAACATAAGAATAAAGCTATCATATTTCCTAACAGTTTCTACTCTCCCTCTGCTTGTTCTATTTAGAGCACAGCATGTTAAGCTTCTAGCTTACCTTTCCGAATCATCGGGGAGACATACGCCCTCATACCTGAGCAAAAGCCTGTGATCTGGTTCAGCATCTGCAACGAGGCAGTCAGCGTCTAGCTGTGGGTCTCTGGTCGGAATCTCCCTCTCCCGTGTATTGGGACAAGGAAGTGATTTTATAACTAACATGTCATCGTGATCACAAAATGTCCCTACGCAGAAATGCCAAGTCTAAACTCCTACCACGTCTATCGGCAATGTACCAGACTGTATCCTTGACTGAAGCACAGAGTAAATATGTTATGGAGAACTCCAGTGCTGAAGTAGGCAAAACAGTGTGATATGAATAACAAAACAACACCGTAGAACTGGCTATTCGAAAAATAACAGTACGAAGCCTAATAAAAAGCATGTAGAGCAAAGTGCACAGAGGCTCTAAGCTGTCAGCAAATGAATAAAATATATTCAGGGCAAAGTGCATAAAGGCCTAAAGCCCGAAGCTAAAGCGCAACGAATACGTAAAACTGACCACACTATAAAGCAAGCTGTAGAAAATGCAGAAGTTCTTTGCTGTGATTCCAAAAGGTGCATCACATGTGAATACCTTTTACAAACATCATCAGTAACTAGCTCTGCTACAAGAAGGATCTATGGAATAAGACAGCATCTTACATGTCACTCAACATGCATTATTTATGTTATTCAGTGTCAATGCCAAAGCCGCAAAAAACAATATATATGCCAAACAGTGAATGACCTCTGTACACAATTCAGGAACCACAAATCAGCAATAATTAACAAGAATTTTGACCAATCTGTAGCCAATCGATTTAACCTTGTGGACCATTTACTATCAGGTTTGAAGATTTTCCCTGTGGAATATGTCTTAATGGAAGAACTGTTGGACATCAGATAAAACTTCTGGATGGACTGTTTACAATCACTGCATCCAGATGGACTGAACATCACTGACAATTGCACTTGATTTCTGCATATCTGAAGAGTTCTCAGGACTGCATTGATTCCACATTACTATTGGAATCTTCACTGATGATGATTTTTTGAAAATCCAGCAGTTTCAGCTGGGCAACCACTGAGCAAACCATCTTGTACTACCTGAGGAAGGCGGAATCTGAAACATTGTAGTGGAACTATATTCTGTTCTGTGGTGAGACCATCTGTTTGGATCACATCTTTCTTGGATATTACATTTTCTTGTGAATCATTGTATCCTTTGGAATCCAAAATGCTACCCTGGGGGGGCGTATATATATATATATATATATATATATATATTTATATATATATGTATATTGCCATTCCTTTCTCCCCTCCAGGAGCCTCTCTTGCCCAAGGCTGGTTGAAAATTCCAATCCAAGATGGAGAAATGAGGCAGCACCACCAGGATGAGATTCAAAATCATTATTTTTCCATTTATTAAATTTTAATGTGCCCGGTGCTCATAAATATGGTAACGCGTTTCGGCTGTAGCCGTCAACAGACCATATATATATATTCAATGAAAAAAAAAGGTTACAGGGACATTATAGTTAGGTTCTGAATTTACTGGTACAAAACTGTAGAAAGTTAGCAGTTATAGGTACCTCAGCTAAATTTAACTGGTGCTCCCGTAATGCGCTGCCTATGACCTCGCATATTACATCACTAATGACATGGTCAGTGACATTAATGATCAGCCAATGAGATCTCAGCATGAGATTGTCAGGGGTCACAAATCCTTTGCGTCCCTAGAAATACAAAGTTATTTTCCCCTTAATTTAGATTCACACTAAAACAAAAAAACACTCTTTCTGGACCAGGACCTACCTTCCTGCCAAATTTGGTGTAATTCCATAGAGTACTTTTTGTGCTATCACTGTTCAAAATCCCTATGGAAAAATGAATGGAAAAATGTGTTTTGGAACTCCCCTTCTATCTTGCCCCCCATTCTGGACGGATCACCCTGAAACTTTCTAGGCTGCAGCTGACAGCACTGACAAATTTTTGGGGAAAGTACATGAAGATTCATAAAGCGGTGCCAAAGATATAGGCAAGTAAAAAAATGCTTTTTGTATGGAAAAGTAATCCTACCTATAACTACCTAGTGGCGACCACCACTAGGTAATATATATATATATATATGTATATATATATATAGATAGATAGAGAGAGAGAGATGTATATATACATACATAAATATACATATATATAGATATAGATATATAGATAGATATATATATAGATGTAGATATAGAAAAGGAGCAACTGGCTCAAAAAACCAGGTTTTTGGAAATGTGGCAATTGCAAGGCTTGCAAAATTGCGAAAAACACCAAGGAATATACCATTGGTAATGGTGTTACAAAAAGCATTAAACAACATATCACTTGTAAGAGCCGGTTCACAGTATATGTTATTGAATGCCCCTGCGGTTTAAAGTATGTTGGGAGCACCATATGTGAAACAAAGAAAAGGATCCTTAAACATATTCGTGCCATCGTCAACACAGACAGAAGTTACGCCACGGCTAAGCATATGGAGTTGGCACATGATAGCCAATGGGAAACAATTACTTTTTATGCGATTGACCATGTCCCCATAAGTGAACGAGGAGGGGACAGAGAAAAGAGACTACGACAATTGGAGTCTAAACACATCTTGGAGATTCGAACCTTGACCCCTATGGGAATGAATCAGGATGAGGAGTTATTTGTACATTTGTAATTTTACATGGCAGCCATTGTAAATAATCATAAAACACAGTTTTTTCTATTTTCTATTTTCTATTCTGCAGCACTTGCAGCTAATATTCAGTTTGGTTAATATTTTAGTTTTTTGTCACATACGCACATTTATGAGGTGTATCAACAGATTGGTTAAATTGGTTTTGTTTTGCGGTAACTACAACTCCCAGAATGCAGCATTATAAGTTTACAGTGCACCAGTTAATAATTGGATTTATTTGGAAATTATGGGAGAGTTTTAGTTGTGTAGACCGCAGTTATTAAACTTAACAAGCAGAGAGAAGTATTTTCTAAGTGCATTTAGAAATAGGTTGAGTCTTAATGAATTGTTATCTGTAGATATAAATGTGGAAACAGAAACCCCCTACCGGAAATGCCTGTGATCAAGGTCTCTCAGACCGAAACGCGTAGGGCAGGTGATTGTTAAGCTGTAGACGAAGTTAACTGAGCCTGAATAAATGAAATTTGTGAAACAAGAGATCCCGGAGTGCGGTCGTTCGTGAAGTATTTCATGAATGTTGTTGATAAATTACTGAGTGTCCTGCCGTCACCAGCACCACCGCTGAATTAAGTGCGCTAGTACATGCCAAAACAGGGACAATCTTTGAAATGCTTGCAGATATATATATATACATAGATGTATATTTCAATAATTTGACAAAAAGTCAAACGCAGCACTCCCAAGTACACCCGACACCTGGTGCATATTTATATATAATTTTTGCACTACAGGGAAAATAATGGGTAGCCATGGGGGTCCTCAAATTTCTGAAGTTCATTACAATTGGCAAAATGGCAAACACACAAATTTCAGCTAAGTGGCATTCTTAATGTTTGCAATCAAATGTGGCAGGCATGATTACGTTCAGAGAAGTTAATTTCCATTGGTTGTCTAAAGTTTAACATAAAAAGTGGACAAGCACATTTCAACATTTCATTTGTTTTTTTAACTTTTGCATGGCCAACAATTTGAAGGTACCATTTTCCTATAATTACAAAGTAGATACATGTGTATGGCAGCTTGAAATTGTTCCTGGTAACAGATATTATCACATTTGCATTGATTATATAACAAATATTATTGCAGTTAATAATCAAATTGCAAGAATACATGATTTTCGTATTGCACACAATTGCACCTCAAATAGGCTAATCACTTCTGACACTGAATTTGTGAAATCACAAAGAGGTTGTGAATCTCACCATGAGTTTAAATCATAAGTGCCACTATATCAATGTTTCCCTATAAACCCATATTATGTACACTCAGAATATTGCCATAATCAACGTGCATTACTAAATTGTGCCTTGAATAGGCTAATCTTTTTTAGCTCTAAATTCAGAAGACCATATAAAGGAACTGTACATTTCATCATGAGTTCAATTCATAATTAGTAGTTTCCCATGGAATGCTTCACTATAACGTGCAAAATAGACTGTAAATTTCACATAATTATAATACCGACTTACAGTAAGCTCTTGATGCTAATATACTGCACCAGAAACATCTTAAAATCCATGAAAAAATGAAACTAAAAATAACTTCAAGCATCCTCTTTAAGCCAAAAAATATTGCCCCGAGTTAGGTATGCAGTAGACATGTTAAAGGTTTTATAAGATTTTAGTCATTTAGGTGGATTGCCAGCTCCTCAACACTATTGAGGCATCGGGATAGCTTAGTTTGTAATTCAACTCAAGTCTCTAGAGTATCAGTATCTATTCCCCCTCGTTCACCAGTGGGCACTTTGTCAATGCAGTAATAAAGGATGAGATCTCTTTTGCTGTAGTGGTATAGCTCATAGTGTCTTGCTACTAGGTATGTGGCAAATTTGTTGGCTATTGCATGCATGTGTTCTATATGTGTTTTTTGTGGGTTGTGTCATGCTACCAATATATTGCTTCCCACATGGACATACCAAGCAGTACACAGTGTAGTCTGTGCTGCAGGTCATGGAAACTTTTATCTTGGTTAATTGAGTCTGACCTGGTACTGTAAATTCCCTAACCTTTATGCTAGATTTACAGGCCTTGCATTTAGTGCACAGAACAAAACTCCCCTAAATCTCTGTGGGGGTTTTGGCCTTGGTACTAAAATGACTGTGCACCAACAGATCTTTTAGAGAGACCCTCTTCTGTATGTCACTAAGGGATGACTAGATATACATGGGCCTAAGATGGTCTCTGATTTTAAAATATACCAGTTGTCACGCAGGATTGTGGCGATATCAGATGCATTTTCTGAGAAGTCAGTAATGAGTCTAATTTTGGGGACCTCCTCCTTTTTGGTTTCTCTTGCAGAAGCTTCTCCTGTTTAGTGGGATATAACTTTGATTTGGCCACCTCCAAGATCTTAATAGAATATCCCATAGATGTCAATCTTTTATTGGTATCAGTATTATCCACTACCAGGGTAAATTCAATCTCCAGTGTGCAATTGCATTTCACATGCAGTAATTCACTGTAGGTTATGCTCTGCTTAAATTTCTGGGGATTATTGCAACTGGTGTGTAGTAGTCCTTGTCCCTTCATATACTTCCATAAAATAATTGTTGTCCAGTGACTTTCATTTTTGATTTGTGTTTTTGTATCATCGGAGAAGTAATTTAGCTTTGGTAGAGATTGCTAATCCAGGCCAATTTTTTCTGAACTACATTTTTAAAAATGGCAGATGTGTTGTGGTGTGTATGTAATATTTCAGGAACTATGTGACCTACATACTTCATTTGGGTGTCAAAACATAGGTTTTGGGTGTAGGGGAGTCTTATGGAGACAGAATATATTTTTCAGAGCAAACCTTCTGTGATTTTCCAAAATGGTGGCTCTATAATGATGTGTTTTAGCCATCATAATGTAATTTATTTTAATATTGTTTTTGTTTCAGGTTTTCTGTTGATCCAAGTTCATAAACATGTGCAAAGCAG
Organism: Pleurodeles waltl; assembly: GCF_031143425.1. Lineage (NCBI taxonomy): Eukaryota > Metazoa > Chordata > Amphibia > Caudata > Salamandridae > Pleurodeles > Pleurodeles waltl. The sequence goes on along the minus strand of NC_090436.1, from coordinate 591,280,367 downwards.
GTGGTACCAAAGGATCTTTACCTCCTGCCAGAGTGTTGCTGACTACAAAATCTGAGGACACCTTCAGCAAAGAAAAATGTTTCATATGCCAAACTAATCCGAAAGAAAAGCTAATATCAACTGCGGGTAGAAAGAAGAGAGTTTGAGATGCTGCAGAAATACGGCAAGGCGCAGCTCACAAAATAATAAAGCTAATGGGTTAAGAGGATCAAGTATTTTATCCTTGTAATAACAAGTGCTATAAGTTGTATACAATGGAAAAAAGCTTGGAAATAATTTGTCAAAAAATAGAAAAACTAGTGAGTCACAACAAGAATCCAAGTCTTCTGAGAAAGTGACGACAACCAAACCCAATGCATATCCACCTAGAAGTTTGAAGGCTGCCCTTCAGCCACCTCCAACAACTTATCAGAAAGCATAGGATCTTTAATGTGTTATCTGTAGTTTAGCCAGAACAAGGGGCAAACGAAGTGATGAATGAACAAAGAGCAAACATGTTTTTTTCTGCAGCTAGTTTCTTCCAAGGTTAAGTTTACAGCCAAGTAGCAAGCTGATCTAAACAGTGAGATGAATGTATTTGCAGTGGATTTGTATAGCCACCTAAGCTGCATGCATGCATACGTTAAAAAAGATGAATGTACAATGACCTGCCAGCAACAACGTAAGCGCCAGCTTTCAGTTAACTTTGCATTCTTTGAAAAAGTAAATTAAGTTTTAAAGCCACTCTTGCGTGCTTTCTTTAGGTTCACACACAGTTAGGTCAGAGAAATAATTTTTATCAACATTGATGAAACTGTATTGGTCTATATTAATGAAATTAAGATTTTTCTGGTGAGAATGAACAATGATAGAATTCAATTTTGACAGTCTAACAAAAAGAATGAGCCAGTTATGGTGTTCTCAACTGATTTGACTCAAGAAGTTCTTGCTGCCAATAAGATCACAGGATGCAGTAAAATCAGCAGGAACAATTTTAAGAAACATCCTGACAGATTTAGATTTTGGATTTAATGGCAAATTTTGTGATGCCCCTGACCTTCTAAAATCATGGGAGTCAACAAGAATTCCTGATGTTGTCTTACCATTTTGTGCATCATTGTTTAACAGCAGCAAAAAAAACTGTTACAAACAAAAGTTCTTGAGTTTGCAACAGAAGCTGACAACATTGATAATGGCTCTGAAGATATAAGCAAAGAAGTGGAAGACAATCGAAATGAACCGATTGGCTTGGGATGTGCAAATGTACTGTCTTTTCCAAATAATGCTGAATACACAGAATCTATGACAGAGTTTGTCAAAGAATGTGAGGAAAAATCTGAACTTTGCAAGTACTGGGGAAATGTTTTACAAATTACAATTCTAGCGAAAAGCTTGGTACATACTGATCAGGAAGGTGATTGGTTGCTGCACGTGAAGACTGTGTAGTCACAGATTACTGAGTTTTGAAAATTCGATTGCATAAACTATCTGAGATATGGGTCCTGCTATTTGGAAAGAGTGAAGAAGCTAGAGGTGGAAAAACCATACCTCTACAGAAAATCAATCCAAAGACATTGTGTGGCGAAAGACAGAGAGGGAAGGTTCAATGCTGTGGTGTTAGATATCTATATATAAAACTGGAACAGATGATCCAGAGATCACAGACCAGCTCCAAGGGAATTGTTGGTCAGAGACGTAAAAGTGAATATGTTGCTCAATGGCAGCTACTTTGCATTAAAGTCCTTTCTATTTGCAATGTTTTCAAGGAGATGACAAATTCAAAATTAATGGTCCATTGTGAAACTGTCCCTCATCATGAACTTGTGAGAAAGAGAGGGGAACATTTTAATAAACATGCCTTCTTCATTTCATGCAGCAGCAAGGAAATCCCTTTGAAATGACCGAGCATGTACGACTACACAACTTCATGACCATATAATATGTAACAGTCTACATTAACTGGATGGCCTGAAACATGGATCGAAATTATACGCAGAACTTAAGCAGGAGAGATTTGTATTGAAAGAGAAAAGCTGTTTGAGATAATAACTAAAGCTAAACTTCCATGCTTTAATTGCAATATTAAAAGTTTCACCCAACCAGCCACAACAGGTTACAAATTAGTTTCACAAGCACACAGAAAGATGGATGTTGCAAAGAATGGGGTGAATTTATCAAGGACATTCTGTCTGAACCAGTGAAGCCAAACTCTTACAAGAGCTCAAAAAACCCTTTTCCTGAAGAATTTAAATTTCCAAAAGTTTTCCTCATTGGAAACTACTGTTGTTGCGGACTATATGTCACAATTTCAAATGGTCAAGATTTCATCCATGCAAAACTTCAGATAGGTTGTTCAGACTGTTCTACAGATATCAAAGTCAGTGTGCACCTTGCTAGAACTACTCATTTTATTTGACGGTTATATTAAACTATCTGAAAAATAATCTAAGAAAATCAGAGGAATGTCTCCAAGTGGAACAATTCACCTTACCTGCATAAAAAAAATCAACACGTATAATTGTGTAACTTGATACATTTTGGTCATCAACATTGAACAAGATGGAGTTGAAGATATTAACTCACCAAACCAATGCTGATGCTTCAGTGAACATTGAATTTCTAATTATTGTAAGTGGAATTGCTGTCAATGAGAAGTTGATGCCTGCAGAGATATATTCAAACTGTTTGGGCCATATTGTTCAAGAATTTAACAGAAAATTGGAGGAAGTGGACCTTTATGTTGTGCCACATGTTGAGTGGACTGTTCAAAATGGTTCCAATCGAGTTATTATACTGTTAAATGACACAGATGTTATTATTGTGCTACTTAGATTTGTTGCAATGTTGATAAGTCCGAGTTATGGATACATTATGGAACAAGCGAGAAAAGACACTTAATCTCGCTTCATATTCTGTACAAGTAACTTGACCTAGAGATACCCAGTATTCTTAACAAAGCACAAATTCTTACGAGTAATGCCACTATGAGCAAAACTGAATCTGCTGAACCTGTGAAGTTTCTAAAAGGATCTGCTGAGAAAGAAGAATATGACTTTAAAGACATAGAAAAATACATTGTGCGTGTACCTTATTCCCACTTTCTTTTGTCTATGTAATACAGTACAGATCTTGTCTTCCTGTATTAAGACTTTCAGGGCCATGAAGGGCTTGTGAGTTTATGCAGCTGATGAAGTGCAGATTACGTATATTATCATTCAATCTTGTTATGTACTCTTCTACTTATGTTTTGCCCCCCTACTAATTTTAAAACAATTTATCTTATCCACATTGTCACTAGGTCTACAACAATATGTAGTGGCACACGTTTATATAAAAAATAATAATTACATGGTATTAGTTCGAGTCAAATTGAAGTCCATGGTATATCTGTCCATATGGTGAAAAAAAAAGTTTACTCTAAATAGATTATTCCCATCTCAAATGTTCAAAAGAAGAACAATCATGTTCCAAATGAAATTCACATATCAGATCTTCAAGAGTAATTCCAAATTCCAATGGTTCTTCAAATTAAAATCACATTCCCAAATTTTCATGAATATTTTTTAATTCCACTTGTTCGTCACTTGTTCATCAACACGTGTTTCGTCGGGGGAATACCCCAAGACTTCCTGAGCACCTCCTACAATGATATTCCCATAATTAACAGATCAGTATACAATTTATATAATGTAGTTATAATAACACCCTTTCTGGTGAACACAAGTGTACATGCCTTATGGTGGAAACCGTGCTCTAATCAATTGTGTGTCCATAACACTTAGAATTACCTAATCTTACTCTAATGCATCTCCTGATGCATGCAAAATCAAAGGGTTTATCTAATTACACACCTCAGCCCTTTATTGTATAAACCACCACTGTTTTGTCTTCAATCAGTATAGAAATTCCTAAAATATAAAAAATTATTCAACAATTTCCAAAAAGAACATGCTTAAAGATATACTAATAAGTCCACCACAAACGTGCTTCAAATCTCGTGCACAGCCAACATGCTACCCCAAAACCAAATCATCTGTGTGCCTCTAATGAGTAACAAAAAGGCTGTACCTTACAGTTCCAGATTTAGGCCCTCATTCTGACCTTGGCGGGCGGCGGAGGCCGCCCGCCAAAGTCCCGCCGTCAGGTTACCGTTCCGCGGTCGAAAGACCGCGGCGGTAATTCTGACTTTCCCGCTGGGCTGGCGGGCGGTCGCCTTCAGACCGCCAGCCAGCCCAGCGGGAAAGAGGCTTCCACGATGAAGCCGGCTCGGAATCGAGCCGGCGGAGTGGAAGCTGTGCGACGGGTGAAGTTGCACCCGTCGCGTATATCACTGTCTGCGCAGCAGACAGTGAAATACATGTAGGGGCCCTCTTACGGGGGCCCCTGCAATGCCCATGCCAGTGGCATGGGCACTGCAGGGGCCCCCAGGGGCCCCACGACCCCCCCTACCGCCATCCGGATCTCGGCGGTCCGACCGCCGGGATCTGGATGGCGGTAGGGGGGGGTCGGAATCCCCGCGGCGGTGCAGCAAGCTGCGCCGCCGCGGAGGATTCAATGGGGCCGCGGTACACTGGCGGGACCCCGCCAGTGGTGCCGGTCCGACCGCGGCTTTACCGCCGCGGTCGGAATCCCCATTGGAGCACCGCCGGCCTGTCGGCGGTGCTCCCGCGGTCCTCCGCCCTGGCGGTCAAAGACCGCCAGGGTCAGAATGACCACCTTAGTTTGTATTTCACATCTACTAGTCAAAGTATGTATCTGTTGACCTAAGAAATGCAAAAAGAAAAAATATTTTTCCATTCATAGCCTTCTATATCACATCCTTGTAATTATGTATACCGTAGTGATTGCCGACACCCGTGGCGCTCACCTGACCACAATAAAGTCTTAGCTCCTCGGATAAATCTCATTAGGATGCCTCATGCAAAAATCGACCGGCTTTTCCTATAGTTAAAAAAACATTTGGAAGTCATCACGAGTGCAATAATCATATGACAGGACCAAACAACCCTCAATTCACTCCATTGTATACCTGTGTAACTTCTTCCCAGTCTACAAGTGCCCGATAACGGTTTCCCGCGAGTACGCTGGATCCCCCTACCGAAAGGGAAAAGTTTCCACAGCGGGATTTTAAAAGCCGGGGTTAAATCGTAATAGAGAAAGGACTATTCTCGTAAAGCAGAAACTAAATTAAAAGCAGACTACCCCACAACATTATGGATCTACCACCTATCTTGTCACAAGTACTACACCCATTTCAAAACAAACGCGAACCATATTTTAATCTATCATATTAATACCACTTATTTGCCCAATAATATTCCTTTAAATTAGATAATGTCTAAACACTATTATGATAATAACAAGTTCAAATATCAATCAATCAATCAATGCATTTATAGAGCGCACTACTCACCCGCAGGTTTCTCAAGGCGCTGGGGGGGGTGGCTTACTGCTGCTCAAAAAGCCATGTCTTGAGGTGCTTCCTGAAGGCGAGATGGTCTTGGGTAGTTCTTAGGTGGTCGGGAGGGAGTTCCATGCTTTGGCTGCCAGGTAGGAGAAGGATTTACCTCCAGCGGTGGTTCTACGGATATGTGGGACGGTGGCGAGGGTGACTGAGCGAAGCTGACGGGTGGGCGTGTAGAACGAGAGGCGACTGTTGAGGTATTCGGGGCCCATGTTGTGGAGGGATTTGTGTGCGTGGGTGAGGAGCCTGAAGGTGATCCTCTTGTTGACGGGGAGCCAGTGCAGGTGTTTCAGGTGGGCGGATATGTGGCTGTGGTGTGGTATGTTGAGGATGAGGCGTGCGGAGGCGTTCTGTATGCATTGAAGACGTTTCAGTAGCTTTGCGGTGGTTCCTGCGTATAGGGTGTTTCCGTAGTCCAGGCGGCTTGTGACGAGGGCGTGGGTAACTGTCTTTCTGGTTTCGGCGGGGATCCATTGGAAGATTTTTCGGAGCATGCAAAGGGTGTGGAAGCAAGAAGACGAGACGGTTTTGACTTGCTTGGTCATAGTGAGGAGGGGGTCCGGGATGAATCCGAGGTTACGTGCGTGGTCTGAGGGGGTTGGTGCGGTGCCCAGAGCTGAGGGCCACCAGGAGTCATCCCAGGCGGATGGGGAGTGTCCGAGGATGAGGACCTCCGTCTTGTCTGAGTTCAGCTTCAGGCGGCTGAGCTTCATCCATTCCGCGAAGTCTTTCATTCCTTCCTGTAGGTTGATTTTGGCAGAGGTTGGGTCTTTGGTGAGGGAGAGTATCAGCTGGGTGTCGTCGGCGTAGGAGATGATGTTGATGTTGTGTTTGCGAGCGATGTCGGCGAGGGGGCTCATGTAGATATTGAAGAGGGTTGGGCTGAACGATGAGCCTTGGGGTACGCCGCAGATGATCTCGGTGGGTTCTGAGCGGAAGGGCGGGAGGTAGACTCTTTTGGTTCGTTCCGAGAGGAACGAGATGATATGGTCAAGGGCCTGTCCTAGGTTTCCATTGGAGCGGAGGCGGGGTATTAGGGTGCGATGGCACACAGTGTCGAAGGCAGCCGAGAGGTCCAGGAGGATGAGGGCGGTTGTTTTTCTGTTGTCCATCAGAGTTCTGATGTCGTCGGTGACTGCGATGAGGGCGGTTTCCGTGATGTGGTTGGCTCGAAAACCTGATTGGGAAGGGTTGAGCAAGTTGTTAGCTTCAAGAAAGTTGGTCAGCTGCTTGTTGATGGTCTTCTCAATGACCTTGGCCGGGAAGGGGAGAAGAGAGATGGGGCGGAAGTTCTTCAGGTCGTTGGGGTCAGCCGTGGGTTTTTTCAGGAGAGCGCTGACTTCCGCATGTTTCCAGCTCTCGGGGAAGGTGGCAGATGTGAACGAGCTGTTGATGATGCTCCGGAGATAGGGGGCGATGATGGAGTCGGCTTTGTTGAAGATGTGATGGGGGCACGGGTCCGAGGGGGAGCCGGAGTGGATGGTGTTCATGGTGATTCTGGTCTCTTCAGAGCTGATGGGGGTCCAGGCGTTGAGGGTAGTGGAGGGGGCTGTTGGTTCGGTGGTGGACGGCGGGGTCTGGGGTCCCAAGCTGTTGTGTAGGTCTGTGATCTTTCGATGGAAGAAAGTAGCGAGAGAGTTGCAGAGTTCTTGTGAGGGCGTGATGGCGATGGAGCTGGCGCTGAGGTTGGAGAGCTCTTTGACGATGTTGAAGAGTTCTTTGCTGTTGTGGGTGTTGTTGTCAAGTCTCTCTTTGAATGATGTCCTTTTGGTGGAGTGGATCAGCTGGTGGTGTTCACGGGTGGCAATCTTGAGGGCTGACATGTTTTCTGCGGTGCGTTCTCTGCGCCAGGTTTTTTCGAGGGTACTGCAGGATTTATTGGATTCTTTGAGGGCGTCCGTGAACCACGGGGGTTTCCTGATGCTGGTCCCGCTTGGGTGGCTTTTAAGTGGAGCGAGGTTTTCGGCACAGTTGGTGATCCATTGAGTGAGGCTGAGGGCTGCGTTGTTGGCGTCGGTGATGATTGCTGGTGGGTTTTGGTTCAGAGTTGAGAGGAGCTGCTCTGTGGAGATTTTGCTCCAGGGTCTGCGGGGGATTTGTTGTGTGCGATGGCGGTCGGTCTCCTGTTTGAAGGTGAAGTGGACGCATCTGTGGTCGGTCCAGTGTAGTTCAGAGGAGTGGCTGAAGGATATGTGGTTGCTGGCGGAGAAGATGGGGTCAAGCGTGTGGCCAGCGGTGTGGGTGGGGGTGTTCACCAGTTTGAGTCTGAGGTTGGCGAGGTTGTCGAGCAGGGTGGCGGTGTTGTTGTCGTTGTTTTTCTCCAGGTGGAAGTTCAGGTCCCCGAGGAGGATGTAGTCTGGTGAGGCTAGGGCGTGGGGGCTGATGAGATCGGTGATGGTTTCGCTGAATTGGGTGCGTTGTCCCAGGGGACTTTAGACGAGAGTTCCTCTGAGGGTGGTTCTGGTGTCGGTGTGGATCTGGAAGTGTATGTGTTCGGCGGCGAGGGGGGTGTCTTCAGTGGTGGTCGTGATGTTGATGGAGTTCCTGTAGATGATGGCGATTCCTCCCCCGGTTTGGTTGATGCGGTCATTCTGGGCGATCTTGTAGCCGTCGGGGATGGCTAAGGCGATTTCAGGAGCCGAGGAGGCGTTCATCCAGGTTTCTGTGATGAAGGCGACGTCAGGAGCTGTTGTGTCCAGGAGGTCCCATAATTCGATGGCGTGCTTGTGGACGGAGCGTGTGTTGAGGAGGATGGCCTTGAGGTGGTTGTTGGTGCGAGGGCCGGTGGGAGGTCTGCAGGCTCGGTGGAAGGTGTACTTGCAGGCTTGACAGGCGAAGGGTCCATGAGTGCGTTTAGGGCTGGCTTGGTAGCAGATGGCTGTTCGTCCGGGGTTGAGGGCGTTGAGGGAGGCGGCATTGTATCTTAGTCTGGTGTTTTGAGTGTGGTGGGGGCCAGGGGTTCTGGCGCTGGGCGCAGTCCAGGCGCAGACAGGCTTGCCTTTGGCGTGCCAGCCCATCGGCCGTGCAGCGGCCACCATATGAGGGAAGGGGGTAGGAGGGGTCAGCTGGGAGGCAGGGGCAGGAGGGAGGACGACAAATGGAACCAGGGGGGGTGGGGCCTCAAGGGAGGCAGCGGCGGGAAAGCTGAGCGGGAAGCGATGAGGCGGGAAAGCGAACCAGGAGAGAAAAATCAGAAGAAATTCACAGAAATTCACAGGGGAAAATGTGTAAAGGAAAGGAGAAATACGAAGAAATACACAGGAAAGGAAAAAGAGGAGTGAGAAGAAATACACTGGAGTAAAAGCGCAAAGGAAAGGAGAAATACGAAGAAATATACAGGAAAGGAAAAAGAGGTGTTAGAAGAAATACATAGGAGTAAAAGCGCAAAGGAAAGGAGAAATACGAAGAAATACACAGGAAAGGAAAAAGAGGAGTGAGAAGAAATACACAGGAGTAAAAGCGCAAAGAAACAACTAAGACCTTTGAAGAAGTGGCAGGGCCCTGGGCAGGTGGAGCTGCAGCGGCGGGGAAGCGACCTACCCGAGGGTCAAGGGTCGCTGTCTCTGCTGGGCAGCGGCCGCCATAAGAGGGAAGGGGGGAGGAGGGGTCAGCAGGGAGGCGGGGGCGGGAGGGAGAACGACGAATGGAAGCAGGGGGGGCGGGGCCGCACAGGAGGCAGCGGCGGGAAGCAGGAAAGCTGAGCGGGAAGTGAGGAGGCGGGAAAGCGAACCAGGAGAGAAAAATCTGAAGAAATTCACAGAGATTCACAGGGGAAAATGTGCAAAGGAAAGGAGAAATACGAAGAAATACACAGGAAAGGAAAAAGAGGAGTGAGAAGAAATACACAGGAGTAAAAGCGCAAAGGAAAGGAGAAATACGAACAAATACACAGGAAAGGAAAAAGAGGAGTGAGAAGAAATACACAGGAGTAAAAGCGCAAAGGAAAGGAGAAATACGAACAAATACACAGGAAAGGAAAAAGAGGAGTGAGAAGAAATACACAGGAGTAAAAGCGCCAAGGAAAGGAGAAATACGAAGAAATACACAGGAAAGGAAAAAGAGGCGTGAGAAGAAATACACAGGAGTAAAAGCGCAAAGAAACAACTAAGACCTTTGAAGAAGTGGCAGGGGCCTGCGCAGGTGGAGCTGCAGCGGCAGGGAAGCGACCTACCCGAGGGTCAAGGGTCGCTAAATATAGAATTAGTGGGAACCAAAGTATGGCTTGAAGTAATATAATTACATGGCACAATCCTATTCATATTGAATGACATTTACTAGTTCATTATTCACAACATGTACCAATACTGGATACCTTTCATATGGTAATTATTGTCACCCAAAAAAGCTATTCATCTCTTATGCTGTAACCCACAATCAAAATAGTTTCTAAGCAGGGTTGCTAATGAAATACTACATATAAGCAGACATTTTCAATACTCAAAGAGGGCAAAACTACAAAACTACTTCCAAGCTCGGTAATAATTTCTCTATGCGAACAACACCTCTTAGTCACCAAGGAAATATACCATCTCATAATCCGTGTTCAAACCTCGCTCTACAGCTCCTAATCGTATGATCCATGTGGATTCCCTTCTCCTTAAAGCTAGTTCCCTATTGCCACCTCGTGGGTTAAGTTCACAATAGTCAAAACCAAAAACTTGAATTCCTTATAACTTCCCTGTGCGTCACATATCTTCATATAAGAAGCTATGGGATACCGTTCATCTTCCTGCTTTATCGCTCTCCAATGTTCAGATACTCTGACTTTCAGTGGGAGAATGGTACTGCCCACGATCTAGAGGTAGATTTACTGGTGAGGTAGGAGGATGAATTAAAATCAAACTCAATGAAACTCATGGACATCTTAATAGAAAACGCTGAAGGAAAGGTCGATAAATTACAATCTAATATTGAAATATTAGAGAAAGAGATCAATGATCTAAATTTGAAAGAAGCTACTGAAAAGAATTATGGGATTTTGAATGATGTGATAATGAAATTTCAAGATGAGATCAAGCATAGAAAAGCTAGGAAATTGAGAAGGGATGAGTTGGATTATTTGAATGGTGGAGTATTTACCTTCTCACGTAAATATGATCATTTGATAAGAAATGTGGTATCCACAGCTAAGTCTAGTAACTCTGTAGACTCAGTAACGACATCAAGAAGTAGTTTGGCAACTAGTGCAAGTGATACAGCCGGAGTAGAAGCACATACTAGATCAGACACACAAGGGGGAGCTTTTTTACAAGAATTGAAGAGAATGAAACAGGGCAATTGGGAACAAAATCAAAAAAGAAATTTGGGCGGAAGACTAGAAGAGGGAAAAGAGGAGCGAAGAGGCGAAATATACCAGGGCATGAAAACGAGGTCACAGGACAAGAAGACCTAAATATACATGCAGAGATTGAGAATAATGTGGTCAATTTGTCTGGTAAAGAATTATCTTCTGATATGTTGCAACTTCTTAATAAAGAATTAGGATTTTGCCCATCATCTTTGGGAGATACATGTAAATCCAGAATAGATTTATTCAAATACATTAGAAAGTAGGTGGTAGTGATGATTTTACAGTGTAACATCTGTTTGAAGAAGGTGTCATCTGGAGCTGGGAAGAAATTCACATGGATCTTGTAATGAGGTTGACGGGATATCCGTCACATATGTGATAGAATAACCCCCTCAGCCAAACTCGTAATGAGGCCCAATGTTCTAACTAGAGACAAAACAACACAGTGTTATACCTTCTTTAAAGACTGTACTACCAATATTAATAAATACTGCATCTAATCTTAAACCTTATGTTTTATGGATAGTAAAAGCATATAGTAAAGAAACTGGAAACTGTTTCAGTCAAACATATACATTTTTGACAAGCAAAAGCTATGCAATAGAGTTTCCAGTCTTCTTTGCATTGTCAGTCTGATCAAATTTAAACACAAGGTGTTCTACCTCATTCATTTTAGCAAAATTAATGAAATCAACAACTTTACCCACAGCACCATTGAACAAATGTTCCTCAACATTTACATTTTAACGTAAAATCACTCTACAGTTTTATGTACTGACTTGAACATTTCTCCAATCCTACAGTTCGTGAAACACATTTTTCTAATGAATTCAGTTTTGCTGGAAACTTTTCATTACAATACAATACAGTGACACCTCGGTGTTCCATTTTATCTATTACCTGCAATTGCAGAATTTCATCATTCTCCAATTCCAACAATTATTTGTTAAAAGAGGCACACTCCTTCAATGAAGGCATTAGTCACAAACTATGATTACCTTGTGGCATCAAAGGGAACATTAGTTCTGCTGCTGTCTTCATCGTTGGAAACAGTTTTTTAAGAAGATGATTTTCTAGAACATACCGTCCCTTCTGTGAAAGAATACCTACTGCAATCCAATCAGTATTTGAAAATCCTTTCATCTTCAATGTCAGATGCTTGTTTTTCTATTCAGTATTTTGCCAAATATTCACATTTTCAAGGTTTACCAAAGACTTCTTAGTTTCATCATGTTTTCAGAGTTTTGAAAACAGACTGACATTGCAGTAGATCTCCAAAAATCAAGTTTTGCTCCAAAGAGGACATCAGTATCTATTTTGAAACCCTCTTGCATTTGTAAATGTACAAAGGCAAGCATTAAGTTTGAGATCATGCTTGTCTTATTGATCATTGGAAGCTTTAACATTTTTAACACTCGTAATACTTCATTACAAGCTTCACTTTTTTGTATTCCAGTTTGTTGTCATGTTTCACAGGCAGCATCAAAAGTCAATAGACAGTAATACCTTTGATGTTGTATGCAGACAATCCAGTAGGTGTAACCACACATGATAAATTACAGTCTTTAGTCTTCTGTAAGAAAGTGGTAAGGACTTGTACTAAGAAACTTTTACCAGTACCAGATTGACTGCTGACATGCAACAGTATAGGTTTAATTTTGGGCATGCACACTGTTGTTGGGTATGGACACTGTTTGTTTTCATGAAGCAATATCATGCTCAACTGTGGCCTTCTCTTTCACATGTATTTTCATTTGCTTATCTTTTAGTTGTCCAACAAAATCTGCCAAATCAATTGTTTCCTATCTTGCTTGCTCGATTGCCACTTCATACATTGTAATACTGGCCTCAATTTCAATTAAAGGTTCTACATTTGGGTCCTAACTTTGAAGACCTGAACTGTGGTTGATCTGCAAATTCTGTTTAGCTACCTCAGCAGTAATTCTTTCTTCCTGTTCAATTTAATCATTCAACATTTTCAAGTAGTTAGGAAATGCTGAGCACTGAATACCATCCTTAGCAGCCTTGAAATAATTTTCTTTGCTCTCATACTCTCCTAGTGATTCTGATTCTGAACTCCAAGGTTTAAATAGCTGCAGAAGAGCCAAATACAAAAACTATATTTTTTCAGCAATCTGGCAACTCAGTTTTCTCTGGTTAATTAGAATCAAGTTCTGCAAATTTCCCTTAATCTACATTTTCTGTCACATTGTTTCTATGTGTCTAATATTGGAGTACTTCATGGATACAAACATGTTCAGGGTGCAGACTCCTTATTGGATAGTAAGTGACCAACATGTTCGTTTTTACAATGTCTATACTGTCCATTTGCACAATATATTGAGTTTCAGGAAAGGATTTCAAAACTTTGTTTCACATTGATTCTAGGCCTAGATTCACCCAAACAATTCCTCGTGAACTAGAATATAAACTAGCTGAACTCATCCAATAGGAACCAATCTCTCTGTGTGAAAGCATCTACAAACTGAAGTTGTACAGTTTTTTGTTAGAGACATTTTAGCCGAGATCTCATCCCACACTTCTTTCATCTCCGTCTTCTTGGATTCTTTTATGTATGAGGTAAAATAAGGAGCAGCAGCTATAGATTTGTTTATCACAAGTTGAATATCCATACTGGCATTCCACATTTTCAAAATGACAGGATTGTAGTCATTAATATATTTGGAAGTCTCTGTTCTCCTCAAGTTGTAGGTTCAGTTCATCATATACTTTATTCGACCATAGGTCATAAAAGTTACACATTAAATCGTACAAAAAGGGTGCGTTTGTTCCATTATGCTTTCACACTGGCTTAAAATAAATTTTAGAATAAAAATAGCTTCTCTAAAACCTTCAAAATCCGACCAAGATTTAAAAATTTAAAGTGCTAGGTTGATGTTACATAGTGATACAGTTCCTTGATAGTTTAGATAGCATACTTTGACATGAAGAGCCTGCTCCTGGCGCAATCATCATATAGGCAAATTTAGGCACTGCCAAGTCATTGGAGACACAAGCACAATGAAATAAAAAGCTTATATAATAGCTTAAAATGGATATCGGATTCATGTTAAGATGGCACGAATACCAGACAGGTGCATAAAAATAACTCTTTGCGGCTAACACTAGTAAAATAAATAGCAGAAACACAGGATGATTACCCACATATTTGTCTGAGAAAAATCTATTCCAGGCCCTGTCCAGACCACATGGTCAATAATTAATCATCATCATCATCATCAACTTTGTTCGATCAATGACCATAAAACACATAAAACAAGATAATAAATAATTCTTAAGCAAATAAATAAATACACATCTATAAATTGGTGTAGAAACATTAGAACAATAACTTAAATTGCACATATGACTCTAAAACTTATCTATAGAAGAGATGAGACCTTAAATTACTTTTTGGAGATGGCATCGTATGCGCCAAGCTGTTGCTAAATACTTGCTTACTGAAAGAATTACGTCGGTTGAATTGTGGCTTTTTAGAACCCGTAGAGCCAAAGAGCAGTTCTTGAATCCCATGTCCCTGCAAATATTGCGGATCCATTTTAGTCGCGGAATCGCATAGGCTGGGCAAAAGAACATGAAATGCTCAATGGTTTCGAAAGTACTGCCACAGGCAGGGCATATCGGGAAGATTAATCGACCCCCACCTATGAATCAATGACATCAGGGGCAGAGAGCCAAAACGAAACCTTGCATATAAGCTCTTGCCCCACCAATCTCTCTGTGTGAAAGCATCTACAAACTGAAGTTGTACAGTTTTTTGTTAGAGACATTTTAGCCGAGATCTCATCCCACACTTCTTTCATCTCCGTCTTCTTGGATGTTTATCATAAGTTGAATATCCATACTGGCATTCCACATTTTCTAAATGACAGGACTGTAGTCATTAATATATTTGGAAGTCTCTGTTCTCCTCAAGTTGTAGGTGTTTTGAGGTGATTTACAACTAATTGTATGTCTCACTGAAGACATAAAAATGTTCACTCTTACTTTTGAAATAACAGGCCTTGGAAATCCAAAACACATATTTTGCAAAATGTTCCTTATGCTTTTTATTTCTGCTAACTATACTTCCCACATCTATGTGATTGGAAATTGAGGACTTGCTGCCTTAGGCTTTTTTTAGTGTCTTTTGGGATGCTACATGTAATATGAAGAAAGTATAGACTCATCTATGTCTGTTCCAAATTAAGGTGCATCTTTTATCCATAACACCATATACATGTGAGGAGCACCCCTTGCTTGTTACTCTTTTCATCGAAAGAAATCAGAAACTTCTCCAAGAGTTGGACATTTTTGGTGCAGAAAAAGGACAACAGAGCTTGAAATCTGTGGTTGAAGTACTTGCCAACATTTGCAGGATCAAGGAGCCTTTAATGCTACATAAACTTCAGCTCACCATGATGACAATACCAGCGTTCATTGTTTTCAAGTTGGCATGCCGTCAAATGTATCAAATTGTGATCAAGCTTTTCATCTTTGCCATGATTTTTTCCACAAAGTCTTTTTCAGACATGTTTTGCACATTAACTCCTGTCTTAAGAATATGGTTAACAGCGTAGGACAGTCCGGACAAATCACTTTCAAATAAAAGATGGAATGCATATGGAATACTTTGTCGAAAACTAGGGTCATGTGAATCTAATCTTGTTGACCTATACTCAGCCTAAGGAATTCGCACAGGATGATCATCATACGGTCTGCCTACTCCATTCAGAAATATTTGAGGAAAATACAGAGCTTCTAAACTGTTCTCCCACACACTTAGTGGAGCTCCTTTAGCTTGTTTCATCTGATGTAGTTCAATTGCAACCCCCATAACCTCTTTCAAATGAAATGTACGGATATTGTAGTGCTCATATATTTCTTCTGATCTACTTCCATCCACTTTTTCAAACTGCCCACTTAAAGGCAACATTTCTTCCTCTATGTAACTTTCATGTGCAACAATATCTACATCTTTGTCGTACACCTTATTCTCTTTAGGATACAGTGTAGCTTTCCTCACATTATTCACACCCACTAGTTCTTGCCAGATGTTTTTGTTTTTTGTGGGTATACTATTCACTAGAATAATAAGCCTTTTCTGAAGCTCAGCAGTTGGACATTTCTCAGTCTTTGGTTCCATACGGATTATTGCTTGAAGAGGATGTACAATACTTACACATGATCTGATGTGTTTACAAACCAAATCCACAAATCAATACACTGCACATTCAAGACACTTTTCTCTGTTTTCTTGTTCAGTTTTTAATAATACATCAATACTTTGTATTTGGTCTTTGTAATGCATACACCTACAACAATTACAAACCTAGGGCCATATGTATGAAAACTGGAGCTTGTGAATCTCAAATAGCGATTTTTAAGAAATTGCTATTTCCGAGTCGCAATTGGCCATGTAACAATATAGCGATTCGGAAATAGCGATTTCTTAAAAATCGCTATTTGTGATTTGCGAGGCCCATTTACCGGATCGCAATTTGCATTATCGCAAATTGCGATTTTTTTGTGATTCGGTAAAAACTTGGAAATTGCGAGAAAGTTCAAGAATGCACACCTGGAGGAGCCTGATGACATGTCCAGCAGGAAATGAGTCATCCTAGGCAGTTTCAGATGCCACACCCAAACCAGCATCCTGAGAGAGAGCAGCCCAGCCACACCGAGCAGCACTCAGAAAGAGAAAGAACACCTGAGCCATGATGGATACCCCAGGCCAAGCACAGGAGAAGGGTGAAAGGAAGCGCAAGCTGAAATTCAGCGAGCAGGAGCTTGAGGTACTAACTGAGGAGGTGGTGAGGAGCCATGACCGCCTGTTTGGAAAAAGCTCACTCCAGGTGCCTGAGAGTGAAAAGAGAAGACTATGGCTGGACATACAGTCCAAAATCTGCGCAATTGGAGTGGCACAGCGCTCCATTGAAGAGATAAAAAAAAGGTGGTATGACCTGTGGTCCCGTGCAAAGGAGAGGGTGGCAAGGAGACTTGCGGAGGCCAGGGGTACAGGAGGCGGTCCACCCACAGAGGCACCATCAACACCATTGGAGGACCTAGTGGAGTCCACACTCCTCCCTGAAGCTGTGACTGGGGTCACAGAGATCGACACCTCCGGCATACCAAGTACCAGCCAAGGTAAGTGCAATATTGTTTTCTAACCCTAAATGTGTATGCACAAAAGCCCCTTAGGAAGTAGAAAGTAATGTGAAACAGTGTGAGAAGTAGTCCAGTCCACATCTTAGAAGCAGCACTACAATGCATTATGGGAGTGGCAGTCCACGACCTAGAACTGAAAGTAGCACAACAATGTATTTAAGTATAGTGACACACAGAGGAACACAACACACACAAAACCATGTAGAGCAGAACCTGTACCTTTATTGCCATTGTCTGACCGAAAATGTAACATGCAGAACTGACATGCTGCATATTGTTGTTGCAGGTGGGCCAGGCCCAGCATCCACAGCATCTGCATGGGTAGGTGAGACAGACACCCATCTGCCCTCAGATTTGAACACCAGTGGGTCCCTCCACATAGCGACTGGACGACGCAGGCCCAGGCCACTGCCACTGCCAGAGCTCAGCAACGACTCCGATGAGCAGCAGGAAGGGCCAAGTACCCCATCAGCACCAGACAGGCACAGCCAGATTCAGGAGGGCAGGTGTCATCCAACCACAGCACCACGCAGGATTGCGACAGAGTCCTGGGCACAGCAGCATGAGGCAGGTGAGGGGCCCTCCTTATTCGGTGGCCTGGAAGCTGCTATGTTGCAGAAGCAGCGTCTGCAAAATAAGCGGATTCTTGCATTAGACAGAAACCTGCGCAAACATAATCGCAACATGATGGGCCTGCATCGACAACTTGACTCCCTCAATAGTAACATTGTACAGCTGCGTGAGGGACAGGTGCAGGCATCACAGGACACCAGGGACCTTACAAGTGCTGTCTGTGAACTCTGCCAGGAGCTGCGCCATGAGAGGGTGAGCCAGCGCAGACAGGAGAGCAGATTCCGTACCATGTTTGGCAGCTTCTGCCGTTCCTCTAACAGGATGGCAAATTCAACAGCACTGATTGCCCGTCGTGCAGTGGCTGCGCAAGTGGAGGCAGCACATAGCAGCAGGGACATTGTCAATGGACTTGTGCAGATCACAAATGTGATCGAACACATTATGGGACCAAGATCAGCCACTCCAAGTGAGCTAGCACTGGGCGACACTGAGGACAGTTCCAGCCTCAGCAGTGTTGCCGTACCAGCAGCGGACAACAGACGGCGCAGTACCAGGCACAGCACTGCCACTGAGGGTGACAATAGAGGTGCCAGTGACATAACTGGGCACCCGAGTGGTGTGCATGGGCGAAACAAATGACTCTTGCTGCCATTGGACTGCTGTTGACACTATGAAGAAATAGTGCATAACTCGGGTTCTTCGTTAGTTTGCGTTTGTCACATCACCTGTTTTTTTTCTTACTCACACGTACATTACCTGACTTAAGGTAATACATTTATTTCACTACAGGTACAGTTATCAGAGGATTTGTGTCATTTATACTCATGTCTGAAATGGTTGTGTGTGATGTCGGCACGCCTTTGCCTTCCCTCTGCTGCACTGGTCCTGTCTGCTGGCTGTGGAGGTGGTATGGGATCGTCATCCTCATCTGATTCAGTATCACTGATTTCTACAGGTATGCCCCTGGTGGTAGCTATATTGTGCAGGATTGCACAAGTAGCCACTATTCTACATGTTGTCTCTGGACTGTACTGTAGTGCCCCTCCACTTTTGTGGAGGCACAGGAAGCGACTCTTCAGCAGTCCAAATGTGCGCTCCACCACGTTGCGGGTTGCCCTGTGTGCTGCATTGTATCTCCGTTCAGCTGGTGTTGTAGGATTGAGTTAGGGCGTCATCATGTAGGTGCTGTGAGAAAGTAGCCTCTTTCTAGCCTTGTTACCCCCACTTTTGGCCTGTTTATGAGTATATGTCAGGGTGTTTTCACTGTCTCACTGGGATCCTGCTAGCCAGGGCCCAGTGCTCATAGTGAAAACCCTATGTTGTCAGTATGTTTTTTATGTGTCACTGGGATCCTGCTAGCCAGGACCCCAGTGCTCATAAGTTTGTAGCCTATATGTATGTGTTCCCTGTGTGATGCCTACCTGTCTCACTGAGGCTCTGCTAACAGAACCTCAGTGGTTATGCTCTCTCTGCTTTCCAAATTTGTCACTAACAGGCTAGTGACTAAATTTACCAATTCACATTGGCATACTGGTACACCCATATAATTCCCTATTATATGGTACTGAGGTACCCAGGGTATTGGGGTCCCAGGAGATCCCTATGGGCTGCAGCATTTATTTTGCCACCCATAGGGAGCTCTGACAATTCTTACACAGGCCTGCCACTGCAGCCTGCATGAAATAACGTCCACGTTATTTCACAGCCATTTACCACTGCACTTAAGTAACTTATAAGTCACCTATATGTCTAACCTTAACCTGGTGAAGGTTGGGTTCCAAGTTACTTAGTGTGTGGGCACCCTGGCACTAGCCAAGGTACCCAGACATCGTTCAGGGCAAATTCCCTGGACTTTGTGAGTGCGGGGACACCATTACACGCGTGCCCTGTACATAGGTCACCACCTATGTACAGCGTCACAATGGTTACTCCGAACATGGCCATGTAACATGTCTAAGATCATGGAATCGTCCCCTCAATGCCCCTCAATGCCATTCTGCCATTGGGGGGACAATTCCATGATCCCCCGGGTCTCTAGCACAGAACCCCGGTACTGCCAAACTGCCTTTTCAGGGTTTGCACTGCAGCTGCTGCTGCTGCCAACCCCTCAGACAGGTTTCTGCTCCCCTGGGGTCCAGGCAGCCCTGGCCCAGGAAGGCAGAACAAAGGATTTCCTCTGAGAGAGGGTGTTACACCCTCTCCCTTTGGAAATAGGTGTGATGGCCTGGGAGGAGTAGCCTCCCCCAGCCTCTGGAAATGCTTTGATGGGCACAGATGGTGCCCATCTCTGCATAAGCCAGTTCACACCGGTTTAGGGATCCTCCAGCCCTGCTCTGGTGCGAAACTGGGCAAAGGAAAGGGGAGTGACCACTCCCCTGACCTGCTCCTCTAGTGTGTCCCAGACCTCTGCCATCTTGGAAACAGATGTGTTGGTGGCACACTGGACTGCTCTGAGTGGCCAGTGCTAGCAGGTGACGTCAGAGGATCCTTCTGATAGGCTCTTACCTCATAGATAGCCAAACCTCCTTTTCTGGCTATTTAGGGTCTCTGCTTTGGGGATCTCACCAGATAACTAATGCAAGAGCTCACCAGAGTTCCTCTGCATCTCCCTCTTCACCTTCTGTCAAAGGATTGACCGCTGACTGCTCAGGACGCCTGCAAAACCGCAACAAAGTAGCCAGACGACTACTAGCAACCTTGTATTGCTTCATCCTGCCAGCTTTCTCGACTGTTTCCTGGTGGTGCATGCTCTGGGGGTAGCCTGCCTCCTTCTTGAACCAGGAGCTCTGAAGAAATCTCCCGTCGGTGGACGGAATCTTCCCCCTGCAACCGCAGGCAACAAAAAATGGCATCACCTGTCCTCTTGGTCCCCTCTCAGCACGACGAGCGTGGTCCCTGGAACTCAGCAACTCTTTCCAAGTGACTCCCACAGTCCAGTGACTCTTCAGTCCAAGTTTGGTGGAGATAAGTCCTTGCTAGACTGCATTGCTGGGTACCGCGTGATTTGCAGCTGCTCCGGCTCCTGTGCACTCTTCCAGGATTTCCTTTGTGCACAGCCAAGCCTGGGTCCCCGACATTCTAACCTGCAGTGCACAACCTTCTGAGTTGTCCTCCGGCGTCGTGGGACTCCCTTTTGTGACTTCACGTGGACTCCGGTTCACTCTTCTTCCAAGTGCCTGTTCAGGTACTTCTGCAGGTGCTGCCTGCTTCTGTGAGGGCTCCCTAACTTGCTGGATGCCCCCTCTGTTTCCTCATCCAGGTGGCGACATCCTGGTCCCTCCTGGGCCACAGCAGCATCCAAAAACCCAAACTGCGACCCTTGCAGCTAGCAAGGCTTGTTTGCGGTCTTTCTGCGTGGGAACACCTCTGCAAGCTTCTTCACGATGTGGGACATCCATCCTCCAAAGGGGAAGTTCCTAGTCCTCTTCGTTCTTGCAAAACACCAAGCTTCTTCCATCCGGTGGCAGCTTCCTAGCACCCTCAGCTGGCACTTCCTGGGCTCCTGCCCACTCTTGACACTGTCGCGACTCTTAGACTTGGTCCCCTTGTCTTACAGGTACTCAGGTCTGGAAATCCACTGTTGTTGCATTGCTGGTGTTGGTTTTCCTTGCAGAATCCCCCTATCACGTCTTCTGTGCTCTCTGGGGGTTGTAGGTGCATTTTACACCTACCTTACAGGGTCTTGGGGTGGGCTATTTTTCTAACTCTCACTGTTTTCTTACAGTCCCAGTGACCCTCTACAGGCTCACATAGGTTTGGGGTCCATTAGTGGTTCGCATTCCACTTTTGGAGTATATGGTTTGTGTTGCCCCTATACCTATGTGCTCCTATTGCAATCTATTGTAACTTTACACTGCTTGCATTACTTCTCTCGCAATAAACTGCATAATTTTGGTTTGTGTACATATATCTTGTGTATATTTCTCATCCTCATACTGAGGGTACTCACTGAGATACTTTTGGCATATTGTCATAAAAATAAAGTACCTTTATTTTTAGTATATCTGTGTATTGTGTTTTCTTATGATATTGTGCATATGACACCAGTGGTATAGTAGGAGCTTTACATGTCTCCTAGTTCAGCCTAAGCTGCTTTGCCATAGCTACCTTCAATCAGCCTAAGCTGCTAGAAACATCTCTTCTACACTAATAAGAGATAACTGGACCTGGCACAAGGTGTAAGTACCTCTGGTACCCACTACAAGCCAGGCCTCCTACAGGTGCGCACTGCATATGCACTGTCTCCTGGAAGGGACAGAGGGTGTGATGAGTAACTGAGCAATCTGACATTGGTATGCCATCAATGCACCAGTGTACAGAGGGACATTACCTAGTAGATATCCTTCTCCAAACTCCCCAGCTAGCAGTCGTGTGTGAATCCCGCTGTGGCGAAAGATGTACGAATCATGTGTGCTGCCTGGGTACCTGGCCACGAGATCAGTAATGATGTAGGAGGCATTGCATATCACCTGTATATTCATGAAATGTTGGTATTTCCTGTTGCGGTACACATACTCTGTGGCTGATGGTGGACAGATTGCCACATGTGTGCCATCTATGGCACCTAGGACGTGGGGGAACTGTGCTATCTGGTAAAACTCTATTTTTGTCTGCTGTAATTCCTGTGGGGTGTGAGGGAATCTGATGTACTGGTGTAGTTTGCTCAGCATGGCGTTGATGAATGCATTGAAAAATCTGGAGAGGGTACTCTGTGTGACCCCTCCAGCTGCTGCTATGACCCATTGATAGCTCCCTGAGGTGAGTAGGTGGAGGGAGTATAATACCTGCAAATGGGTGGGTATGCTGTGAGTCCTTAGTGTTCTGCGCTGCAGTAGGGGTTGTAGCTCAGCTATCAGATCAAGTATCATGGCTGAGTTCAACCTATACCTCTCATATATTTCCTCCTCTGTCAGGTAAAAAAGTGTAATTCGCACTCTGAAAATGCGCTCCTGTCTCCTCCTCCCTCTCCTCAAACCTGACAAGATCCTCATCCTCCTCGCCATGACGTAGAGTGCAGCCATTGTTGAAAAGAGTTTGAGGCATTGTGGGCCTCTTTATATAGGTTGCACCTGGTTACCACCTGGTTTCAGTTCATGGTATTTTGCATGTGCAAAATGCCATTCAGCGAAAAATCGCAATTTGCGATTTTTTGATGCATCTCTTTGCAACTTGGATTATGCGACTCGCAATTTGTGCCTGGCAATTTCCTACTGGAAATACCGAATTGCAAAATGCAACTCGCAAAACCAGGTCGCAATGCAAAAAAACGCAGTTTTTGCGATTTCTTCTTTTTGGTCTGCGAATGCCTTTCATGTATCGCAGACCACGTTTTTGCACCTGCAAAAGGCCGAATTTTGCGATTCGCACCGTTTGCGAGTGCAAAAAAGTTTAATCTATCTGGCACTTAGTTTGGTGTCGCTGTAGAAACTGCATTAAACGTTCCTATTTCTCATGCAAAGATATCAGTACTAACATCTACATTATGTTCCTCTACACCAGATGATGCCAAGTACTCATTGTGCCCAGACTCCTCTTTTGGACCAAAGAAAAGTAAATGAATATCTTTACAAAGATTTTCAACCTCTGAAACTCAATCATGCAGAAGAGCTTTGCTCCTTTCTCCTAAACACAATGCAGGACGTTTTACAAAGTAAAAGCCTTCTAACTAAATTTCAAATTTTTGAATGGTGAACATCCAACATTCTCAAATGATGAAAAGTACTTTTGCACATTTTCTTGAATAGACATGCGAGTGGGTGTACTTCCAAATTAGTATATTTTCCAACTGTGCATGGATCTAATGCTTGCAACATTACAATTTTCTGCTTCACACTTCTTTTTTGGAAACCGTTGTAGAACATTTCTTAATATATCAATGAATTCCTGCAAACAATACAAATACTACTGCAGTCCCATTTGCACACAGGGCATATCCACAACTTCCTTGCACCTCTTCAGCTTTCTCTTCCTCAGTATTTCTAGGAGTCAGCTCCTCTTTTGCTACGGGAGAACCATCTTTTACCACATAATATCGGCCAGTTGTTTCAACTGCATGCACTAACACGCTCTCTTGAAAGTAGCTTTCTTCATTAAAGAAAGACTCAGGCCCTGATTATGACCTTGGCGGACGGCGGAGGC
Organism: Pleurodeles waltl; assembly: GCF_031143425.1. Taxonomy (NCBI): domain Eukaryota; kingdom Metazoa; phylum Chordata; class Amphibia; order Caudata; family Salamandridae; genus Pleurodeles; species Pleurodeles waltl. The sequence continues at coordinate 591,256,755 of NC_090436.1, read as the reverse complement.
CGTCCGCCAAGGTACCGCCGCCAAATGACCGCACCGCGGTCAGAAGACCGCGGCGGCCATTCAGACATTTCCTCTGGCCCGGCGGGCGCTCTCCAAAAGAGCGCCCGCCGGCCCAGAGGAAATGCCCCTGCAACAAGGACGCCGGCTCAGAATTGAGCCGGCGTAGTTGCAGGGGTGCGACGGGTGCAGTTGCACCCGTCGCGTATTTCAGTGTCTGCAAAGCAGACACTGAAATACTTTGCGGGGCCCTCTTACGGGGGCCCCTGCAGTGCCCATGCCATTGGCATGGGCACTGCAGGGGCCCCCAGGGCCCCCGCGGCACCCCCTACCGCCATCCTGTTCATGGCAGGTTTCCCGCCATGAACAGGATGGCGGTAGGGGGTGTCAGAATCCCCATGGAGGATTCCCCCGAGCAGCGGAAAGTTGGCGGGAGACCGCCGACTTTCCGCTTTTGACCGCGGCTGAACCGCCGCGGTCAGAATGCTCGTGGGAGCACCGCCAGCCTGTTGGCGCCGCCAGGGTCAGAATGACCCCCTCAGTGTTAGATGTATGTTTCCAATCTCCTTTGAAAATTGTGCAAAATTACTTTTATTGATTAACCTTTTTTGGCTTCATTTCTTAATAGACAATGCTAATTTGTCCAGGGTTCTCATTCTGTTTAGTATCAAGATAAATATTTTGCACTTCAAAGCAAACGCTTTTTCAAATACACTCTCAATATGTTGCTTTTGCTTCAATGTTGTCCTTTTCTTTTTACACTGATTCATGTTTCATATCAAATTCTGTATTACCCTAGTTCTAAACATTCTCATTTGTAATTCTTCAACGCTTCTCTCTCCTTGTCAAAGTAGCTGTTTTCTTAGATTTCTCACTTTCAGTGTGAATTACTCCTTCTCCTTTGTGAGTTGATTTTAGGCCTCACTTTTTATTTGCTTGTTCTTAGAAATGGGGTCAATGGCTGCTAGTCAGTTTGCACTCTGCCCAAGCAGGGACTCTCACTCTAGTCAGGATAAGGGAGATACACATCTAAGATAACCCCTGCTATTTATCTGGGTAAAAAAGGCCAAAATGTCAAAATCCAACATACAAAAGCAAAGGTATGAATTTTTAAAGATTAAACTTCAATAAAGTGCTTAGAAAAATAACTGCTTCGAATTGGTGATATCACGGCATCATGACCGATTAATTCCCAGCAATCCGAAGCCAATGGCTCCAGCCACAGAGTTGCATTGACCTCCAGGGACAGTACTTTATGAAAATAAGGAAACAAGCCGGTGCCCTGAGTCGGGGATCCAGGCATCGGAGTTAAGGAGAGGAGGCATTGGTGCCTGGCATTGGGTCCTTGCTGTGGAGATGTGGTGTTGAAGTGGTGTTGTTGTAAAGACTTCGATTCATGCATTTCCGGTGGGGTCGATATCTGGCGGTCACAACATGGTGCAGAGACCTCACGGATTCGCGATCATGCCATTAGGCCTGCATGCTGTGGTGCAGTTGGGTGTCATGGATGTTGGTTACACAGTACTTCGGGAGTCGCAGAGTCGTGGGCTTCAACAAGGCTTTAGTGGCATCGGGCCTGCAGGGTTGTCACACCCCAGTAAGAACCACAGCTTCAGTTGTAGCTGGTGTCTCACACTCAGTCCGGAGTTGTCAGTACAGTTGATTCTTCTTGGATGTTCATCAGCTTCTCTTTTCAAGGGCACAGGGATTGGAGTAGGCATCACTTTGCAGGGTAGAAGTCTCAGCAGAGAGCAGAGAGTTCAAGTGCTGGCAGAGGAAGTCTTTGATGGCCCTGAGACTTCAGAACAGGGGGCAAGCTCAGGCCAAGCCCTTGGAGAAACTTCACAATCAGGATAAACAGCAAAGTCCGGTCTTTGTTCTCTCTAAGGCAGAGGCTGCAATTGCAGGCCAACCCAGCAAAAAACACACAGCAAAGGGCCAGTACTCCTCCTCCAGCTCCTCAGCTCTCCTTGACAGAGGTTCCTCTTGGTTCCAGAAGTAATGTAAAAGTATGGGGATTTAGGTCTACTACTTATACCCCTTTCTGCCTTTGAAATAGGCACATTTCAAAAGAAAGAGGTTGCTGTTGACAAGATCCTGCCTTGCCCAAGCTTGGCCCCAGACACATAGCGGGGTTGTAGACTGCATTGTGTGAGGACAGGCACAGCCCATTCAGGTGTGAGTGTCAGGTCTTCCCTCTCCACTCTAGCCCAGGTGATTCATCAGGATATGCAGGATATACCCCAGCTCCCTTTGTGTCACTGTTTAGAGGGAATTCACAACAGCCTAACTGTCAGTCTGACCGAGGCGTGGAATACACAAGCAGGCAGAGGCACAGAATAGTTTAAAAGAAAATGCCCACTTTCCAAAAGTGGAATTTTCAAACTGACAATCTAAAAAGCAACTTTACCAAAAGATGTATTTTTAAAGTGTGAGTTGAGAGACCCCCAAACTCCATATTTCTGTCTACTCCCAATGGGAAACTGCACTTAAAAGATATTTAAAGGCAGTCCCCATGTTAACCTATGACAGAGATAACCCTGCAACAGTGAACACCAAATTGTTCAGTATTTCACTGTCAGGACATGTAAACCACTTTAGTACATGTCCTACCTTTAACATAAACTGCACCCTGACCATAGGGCTACCTAGGGCCTACATTAGCGGTGCCTTACATGTACAAAAAGTGAAGGTTTGGGCCAGGCAAGTGGATACACTTGCCAGGTCGAATTGGCAGTTTAAAACTTCACACACAGACACTGCAGTGGCAGGTCTGAGCAATGTTTATAGGGCTATACATGTGGATGGAACAATCAGTGCTGCAGGCCCACTAGTAGCATTTGATTTACAAGCCTTAAGCATCTTTAGTGCACTTTTCTAGGGACTTACTAGTAAATCAAATATGCCAATCAGGGAAAAGCCAATTACACATACAGTTTACACAGAGAGCACTAGCACTTTAATACTGGTCAGCATTGGTAAAGTGCCCAGAGTCCTAAAGCCAACAAAAATGCATCAGAAAAAATAAGAGGAAGGAGGCAAAATGTTTGGGGATGACCCTGCAAAAAGGGCCAGGTCCAACAAATGGTTTTCCACATTTTGCATTTTTCCACATAGTGTTTTCAGAAACTCCTTAGTTCTCTTACCAGGAGCTCTCTTTTTTCAGCACGTTCTCCGCAACATGTCCCTCGTTACTCTGAGTTTTAAGCAGAAAGTACTCCTTCTGTTTTCTTACCTCTTTGTGTCTTTCTTGACATTGTTAAACATCCTCTTTAGATGCAAGTAGATATCTGAAAAGTCAATATCGAAAATATTTAATTTTTTATTGCATCTTATTAGATTACATACTAGAATCAAAAGAGTAGCTACATAACTGGTAATGTCAGTGTGTAAGAGATTGTGTAAGTTTCTCAGTATGGCCGAGAAGTGTGTATATGAGTTACTGTGCAGGTGGGTGACAGGATGTGTAAGTAGTTGTGTGGATATGTGAGTGAGTGTCTCAGTGCCTCTGTAGTGTGTCAACGGATGTATAAGTAACTGTGTGATTAGCTGTGTTAGTGACTCTATGATTGTCTAAATAGGTATTTAAGTAGCTGTATAGATATGTGACTGGCTGTGTTAATTGGTGTTTAACTATGTATCTGTGTGTTCAAGCGTCTCTGTTAGTGGTGCATATATAAGTGCTGCGTGGGTGTATGAGTGGATGTGTAAGTGCCTCTGTTGCTGCCTGTCTGGGTGTGTGAGTGGCACTATGGCTATGTAAATCAGTATGTGAGTGGCTGTATGGCTGGTTGACTGGATGTATAACTGGGGTTGTGTAGGTGTATGTTTATTGATTGTCTGGGTACATGTGCTGTTGTATAGATCTGTGAGTGGTTATGAAAGTGCCTTTATGGGTCTATGAATGACTATGCAAATTAATCTATAGGTACGTACATTGATGTGTGAATGCTTTTAATGGTGTGTTTGTGAGTTTGTAAGTCACTGTGTGGCTATATGAGTGGTGGGTAAATAAGTGCTTTTCTAGGTGTGTAGGTGTCTGCCTAACTGTGTGACTGGTTGCAAATTATATACTTTTAAAATACAAACTATATTCAATCACCCACACCTACTTCCAAACACACTCATTCATCTTAGCTTGATAAAATAACTTTATTTTCTCTATACCCAATTCTCTTCCTCCTTTGCTGCTCACTATGTTTTTACTTAATGACCTCATCTACCCTCCATATTATTTTCCCTTTTACCATTGTGTAGAACCTGCACATTTTATTTCAGTGCAAATACACTTATTAATTTTTGTATTTACATATACTTTAAAAAGTATTTTCTACATCACATACCTGTGAAATATCTTTGCTGTTCTCCAATTTTCTCTCACTATCACTTAATATGTCTTGTCTGTGAAAATCTCAAGTCAGAAATATAGAAGTGCTCTTCCACTCTCAGCAGAAAAGTACACGTAATAGCTACTCCTCCCACTGTGCTTGCACTGATACCCCTGTTCTTAGTAAATCACAACCTTCATTTCATCTTTTATTTTTCTTAAACAACTTCGAAATGGTCAGTATGTTTAACCCTTTCTAGGTCTCCTGTAAAGACGCCTAATTTGGTAGTGTTTTGGGTGGATCTGCAGATTTGCTGCAGTGCTTAGCATGGCCCAGCCCTGTGTAAATTTGCAGCGGATCCGCACGGAAGCCTGAAAAAGCATTTAACAATCTGCTGTTAATGCTTTGCCATTATATTTCACTTTGAAAAAAACTACTAAGCTACAAGCCAAATGCTCTCTAATTTGCAATGCTTGTACACCACTGTGGTTTTGACTTTCACAGTGCAGTCTCTTGGGTTCCCTTCCCTCTCACACTCGTTAAGCTCTGGTTACATAGTAAAACCATGTTTGGAATAATTTCTCCTAGGGCTAGATTAAAAGTTCACAAGACTTTCTTAACTGTAGTTAACTCTGCGCAATTTCAAGCATATCCCAAACACCATGTATATGTTTTTATTTTTCCAAAGCCACAGAGTTACTTGGGGGCATATATATACTCCGTCTGCGCCGAATGTGCGTCAAATTTTTGACACACAATTGGCACAAACCTTGCCCCATATTTAAACTTTGACACCCGAGCCTGCAGACAACAAAATCCCGCGTGTGCGTCATTTTCTGGATGCGGGAAACCGCCTTGTGTTAATCATGTGCAAGGTAGGCGTTCCCATCCAAAAAAAGACGTAAACAGCCATGCGTCGTATTTATGCTTTCGGGCAAAAATCCCGCACGTCCGGGAGGAGGAGTCGGAAAATGACGCACAGCCCGATTTGCGTAAAAAGTTAACACCTGGGTCAGGGCAGGTGTTAAAATGGGGCAAACACACCTGTATTTAATCAGAACACACAGAAGCAACAGCAGAGCAGCAAAAGGGAGACATGGAGGTGCTTCTCTTCCAGCGTGCACATAGACGCAGAGCGCAGCAAGAACTACAGCAGCTACCACAACACCTGCAGGGACCCCAAAGGCAGCACAGAAGACAGGAGAGGATATTCCGCACCAGGACAACCCTTCATGGCCTCAGGGAACATGACATCATAGAGAGGTACAGGTTGATTTGGCAGGCCATTCACCAGCTGCTGCGCAACATAGAGCCACTGTTGGCACCCACCTTGCTGACACCCTGCACCATCCCAACAGAAACCAAGCTGCTAGCTGTACTTCACATGTTGGCAAGTGGCTCCTTTCAAAGCACTGGCGCCCTGGTTGCCGGAATATCACAGCCATCATTCTCTGCCTTCTTGCCCAGAGTACTGGAGGCCATCATTGGACTCACACCCTGCCACATCTGCTTCCCAAACACACAGCAGAAGCAGCAGGAGACAAAACAGGGGTTTTACCTCATTAATGGATTCCCACACGTCCTTGGTGCCATTGACTGCGCACTTGTACGCCTTGTGCCACCTGCTGCAACTGAACACCTCTACCGCAACGGGAAGCACACACACTCCATTAATGTGCAGGCCATTGTCGATCACCAAGGATTGATCACCAACATTGTGGCAAAGTATCCTGGGAATGTCCATGACTCATTCATCTTCCGTCACTCTACCATCACACATGAATCAGGCACCTCTGTGCAATTAAACACTGGAAATATGTGGCCACGTGCAGCCTCGTCTGCTGGTCCACCACTGCCACAGGAGAGTTGTGGCTCATTCATATGACCACAACTGTGGGGTGAAATTACAGTTGTGGGTCACCTTTGGCTTTCCGTGTCAATAACATGGTACCCACTTAGTCTGTACATGTGCCTGACTCACAGTGGGTTCACCAACAAGTGCCTAGGAAGCAGTTTCCAAATTTCCAGGGCATGTGATGGGCAACTTTTGGACCATTTACATGAACAAGCATCTGCCATCTATCCGGTGCATGCTTTGTCATTTGTGGTGTCTACATTACCAAAAATCTTGGAAGTGCATACAACAAATGTTGCTGCATGTATGACTAACACATGTCCTCTCTCATTTCCACACTGACTTGATCTAAGGTTAGGACACATTGACTTCACAGTCATACAAGCATATTTTCAATAATGCATCTTGTGATGCACACACACTGGGTCAACAATTACATTAGTAGCCAATGCACATACATTGAGCCATAGGCATTGAGGTATTGTACATATGTGCGTCACCTTGCTATCCTTTCCTGATGCCAAACATGCCCAATTTGTGCAATACATATATGTAGGCCACACATATAGCCATCTAGTGCGTCAGCCAAGAGTGAAAATCATGTTAAGGAAGTAGCGGATCATGGTCCGCAGCAGTATGATGTCTCACATGTGCCTATACACCGTCAAGACCAAAGTGGGTGCAATCAGCCTATCTCAGTTGTGTCACAAATGTAACATTACATTAAAATGGTAAAATGACCCAAACCCAGTTAATGCCCTGAAATTTTGACGCAGGCGTGTTAAAAAATGACACCCAAGTGTCAAAAAATGACGCTTATGCCCGAAAAACTATGCATTATGCCATGAAAATTGATTAAGTGTTAGACTATTTCATTATATATGGATACGGCCTCATTTTTACTCTTGTGCGTCAAAAAAAATGACGCCCAGACTGTATGCGTCAACATTTTTTGCAGCATAACGTTAAAACAGTGGCCATTTTCTGCAGGAAGTGATGTAATAGGATATCCTGTTTACAGATTATGTACAGTGGGTGTACTTTCACTTTCACTTTGCAGTCTGTGATTCTTCTAGACTGTGTGGCTGTGTTCAGAGTTTTATCTAGTCAAATTGTGCTTTTGTCTCCTGTGTGGTCCATTACTTGTCAGTTTGTTAATAAAACATTGTTGTTGTATCCTATCTGAGTGTTTATTGTGTACTATTGTCAAGTACTGTATTGTCTTTGTTGTTTTTGAGAGTCTGTTGTGGGTAGTGATAGTTTGGGGATAGTTGGGCTCTTTTAGTTGTTTAGTTTACGTTTTTCTTATTCTACTTTCTCCCTATTCCCCTTTGTTCTCCTTTATCCCCCATTACCCTTTTTTGTGCTAAGATGTTGGGTAGGCCACGTCTTGGCAAAATGGGTGAGGAGGAGCTTGGGGATTTTATATGGCTGGTGTGTTATTTCCTCCCCCTTATGATTGAGGCAGGTGGGCGGGTGATACAGGGGTATCACACCGAGGCACGGAGGCTCCGGTGGGGAAAGGTTTTACATCACTTGCAACACATCTATCGGAGCCAGAGGAATGACCACCAGCTGAAGCACCGCTGGGCTGACCTCATCTTCAGGGAGCAAGATCTGCTGGACCACCTGGGAATTGTGATTGGTGGCCCTGTTGGTGAGTAAAAATCATGTAAATGTGCACGATTAAATGCACAGTAGTGACATCAGATGATTTGTTCAATATCTGCCAGCAATGTTGTTGAGTGTGTGGAATGCTTTGGAAACATACAGGGTCGTGGATGGACTATGTTAAGGACCACAACTGCTAGCTATCAGGAAGCAAGTGCTCTGCAAACTTACTGAATACTTTTGCTTAATGTAAGTTGGTGCCGCCTTTGTTTCACACAGCAACACAAATCAGGAGCCAGTTATGTATATATAGGTCACATTTGCCTGTGAGGTATAGATTTTCGAAATCATACCAACATTTGTTGACGCAACAGCTAGACTGACCTTCGAAACACTACATGATGCTGAAAATGAGTGCATGCTTCATGTCAATTGATCATAGAAATGTGCCCCAAACATATGTCTCATGTGTGTCTGGTGAGTGTGTAAGGCAAGCGATCACGGAAGTTCTATAAATCTTAGGGATTATTGTGGTCCTTCGTCATTTCAGATACATGTCAGATCTGGATTTGGAGACATAGGGAAAAAGTGCAAGGTGCCATCAGCTAACATCTTAGACTGGTATTCGGAGTTTGTTGTTCAACCTTTCGTTTAGGGATGGCTGGCCAAAGGTATGCACATGGGTTCATATCTCTATGGTTGGTGCAACTCATCATAACTGGGCCACATCAAATGAAGAAACTGTAACAACATGAGGGCTTACAACTGTCCCTACCCCTCTGTACATTGTACCTGTGTGTCATAAATCTGTTATGGCCACAATGTATGGTTGAATGCAGTCCTCAAGGAAAGTGGCTTTGGATGTCTCTCTTGGATACACATGATGAGACAAATACACTTCATTATTATGTTTGCTCACTAATGAAGGAGCATGTTTGCCACCACATGATAGTTAGGGCCACTGCATGTGTGAAGATATGTGTGTAAATTTCACAGGAGACCCATGGTATGTACATGTTAGCCGTGCTATATCGGATGCAGTATCATCATGCCTGAGTGGCTTTACTTACTTATGTAATCTTACACATAGTATTTGTCTTTGGAATTGTTGGACAGTGCACAGATTTTGAACACATTTCTCCCTTCCATGCCTTACAGGTGGACCCGCACCCTACACTGTGGGTGAGGTGGCTTCATTCGAGGACCCCGACAACTCCAGTAAGTGTTGATATGTCTGTTATGTGTTGTGTTTGCTGGTGATGTGTGATGGACACCTGTGTGTTGAACACATAACAAGGTGTGATGCGCTGGCCCATCATTTGTCTTGTTCCATGAGTGGGATTTCATTTTCTTCACTCATTTTAGAGTTGGCCAATGCTTATCCTATTGTCTTATTTAGGGATTCTAGGTCAGTCCTGTAGGCCCCGCAATGTGAATGGGGGTGAGTCATGTGGATAACACTTGTATCAGCAAGAGTCGCACTGGACCTAATCTGTGATTTAGTCAGCCAGTCAGACCCACATTCTCCCAGAATGAGGCTGCAAAATGCTTACCCACAGACTTCTGCTTCCCTGTTCACTAATGTACTTATTAAAATGTAGGTTGAACTTCCTAGCAGCATGTAGCTCCACAAGTAGTGCTACGAGTATGTGGCACTTCAGTGCAATAGCCTAGGTGTGCATGCAAATCATGGCCAGGGGTATTCTTGCATCTCTGTGTTAGTTGTAAGTCATGGCTAACTGGAAGTATATGATGTGGACAAAGGTCTGCATTACCAGACATGTGTGGCGCTGGGATTGGTCTAGGATTTGCTGTCTCCTATTTATAGATACACCTTACCTGTGATGTGTGTGTGTAGAGCCAAACACATGTCCAGCTTTCATAAGCTTTCTGGGTGTCCTTGTTGTTTGAAATTGCTGGTTGTTTCTACATCCCCCCACCCTCAAACACAGGCATGGGTTTGTGAATGGTGTACCTAGGACTGAAGATACAAGTTTGGTACACAGACATGTAAATCAGTGAATCTTTTGTCTGTACCTAGTATACACACTCATGTTTAGCACATGACTACTATACTAGAAAATCCATTTACAACTTGCAGATTATGTGGCCCTAGATTTCCATCCCGTACAATGACATTTGTAGCCCTGGCATTGGTGGAGGATGTGCTACATGATTGTTAGCTGACAATTGGCAGAACTACGATGCCAAAACATGCCAGTTGTTACCCATCTTGTAGGGTTTGGATGTGCTATGTGTGATACGACCTTTGTAGGCTGGCCTGCCATGTACTTCCTCAGGGACATTCAATGATTTGTATGATGATATGAGCTGTTACAAGTACAGTAGATGTATTGTCTGATTTACTTCTTGTGCCATTTCACACAATGCAGTTCTTAATGTAATTTTTTTCATTTGTCTTCACAGCAGCAAATATGACACCCATCCAGGTGCGGGAATTCCAAAGGCGGGCAATGCGGTACCAGTATATACTGCAAGTAGAGTCGGGGTACCGAAGAATGGCCCGCAGATACAGAAACGAATGGGCCTCCGGAGCCTGGAGGGCATTCCCACAGGGTGGCCCTTCTTTGCCCACCACCAGTACCACCACCACTACCACCCAGGTGGCACCACCAACAGCTGTGACCGTTGTGGCAACACATCAGCAAGTGCTCCAGGCCCTAGCACAGGACCAGCTGCAGGGCAGCCCACAGACATTGACCCTACACGGCACCACACGTCTTCAGCTGGCACACAGACCACCCCAGCTGCAGCTATTGACCCTGCTGCTTTTGTGGACATGCAGCTTAAAATGGACCGTGTCCTGATAAAAATGAGTCACCTACGGCAGGATGTTCGCCATATTAACTGGTGGGTGCGGTCCATTAAGCGGACCATCCGGAGGGCCAACCTATAGACATTTCGATGGACATGACTCCCTCCCCTCCCTCCTCTTTCCTTATTCTTATACTTTGTGGGTTTAGGGGGCTTAGTGTTAGGTTAGTATAGGCTGTTAGTTTAGTTAGTGTTAGTGGGAGGGGGGTGGAGGGTCCTGATTATTTCTACTGTTTCTTTTTGAGTGTGTGGGTGGGTGGATGGCAATGTTGGGGTTCTTGTGTGTTTTGAACAAAAAAATAAAAAAATAAACAAACAAAAATAAAAAAAAATATTAAAATAAAAAATTACAAAAATATATATATTTGTTTAGTATAGGATAATATGTGTTTAGGTTAGTATCTGTTGTCCTTCATGTGTCCCGTCTCATAAGGGGGGTTGATGTTTAGAATGTTTCATTACATGTGATAAGTAAGTTTAGCTTAGGTTAGTTAGGGACAGTTGTGGGTAATGAGTAGTTAGGGTAGATTAGGGTAGGAAAGGCTTCTCCCGAGTTTTCTCTTCTGTTTTTACAGTTTAATAAATATGTAGTAAACCCTTTACAGTATGTGTGAAATGCTTGTAGATCAGGGCCTTGGCATGAGTGTACATGATTTCTTTTGTATTACAATTTGTGTCCTATGCTACAAACAAATCCCAAATTAGCTGTAACATTGTCAGCTACCCCAAAGCTACCTTGCAAAGATTAGACCTTTCATTGCAACTACCAATCACAGTTACCATGGATCCCAACGTGTTTTTTTCAATAAATATGTTTTCAATGTCACATACATGGCTTCCAGATTTGGTATTGGGGACACTGTGTTATGTCTGACTGCAGTGTGATTTTCAAGGAAACCCTTATAAGCTGAGTGGTAGTAAGCGCTTTTGTAGTATCGTGTTCATGACTCACATGGATCATTTGTGACTGTGATCACTGTTCAGCATGATTACTTTTTTGGATGTAAACTCAGAGATCTTCATTCATGCAGTTTATTGCCTGTTTGCTTAGATTTGTGGGCAATGTTATATCTGTTAGTTTTGCAAGGAGGCAACATTTTGCTGGCACTATTTAATGGCTTAGACATCCCTTGAGGAAGCATTATTCTGTCCAACACAGCATTATGGTGTATGGTTTCTCTTTTCATCAGATATTACCCACAGGCCACTGTGCATAGTTATCAGGCTACATTTTTTCAGCTCAGTTGTATTGACAAGCTATGATATTTGACAGGAGGCAAAATTCAGTGATCTACTGCATGGTTGATGTGTCACATTACACAGAGACAAAGTGGTTGTGGAAGCGCTATTTATTGAAAAGTGTTGTAGTGCTATATGTACATTGTCCATGATTGTGAGTCCATTATAGTGACATCTTCCATTGTGATCCTACACAAGTGATAAAGGAAAATGCATTTGACATGCTGGGGTGATATCAGACAGTGCAGAGGGACAGGTTTTGCCAATGGGTAAGTGAGAGACAATCACAAGGCAGGCTGACAAGATATACAGTGGTTTGCAGAACAGTCATTGACACAGTTATTGCAAGACTGGCATGTTACAAAGCGCAGGACCTTGGTAATGGGTGGCCATGTGGCAGGGACTAGTGCTTCCGGGTACTTTTCTGTGTGAAGGTGATCTTTTCCATGTCTTCTTCTTCTGATGTGTGTGTTGCCTCCTCTGTCCTTGGTGGTGGTGGTTGTGAAGGGGCAACACACACCTCAGTGTTTGAAGACGTGTGGTCAGACATCCCGGTCGCTGCTATCTGTGAAGGTCTTAAGGGCAGTACTGCTGCAAGGAGGATCTGCTGGTTCTTAGGAATAGCAGCCACATCACAATGGTAGGCAGCCAGGTCAGCCCTGAGGGGGTCATGATTGCATTCGTGCATGCAGTGGAAGGTTTGGGGTGCGAGGTGTTGTGGCAACTCCCTTACTGCAGTGTTGAATTCCTTTACAGTTTGTTGTAGTCCTTGCAGGATGGATGTTAGCGCTTGCATGGCTGCTGCCTGATCTGCAGATTACATCATGCATGAACGCACCCCCTCTAGGCTGGCTGACATATTTTGCATCCCCACCGCACCTCCTTGGCCAGCTCCCGCTGTACTCCGACTATAGTTCTCTCAAAGCTGGTGCCTGTGTCGTCAGAGTCCTCAGCTGTATTGGAGCTGGAAGGTCTCACAGTTGGGGTTGTTGGTGGGTCCTCTGGGATGGCTGCTTGTTCTGTGCTCCTCCTTGTGACTGAAGGTGGGGTCTGGAGGGTTCCAAGGACATCTTGGAGGGTCTGGTGGCTGATGTTTGTCAGCTCGTCATCCATATCATCAGGGTAGTCCTGGACAGGCATATCCGCAGGAGATTCATCATCCTCTGCAATCAAATACGGTACAATTAGTGTATCGGTGTTGTGGCATTGGTGATTTGACATGCCTGCCTTGTGATGAATTCACATTGTGATCTTGTTTCCTGTTCATTGCTCCAGTCTTTCAGATGGGCATTCTCCCAGGCCTATACCGCACCTGCACGTCACATGTATTGTGGTAAGTTTTTTGACTTGTCGGCATCATCTCCTCTAGGTGTTGGTTTAGGCCAAATAGTGATTTGCCACCTTCTTGTCCTACTCAACCCTCATCTACATCCATTCTCATGGTGAGACCTTTCACTGGCTGTGGGTGCTCTGATGGCACTAGCAGCACACCTAACAATCTGGACCTGCCCCAGTCTCTGATCTTTCACATCCACTAATATGTAGTTGAAATGTAGTGTATCCTATGCATAGCATTGTTATGGCAAGATATGGATGTTAGCATTGGTAATGTGTACAGCTGATGTTGGGGAATGTGTGGACATTGGATTGCCCTGATAGTCATAGCAGTGTCCTATTTCCTCCTCTGACTGCGCAGGTGTATTTCAGTGACCAGTTACATGTGTCCCCTCCCTCAATGCTGTTGTCTGAGCAGTATGACATTTGGGATGTTGAATTGTGACCCAGGCACAGGATGGACCCTGGCATATGCTGCATGGGTGTGACCTTAGTGCTGTGAAGCTCCTAATGTTGATGTCATTGGCTGATGTTTGCGGCAACTATGGGCATTCACAATTGACAGGACTGGAACATTTGTCTTGTTTCAGGGGATTGTTAAAGTTGTCATCCTCAACCCACTAATTTAGGTGTGTATGATCCATGGGGACGTTACTGCCATTGGCTACTTGAGCTGCACACACAGCGGAGGTGGTAGTGGCAACTGTTGTCACTGTTACATTACAGTTGTCAGTATGGCTAGAGGTTGTTAATTGGGCCCTAGTTAATGTAGGGGGTATAGTGGCTGACGTGTGACAGGATGTCAGTTTGATGTTGTGCCCTTCCCTCCTGGTGTGGCTTTAACTTTGCTACATCGTTGGCATGGCAGCATCCCCCATGGAACTGTTGTTGAAGTTGTGTTATGGTGTGCCCCAGCTTCTCTCTGTACAGGCCATGCCCCCATGCCGTACCCCTTTACCCATGCCAATCCATATATATGATGACTTTCATGCATTTTGTAGTCAGTATCCTCCCCCGGTTGTAGTTGACATTAGTGCATTTTAATTCCCCATGCGACTTACCCTGCATGTGTGTTGTCTCCTGGTAGTCTGAGCTGTCCTGTCCTTGAATCCCTGTGACGATCTCCTCAGGGATGACAGCTGCGACCATCTCCTCCATGTGGTCCAGGGGCTCTTGGTGTGCTGGACTCCCACCTCCAGTCTGCAGTGCTGTCTTCCTGTTCCTGGCCATCTTTTCCTTTGTCCTGCGCTTGCAGTCATGCCAGCGTTTCTTGCACTCGATGACTGTTCTGCGTACTTCTGCCACACTGTTAATCTTGTCAACAATTTATTTGCCATATTGCCTCTCTCCCACTGATTGCCAACTTTGAGGTGACAAACAGTTGGTGCTGGTGTTCCGTCACCTCTTTTACCAGTATTTCCTGCTCCTCTGCACTGAAGCGACACTATCTTTTCTTCTTCTCCCTGTCCTGATTCTTGTGTGGGTCCTCCTGGCTGGTTTCTAGTCTGTTGTAATCTTCCTGGAGTCTGTACAGGCATCTGGACTCCATTTTGGCTCTACTCTGCTAAAATGGCTGTGTTTGCGGGGAATTTTGACGCTATTGTGTCAAAAAACGCTGCATATCCGGTTTGCGGTGTCGTAAATCGACCCACAGTCATTTCTGCCGCGTTAACGTTGTTTTCTTTTACGACGTGACGCTGCGGTGCACGTAAAAAAAAAAGACTTGCACCTGTGGTTTGTGCCGTATGTGCGTCAAAGTATAAATTTGATGCCCGCACGGTGCACCAAAATGGCGTTAGCCAGCGGTAATAGTTTTGACGCACAACTGTGCCGACGCAGTTTTGCGTCAATAAGTATAAATATGGGCCTTAGTTTTTTCTTAAAGTCACTACCTAAATTTTCTTCCCTGCACATCTCCACCATCCAATCAAATATGTTCTCTTATTTATTAGGTGCTGCCCTCTATTGTAACTGCATTTCATCTTCAAAACTGTGTCATTCATCTGCTGCCATCTTCTGTGTGCTACTCCTGTTTGCATCCAATATAGTCAGAGTGTGAATTGAGGGCTATAGTTTTGTGTTTTTGGCCATAGAGACTGCTAGAAAGAGTGGCATTTACAGCGACTTAGGTGTACCTAATGTAGACATCACTTGGGTTGGCCAGAGAGGGTTAAAGAGGCATCAATGCCTACCCTTAGTTGAAAGAATTGAAGATTTCCCAGATCCAGACAGCATGATTGTGCACTGTGATGAGAATGACCAAGGCACAATTACTGGTGTAGGACTGGAAATCCTCATTTACCTTTAGTAAATTAATAACCCTTTTCCCACGTACTCTCTTGGTGTACTGCAACACTTGCCAAAGACACAAGTGGCAGTGGTCAACCAAATTTTGGCCACAGATAGAGAAATCCAGGAAACATGACAATAAAACTGTTTCTACATCCCTTCAAGATCACAACATGGGCTCTATATAGCACAACAGCTTCCGCTTCGATATGGATGGAATATATTGAAAAGACAGAGTCCATTTCGCAGATGAAGGCAACAGGGTGTTCCTCAACAGCTTAAAGGACTGCATCCTCTCATTGTATAGTAATCAACTACATATCATAAGTTCAGAGCCAACACTTTTCCCAAGGACTTGTTCTTTTCCTTTTCAAATCCTATTTTTTAACTTCTCACTTGGATCCGTGGATCCATCGTGAAACCCAAACCAAAAGCACATATTTAGGACAAAACAGCAACACATTTCGGCTCCGCAATATATCTGAGGGTCTGTTCCTTATCAAAAACACTAATTTAAAATTACAACACATTTAATACAGTGGGTGTATGTGTTCCCAGCAGGTGTGTGAGTGGCTGTATGGGTCCTTGAGTGGGTGTGTGAATGGCTGTGTCAGATTGTGAGTGGGCATGTGAGTGCGTCAGTAGGTATATGAGTGGGTGTTGAGTGGCTGTATTAGTGTGTTGAGTGGGTGTGTGAGTGTCTGTATGGGTATGTTACTGGTATGTGATTGGTTCTGTGGGTGCATAACTGGGTGTGATCTGTAATCAGAATTGTGTAATATCTTTATTGTTTAGTTAATAAAAACCATAACAATCAGCTCTTAATATGCCATATAAAATTCTCTTAAAATTCCATAAGGTCCTTTACCATAAAAAAACCTATCATCATTTTTTTTTTTTTATAGGCTAAAGTGCAGAGTGCCAGCTTTCAGTTCTAAAAGAATTAAGATTCATTAATCAAGACTGTGTCCCGGGGAGCTGATTCACATCTTTGGTATGTACAGTCAGAAATTTGATAAATCTGCATATTGACTGTACAAAACAAGGGTCAAACATTGACATCACTGCTGGCCTCACAAAGAGTGGTTTTAATGGTTGTTGGCGATCTTCTTTTAAGACCGGACAAATACAAATCAGATGGACCATATCTTCCTTAGGGCCATTACATAGCCTGCAGGAAATTTCTCCTCCGTTCTTCGACAATGGTTGGTTCGTTCTGGCTGGTAAAGCTCTTAAGCGAAGCGCCAAGAAAAGAGGCTTGATATGAGATGCGAAGGTTGCGGACAGATAATGTGATGGCGCCAAGATGGTATAGGTATGCATTACTGACCAAGCGTGTGAGCGCTGCGCAAATTTAGCTTTATCATCTAAAAATGATTGGTAGCCTATTTCCTTTTTTAACGCTCGACACATGAGAGGATATGATATGTTGGAATCCCATAGGTACTTTGTTTGTGTTTCTTGCAAAGAGTTATAAAAGTACCTGCTGTATACTGAGGTTACATTGTTATTCACTGAATTCCATAGCGCCATGACTAGAGGGCTGACAGTATTTCTGCTTATTTGGACCACGTTTTTAGTGTACAGGCTTTCCTGTCAAACTGCTGTTGTGTTAGTCCAAATTCCAGCCTAACCTGTGCTGGAGAAGCCGAACGAGGAAGATTGAAAACTTGCTTATAGATTTTTATTTGTTGCCGATCCAATAGAAAAGCATCTTTCCCATGTAGAGCCGCACTTCCATATGTAGTGGCTGGGAGGAACTTGGCCGACATAACAGACAGTAATGTTTTTTTACAATGGACCTTTTAATCTCTTAGATAAGGTACAGAAAGCAACCGCCAAGGATTTGCACTTCTGTGCAATATACTGCTTTTGTGGTACAAGACTGGTCTTATTGTCTATAGTAAAACCAAGGTATTTGTAACTGCAAGTCGTGTCAAGTGCAATACCGCTCAACTTTATTTTGTTTGCAGAATTCAAAGGGCATCCTATGGACATAATTTTAGTTTTTGAAATATTAACTTCTAATTTGTTTGTCTTTGCGAAATCGCCCAAGGTACTAACCAGCCGTTGCAGCCCTAGTTTTGTATGGCTTAGCAGAACAATATCATCTGCATATGATAGATGTGATATGGACAGACTTCCCATCCTGGGGGAATGCGAGTTGGTTGCATCCAGCATAGCTGAAAGGTCAGCCATAAAGAGGTTAAAAAGATGGGGGGCTAGGGCGCAGCCTTGCTTTAGTCCTTTATTTGTTGATATTCTCTGAAAAAAATTTTGAGCCGTCTGCTACCTTGACCTGCACCCAAGTTTTGTCATACAATAATTCAATACACCTCAGAATTCGTTCATGCAAGCCCCAGCTTTGCAGTTTCCTCCAGAGCGTTGCTCTGTCCACTCATTCGGATGCACTTTTGAAGTCCAGAAAGCATAGATATAGATCTTTCTTTAAGTACTTCGCGCGATTGGCAATATCACCTAGCGTGAGAATATTGATCACTGTGCCGTAGCCCTTCCAGAACCCAGTTTGGTTCATGGGGACCAGGTTGTTTAGATTGGACCAGTTATGCAGGTCTGCTAAAATTAAGGAGGGAAAGCATTTGGCCTCACTGTCAATTAGTGCTATCAGTCTGTAACTGGCTGGGTTGGCTCGACTACCCCCTTTATATATCGGATTAATGATGGATCCTTTCCAACTGTCTGGAATGATTCTTCTGCGCTCAACTTTGATATATAATATTGACAGTGTTGCTGACCAATAATCCGGATCCGCCTTGAAAATGGCTTGCAGGAGGCCTTTAGGGCCAGGAGCCCCGTCCCTACCGCCCTTTCTAATGACTTGGACAATTTCCTCGGCACTGAATTCTGCCTCT
Source organism: Pleurodeles waltl (assembly GCF_031143425.1). Classification (NCBI taxonomy): domain Eukaryota; kingdom Metazoa; phylum Chordata; class Amphibia; order Caudata; family Salamandridae; genus Pleurodeles; species Pleurodeles waltl. Next base: position 591,238,393 of record NC_090436.1, on the reverse strand, counting down.
GTAAGCCTAAAGTCTGTGGGTTTTACCGCAACCTTTAGTTGGTGGTTTTCCTCTAGAGAGAGTGGCTTAAAGAAGATGTCAGTCAAGTGATCTACCCATTTGTCTTCTGGAATTGATGTACAATTTATTATCTTTACCTTTCGGCCAATCTTGTTCACTGATGCTCAAAATGCTCTAGAGTTGGCCTTTCTTGAATTGACAAGTAATTTGAGCCAGAATTCATCCTCCTTTTTTTTTTGTATTTGCCATACCTGTTTCTTATAGTTTTTTCGTAAGGTTTTTATTTGTGCGCATAAAGATTCAGTAAGAGGTCTATCTTTTGTAGATCTAAGGTTGCGCCTTAGTTTTTTTGTTAATTCTAGGATTCCTGATGGCATGCTCAGTGACTTCCGATTATTATTTGGAGCATGACGCCTGGCTGCGCAAAGTGAAGGTATTGACCCTAGAAAGCTAGCCCACATGTCCACGGTTGACTGATCTTGACATGCTATTGATTGAAGCAGAGTTTTTATATTTTTGCACAGCCGTGGTAGTGAGGACTCCGTCCAGATCAGGCAATTTAGGTTGACGGAGGTTACTGTTCCCAATTCATTTATAGCTGAAAGAAAGCATGGCGCATTCCAAACCAGTTCTATGTGTTGAAATGAATGGTCACTGTAGAGCGTCGGTTTGATTTCGAATTTACTGACATGTGCTAGCAGGGGAACAGAGACGACCGTGTGATCTATTGTGGTCGCTGAATTTGCACTGTAATAGGTGGGCTTTGGCGGAAGATCTTCTGTCACCCGGCCATTTAACACTTTCATGCTCAGATGCTCTAGGGCCTTGACCAGTTGTTTGCCCCTTATATCTAGTCTTGTCTGTGCCGATGGAAACTGCAGCAACACTGACCATATAGTGTTTTCAGCTGCCAGTTGGTTGTCTGGTTCTGGAGTACATATCAGGTTGGTGTTAAAGTCGCCTGTCACTAAAATATCCCATGTTGGATTGACACATCTTATCTCTTCTACCTTCTGGAGTAGTTGCTCAAAGAGAAGTGCTTTCCGAAACTTCCGCGGATGAGCATAGACATTAAAGATGATCAAAGGAACGTGATGGCTGTTACTAAAATTGTTTTTTATAGCCTGTAGGTCTGTCATAGAGAAGGCTAGCTGCTCTGTTGTGGCATGAAGTGCCGTAGAGATATATGTGGCTAGGCCACCATTTGGTCTGCCCGATTTATTTGATTTTACAGCTTTGATATGATGTAGAAAGAAGCCTCCTAGTTCTATTGGATCTACCAGCCATGTTTCTTGAAGTGCTATTATTGAATAATTACAACTGGTCATTACTTTAAATCCATCTGTAACAATTGCTTTTGCTCCCGTGATGTTCCAAGACATGATGGTGTCTGCCAGCCTTTGGTCTATATCTACTACATTACGTGTACTTGGTCAATTACTTCTCCTCGGGCTTAAGGTATGCACCATCCATCTACATTCATCCTGTACTCCAATCCCTACAGATAGCCAGCCAGTTGAAGTTTCTGAAACATTTTCCTCCCTCTTAGATTGGCGCTGTACGAGTTCCCCAAAATCTGGACCCCATCCAGGTTCGCTGGCCTGTGGCTCCAGTTTTTGGATTACTTTTCCTCTTAAATTTGCCAGTAGGGGAAGAGGATAGCGCAGTCTAGTTGATTGAGATAACCATACACCCCAGTTTTCAAATTGCTGCTTGACTGCCATAATTGATGTAACAATTTCACTTGATCTCCACATTGTCAATGTTTGTTCAGGGTCGTTCGGCAAACTGCTGGGGAGGAATTTCACTGATGTTAGATCTGCTAATGTGATCTCCTTAGTTGATGGGAATTCTGACAGAAGCCTCATGATGTTACCCCTGTTTAGGCTATCTTGCTGGCCCCGTGATTTAAATTACAGGGTTAAAAGAATCTGCCTTGATTCCCTGTCTTTTTCGATAGCGTGAGTGAATTGTAATTGTTGGGAGTGACTCGTGTTGCTTTGTGACATTGGTCTGCTTGGCTGATCATCCCCACAGCTGGTAGTTATTTGGTACACCTTTGTGCATAAGTGATTGCTTGCCTAAGGTGGCATGATTTTCAGGATCTACTTTTCCTATTTGCGTATTTTGAAACGTAACTTTAGTCTTTGCTCTGCCATTGTCATTAGAAATTGTGACCTCCCTTGTGGGGTAGTGGTATCTTGGGCTTGATATTGAGTAAATTTCTCTACTGGTAGTATTAATTCCGGAGTGCAAGTCGTGTACTAAGTGAGGTGTTTTGAGGTTCTGACTGTCGGGCTGTACTTTAACCTCATCGCTATTTATGTCTGATTGCTGTTCATGATTCGACTAAGTTCCCGTCATTGTATTAGTAGGAATTGCTATGGTTTGCGCAGGGGCGACTCGGGTGGATAAACCTCTCCAAGGAGGCGTTTTGATGCTTGACAAGATGCCATGTGGTAAATTCAGGAAGGTTGCTGTAGATTGTGGGGCAGCAGTTTGTGCAACAGCAGCGTAAAAGATTGGCCTCGGAGGCGTCAATTGCGTCTTGTTCCTACCAGACAAATTGATTGCTGATGCCTCTGTCTGTGGAGTATGTTTTGATCTTCGTTTTCCGAAGCTTGATGGTCCTGATGGGACTTTCACTGGTAATTGAGCATCTGGTTGTGTCACCGATTTTTCACTAATCGTGCATTTTTCTGCTCTTGAAATCCCCTGATGAGGAGCCTCCACCCTCAACTCCGTAGTGTGCGGGTTTGATTGAACTTGGGGTGTTTGCTGGAGCATGTTATTTTTAGCTGACATTTGCAAAGCAGCAGGTAAGAGGTCTCCAGTTGGTGGTTGTCCTGAGCCATTGACTACCCCAACCCTTGTGATTTTTATATGATTTGGGGCTGTGTGCTTTCTAGAAGCCCCGAAACCTGAGTTTGTGATTTCCGGAGAACTGAAAATATGGGGTTAAAATTATCCTTAACAGCCTTGGCCTGTAGTTGTTTCCTTGCCTTTCTGGCACGCTTATTTTGGCTCTTGGATGGGGGCTTCATTATTGGGACTGAGTACTCATTAATACATTCAGATTTTGAGACCGCTGTTAGTTCCGACAGTGATGATCCATCTGATCCATCTATGTGAGTTGGATTAGGGCACTGAGTTATTGCCTCTTTTTTAGCCGGACTGCTTGCCACAAATCCTAACGTCTTTTGGCATGTAACTGTGTCAGCTGACTCACAATTCCTGGGAATGGCTTTGTTGATTTTATTTGTTTTGACTTCCTGTAGGATCTCTATTAAAATATTTGGTAAAATACTCAGTTTATCAATTATTGGGGCACAGTTGCAACTAGCTCGCTGGTAATTGCAATTTTTCTCCGTTGGCCAGATGGCCCGCAAGTCCAGTTTATGATTGATATCAGCAATATGCGTGGCCATTACCTTCATTAGGTCCATTTGTAAATCTAGTTCATCTGATTGCATGTCGAGAACCGCCGTTGAGGTATGTAGAGTGTTTAAAAGAGAGGCATGTAGTCGGGTAAGATCTCCCATCTCGCAGGTAGGGTGACCTGCATGTGCCGAGTTTATGGATAGAATATTTTTTCCCCTATTGAAGGACTCCAAGAGAGCATTTTTAATAGATGTGGCAGTCGGATTACTTCTTATCATTGCTTCATCATCTGATTGTAGTTTGGTCAGACCACTAGAAATTTCAGTGATTGAGTTGGGAGTTCTCTCTTGTTGCAACATAGCAGTGCTACTTTTAATGCTTCCCACCACCAGAGATTGGCCCAAATGCTGGTCCTTAGGGCTTACTAGGACTAAGGTTTTTAGGTCCAATGCTTCACCCAGATCTTTGTTGTTTGTTATAGAGAGAGACTGCAGCCAAGAGTCTTCCAAGCCTCCTGCAGCTGCTTCAAAGCCGATGTCCAATCTCTCATTGATCCCCCGGGTGTTGTAATTTAATTTGATAGGGGGTCGATTGTTGGCAGGTTTCCTCATACACAATTTTGTTGTGTACCTCTGTCATATTGCCAGTGAGGATTGGAGGTTCTGTATTACTTGAGTTGATATGTAGGGCGTGTTGATATTTGGCTAGAAAGGTTTCCCTCTCCAGAGCATGTACGTGAGCCACAGTCACAATTTTTCCCTCTTGCAAGTTTATATGCACTATTGACCTGTTTGCATCCCTGAGGTTGGTTTGTTGTTCTTGGACCAAGCAGTCATTATGTTCTTCGTGTTCTTGACACTTAGAAGTTTCCTGGCAGGGGAAATCCACCCCTGATTGTTGAGTCGGATTTGATAGCTCCTCGACCCCCTACTGCCCTCAAGCCAGTATTTGCGGAACCAATGGGTTTGGAAGACCCCATTTGTCGGTGTCGGGATTTGAGAAGAAAGCTGCTGCTGGATCTTTTAAAAAATCTGACTTATTAGCAACTCTTGATTTCTTAAAGTGAAGCTGGAAAGGAGTGAGTGGGGCTACCAGCTGGTCTGGCCCACTGCTTTGTAGCCTCCGTGCTGAACGATTTATTGAACAGTTTGCTGGACATTTTGCCTTCCTTTGCGCCCTCCTTTGAGTTTTTGAAGGCCTGGTTTTGCCATCTGCTTGAATCCTCAGTTGTCCCGACCTCATGGTGACTATTTCGTCTCCCAAATTACTGCAAGAGGAACACAGTTTTTCACAGTTTGCTTGAATTTGATACTAGCGATTGCAGGGTTGATGTTAAAGCTTGCAGTAATTTGGTGAGCGGGGCATCCGGGGCACTCACAAGCCGCACCCAACCTAGCGGGCTGCTTCCGTGTGGCCCCTGTGCACTCACTCCGCAGCTGTTACTAGTACAGCTGCGCTCACCTTGCTTGAGGGAATTACTGGAACTACTGGGAGGCTTCTTGACACTTTTCACATCCTAGATTGTCCAGGGGGTGAGGGAGGAACTTTCCACTCTTCCTTTTGCCCCCTTTTACACTTGTGCCTCACGCAACAGCAAGGTCAGGCTTGCTCCCAGTTTTTATGCTTCGGACCACTGAATTCAGCTGATCTCCTTTGCCACCACCACTTCCTTCTCCTGCTCCTTTTCAAGTCTCCTGAGACCGCGCTGTTCTTCTCCTCCTCTCCTCCTCTTTTGTGATTCTCCGTCCTCCCTCTAGTACTTGGCACTATTCCGTCAGGTAGATGTACAGAGGTGTACAGAGAGTGAGATTATGATTTTGCCCCTATGACACTAGGACATCCTTGCCAAACACTGGGACTCCATTTGACTTCCCAGGTGCATTCTGGGAGTTGTTGTCCAGAAACAGGTTGGAATCTTTTAATGTAGCTTTATAGAAGTGGTGGTGTGACTTGAATAGGTGCCTTTAACAAGGCAGGCAGAGACAGGCAATAAAAGTACTTTTTTTTCTTTTTGCGCTTTGATCCGACTTTAAGCAGCTTCTTCGTGTGGACTTACCACCCCTTCCTGGGCACGGGGACCTTACACAAGGCAAGGATCGACCCCCCTGCAGGAGCCTCAGACCTCAGGGAGCCTCAAGGAGCCGTGCCATGCTCATACTCCGCTCAAACTCCACCTTGTGATGCCACACGCCGCTGCTCATCCAGCACCCGGCAACCGGCTACTTGCTACCGGTGCTGCGGCAAGGCTGATGGTTTCCCCCTCGGCGCTGGCTCCGGTTCCGGGTCGCTTCTCTCTGACCCTCCGATGGGCCGCTGGAGCCACTGGAGCCGCTGGAGCCGCTTGCACACCGCCGCTCTGCTCCGAGACTCTGAGACTCCTCCCGATAATTCCAAAGGACAGCTTCTGGGTCTAAAAGCACTTTGCAACTCTATGGAAATGCGTGTGAAGCAAAGCTGTTCACTCAGCAGGACGTTTTCTCCAAGTGGGTGTGTGAGTAGGTATATGAGTGTCCGTGAGTCAGTGTGTGAGTGGCTGTATGGGGCTGTGAGTGGGTATGTGAGAGGCTATATGAGTCTGTGAGTGGGTGTGTGAGTGATTGTATGGGCCTATGAGTGGGTGTGTGAGGGGTCTTGTGGGTCTCTCAGTAGGTGTGTGAGTGGTTCTCTGGTTGTGCCAGTGTGTGTGTGTGTCTGTATGGGTCTCGAGTAGGTATGTGAATAGCTTTGTGGGTCTGTGAGTGGGTATTTGAGTGTGTAAGTAGGTTTGCAAGTGGGTTTCTGAGTAATTGTGTGGATCTGTTAGTGGGTGAGTGAGTAACTGTATGGGTGTGTGACTTGGTGTGTGAGTGGATGTGTGGGTCTCTGAGTTGCTATATGAGTGTGTCAGTGGGTATGGGAATGGGTGTGTGAGTGGCTGTATCAGTGTGAGGGGGTGTGTGAATGGCTGTGTGAGTAAGTGTGAAAGTGGTTGTGAGGGGGTGTGACTAAGCATGTACATGGGTGTGTGAGTGACTGTATGTGCTCTTGTTTTCTTTGGGCCTGAATCCATGGATCAGTCATGGATTTACACAGAGGGCCACACAAAAAAAATTGATGGATCCGCAGGTACCCGCACCTGCAAACATTTTTTTTGTTGCAATTTCTTACACATGAGGGGACCCTTACAGACCCCTCTATTAGACCTATGGGGTTAGGGTACTCCACCCCAAACCATTCATTGAATTTCAATGTTTCATTTTTGCTCCCTGGGACTGAGTCCCATTATATAAAATGGCAGACACAACTTTCCTGTGAGGTTGTACCCTGCTTTGGTTTTGGCGTGTAGATCTGCGGATCTGCTGTGGTGGATCCACTGTAGATCCATGTCCCCAGATATAAATAAATCTTTTTTCTTTAATAAATCTAAAACTACTAAATGGATTTGCTACAAATTACAAACAGCTCTCTTTCTGGACCAAGTTGTGGCTTTCCTTCAAATTTGGTGTAATTTCGTCCAGCAGTTCAGGCTGCAGTTGTCTAATAACTCTACTGGATATTGCATGGGATCAACACATTTTGGGATCCTCCCTTTTTCTCGCCCCCCTCTAACATCAGCCTGAAACTTTCAAGACAGCAGTAGAAGTGAGTGGCAAACTAGTTTTGAAAATTTTGTGAAGCTTTTTCTGACGTGCCAAAGTTCTTAGCTAAACTCACAATATCTACCTACTGGCGATTGAGAGCAGGTATATATATATATGTATATATATATATATATAGATAGATATATTACCTCATGGCGGTTGCCACTAGGTAGTTATAGTTAGGACCATGTTTCCATAGAAAAAGCTTTTTTTGATTTGCTTATATTTTTGGCACCGTTAGACAAATATTCACTAAATTTTCCCCAAAAAGTTTTGGAGTAATCTGTGAGCAGGGGCCAAGAAGAAGGGGGTGAAAAAAGTTGTGTTTCCCATGTTAATTTCCATAAGACCTTTAGACTCGTCTACAGCCCGAACCACTGAACAGAATTACAGAAAATTTGGCAGAAGCTAGCTTTCAGTAGGCAGATCAAGCTTTCACATATTTGGTGTAAATCTGTTCAGTAGTTTTGAGAAGTTAAAAATAAATTTGTACATCTCTGGATTCAATGACTTTGCAAATATTTTGCGAATAATTTACTGATTTCTGAGAATACGCATGCAAAAAGAAGCATTGTAATTGGCTGACCACAACCTGACTAGAAAGTTGCGGGCGCCGTTTTATTTCATGGAACATGGGCCCTGAGGGTGAAGATCCAAACTTAAAGAGGCATAAGGATCAGGGTGACAGTACCCTGACCCAAAGCTGTGATATAGGTGTGTTTTAGGGGAAAATTATAGGTTATGTATATATATATATATATATATATATATATATATATATGTAATGAATTTCCAGGATTCTACAACCAGTGTGTGCCAAACCATCAGTGGTTCCGTGACTCCGCTTGCCAGTGCGTTAAAACTAATCACCTCCTCCTTCCTTTTGGGAACAAATATCGGCACTCCAGCAGTGGTTCACCCTACTTTATTCATCCAGCATTAAGGCACAAAACCAAGAACGCGTTTTGGCTCAGCACAGCCTTGTTCACTGTATCGTAATGCCCCTGCTCATTCTTCTCAAATAAATGTTGCACATACAAAAGAAGAGAAAATAATGCCTCATTGTTTATTAATATCTATTGTTCCATTCTCATATTATGAACATTGAATAGGACTTAAACTATTATCCAAGTGGGTGGACACAACACCACAATATATCAGTCATAAATGTCCTACTAATAATGTTCCTGCAGTAGATCTGCTAGTGTCTTCCTATCCCCCAGTGGGTAAGCGGTCAGACTGCTAACGGCCGCCGCCTTCTAGAAAACAATGCAAATAAGAAAACATTTTTTAACTATAACAAAACAAACATGGGTAGGACAAATTATGACTATTCTATTCCTTTTAACTCTGGTATCTTTGTTTGAGGAAGGGAACACAGTTGGGTCTTTACCATTTCCTCATCTTCTCCATATTAAGGGCTACATGTACCAAAGAAATTATTTGTGACTCGCAAATTGCGAGTCAGAACGATTCGCAATTTGCAACTCGCAAAACTGTATGTTGAACAGTGTCAATGACACTGTTTGAAATTCGCAAGGGGGTCGCAAATGCCCTACCTCATGAATATTCATGAGGTAGGTCGCAATTTGTGACCCCCTTGGGAATGGCGGCCCCCACACCACCATGTCTGTGACTGCTTTCAAATAAAGCATTTTCTTTTAATGCAGCCCATTTTCCTTAAAGGAAAACAAGATGCATTTAAAAAACAAAGAACAAAATGTTTTTACTGCCATTCACAAAGGGGAAGGAGTCCTGTGGGTTATCACCAGTGTGACACTTGTGCCAACTGCGATTGTTTTGCGACCGCATTCGCGGTCACAAACAATCATACATGGGACTGCGACTCGCAATTAAGAAGGGAATACCCCTTCCTGATTGAGACTCGCAATCCCTTTTTGTGATACGGTAAATAGTTTACAGAATAGCAAAAATGGGTTTCAACATACAGAAGTGCATTTTGGACATCGCAGACGACCTGATTCGCTGTTTGCGATGTGCAAAATGCTACGTACATGTAGCCCCAAGTGAGGTCATATTCCGTTCTGTTATAACCATATATACAGGCCTTGCATTCTGTACATTTCATGAAACCGTTCCCTGGTTTAAACTAATCTACCTTCAGTTTCTCCGGTATCAGTGGTATCACTTCACTCCTGACTAGATGATCCCTTATGGATGCTGCTATCCTAAAATGTATACTCAGTTTTCTGTGTATCAAATCACCTATCATAGGGTTCCTTCTTATCAAGTGCTTATACATAGGCTTTCTAAGCAGCACTTGTTGTTTATCATATGTAGTGATAAACCTATACTGGAACCGTGCCTGTGCACTTCGGGTTTCTGCAAACAGAGCTTCTTCCCCTCTTGATGTTTGTAGCTTCTTTTTCTAGCAGACATCTTTTGTTTCCCTCACTGTTCAAATCTCTCATACATCTTCTTCTTAATCCTCATATATTAATTTTCAGTACTGCATAATCTCGTGACTATATCTAATTCACCATAGAGGATGTTGCTAATCATAAACCTAGGGTGAAATCTATGAGCTTGGAGTATTAAGTTACCAGCTGTAGTTTTTCTATAAGGTGTATTTATCAAACTTTTTCCTCAACTCTTAGCTTAACATCCAAAAAATCTATTTCATTATTACTTATCTTGTGTGTGAACTCTAAATTCAAATCATTTACATTTATCTCTCTCACAAACTCCTCTGCTGACTCTAATCTTCCTTTCTAGATTATAAATACATTGTCAATTAATCTCATGCAGAGTGTGATGCTGTGTATCCACTTCTCGTACTTCAGGTCACTGAACACCTGCTCCTCCCACCAGCCCATATGCAAATTCACATAGCTTTGGTCAAAGCAGGGGCCCATCACTGCCCCCTCATTTGCATAAAGATCTCCCCATTGAAGGCAAATATATTTTTTGTCAAACATAGCTCAATCATATAAAGAAGTATCTGGCTGTGGGCAAAATATTTAATAGGTCTCATTCTCAAGAAATGCTTTACAGATCTTAGACTTTATGTCTTCTACTGGTATAGAGTGAAGTGATGTCCAAACTAATCATACGCATGTCACTCCCCCACCAAATATCAAAGATCCTTCATAAAAAATCTGAGGTGTCCTTTCTATACAGGGTAAGCTAGTTACCAAGGGGTTAAGAAAGAAATCCACAGACACATTTTCAAAAATACTCCCTTGTGCAGCTTTAATGGGGTGGCCTGGAGGGCTGTCCACATTCTTGTGGACATTGGGTATTAAATAGACGATAGGTAGTATAGGAATCTGACCCTTGTTGCAGTTACCCCTCCACCTTTTGCCTGATATTGATGCTGACTTGACTGCGATTGTGCTGGGATCCTGCTAACCAGGCCTCGAGCACTAGTGTCCATCCCCTAAAAATGTACCATTGTTTTCACAATTGGCACACCTCTGGCACACAGATAAGTCCCTTGTAAAAGGGACCAGTGGTACCAAGGGCCCTGTGGCCAGGGAGGGTCCCTAAGGGCTGCAGCATGTGTTGTACGACCCTAAGGGACTCCTCACCAAACACATGCACACTGCCATTGTGTGTGTTGGTGGAGACAAAAAAGGTAAAGTCAGCATGACCGCCCTCTCAGGGTGCCATGCAAACAAAACACTGCCTGTGGCATAGGTAAGTCACCCCTCTAGCAGGCCTTACAGCTGTAAGGCAGGGTGCACAATACCACAGGTGAGGGCATAGCTACATGAGCAATATGCCCATACAGTGTCACAGCCCATTCGTAGACATTGTAAGTGCAGTGTGACCATATTAAGTACATGGTCTGAGAGTTTGTCATTATGAACTCCTCAGTCCCATAATGGCTTCACTGAATACTGGGAAGTTTGGAATCAAACTTCTCAGCAAAATAAACCCACAATGATGCTAGTATTGTATTTGCTCTAAAAAGCACACGGAGGACATCTTAGAGGTGGTCCCTGTATTTTACCCAACCCTCTAGTGTAGGACTGACTGGTCTGTGCCGGCCTGCCACTAGGCACAGACCATGGGGTGAGGGCCTTTGTGCTCTCTGAGGCCAGCAAAAAAGCCTGCTCTGGGTGGAGGAGCTTCACACCTCCCTCTGCAGGAACTGTAACACCTGGAAGTGAGCCTCAAAGGCTCAGTCCTCATGTTACAGTGCCCCAGGGCACCCCAGCTAGTAGAGATGCCCGCCCTCCGGACAAAACCCCACTTTTGGCAGCAAGTTCAGCAGGAAACTTAGGAAAAACAAGGAAAAGTGACCACTTCAGCTGGGACCGTCCCTAAGGTGTCCAGAGCTGAACCAACCCCCTACCTGCAGAATCCTCCATCTTGGTTTGGAGGACAAGGACCAATAAGGTTAGGTTTGTGTCCCCCTTCCCAAAGGGAGTGGACACACGAAGGATGTAGCCACCCTAAGGGACAGTAGCCACTGGCTACTGCCCTCTGACCACTGAAAAGCCCCTACATCTAGGATTTAATGGCCTCCCTGAACCCAGATCACCAGATTCCTGGTGACCTAACAAGAAGAAGAAGGACTGCATAGCTAAAAAACCAGAAATGAAGAAGGAAGGCAACAAATGAATGGGCCCCAGCCCTACTGGCCTGTCTCCTTCTTTAAAGAACCTGCACAAGAACAGTGACAAATCCAGCGGGACCAGTGACCTCCGTCAAGCTCCAGAGGACTGCCCTGCACCCAAAAGGACCAAGAACTCCCCTGACCAGCAGCCTTGTCCAAGAAGAAACAACAACCAAGGACTTCAGCCTCACTCTGAATGCATGAGTCTAGACCACTCTGCACCCAACGCCCACGGCCAGTGTCCAGGTGGTACAACCAGCTAGAGAGGATCCCAAGGCAATTCTGAGCAAGTGCTCACCCTGGGTTGACCTCTACACCACTCCAAGATGAGGCCTGCAGAAGGAATCCTGAGGACCTCCTTGACTGCAAATGCTCTGAATGAAGATATCTGATGCCTAAAGACACACTGCACCCACAGCCCCAAAGCCTTGGAGAACCCAACCTCTGGTGCAGCTATGTTCAGCATATGGCCCTCCTCCCTGTCCAGCCTGTGGTTTACCCGAGTCAACCCCCTGGACCTCACCTGCAGCATCTGAGTGACCCCCGGGGTCCCCTCATACAGAATCATTAAAAACCCGACACCTTGTTTGAACCCTGCACCCGGCTGCCCCAGTTTCGCTGAGGGTATATGTTTGGTGCCTACTTGTGGCCCCCACAAGTCCTCCTCTAAACACCCCAGGTCTACCCTCCGAAGATGTGGGTACTTACCTGCCTGCAGATCTGAAAACGAGTGCCCCCAGTCTCCATAGGAACTCATGTTAATTTTGCCTCTACTTTGATCTCTGCAGCCGGCCGGCCCGTGTTGCTGGTGGCGGGTGTTTGGGGTTAACTTGAACCCCAGTCTGTGGACTTCCCAGGGACTGGAACTGTAAGTCAAGTACTTACCTTTAAACCGTGCTAACTTTTCTACCCCCCAGGAACTCTTTCTGAAAATTGCAGTGTGTCAACTTTTAAAACAGATAATGGCCAATATTTAAAAAACTGCATAACTTATTGATTTCAAACAAAATTCTATTTATATATGTATGAAATACGAATTTATTGACGTACGTATCTGCAACTTGAATCTTGTGGTTCTAGAAATAAATTAAGAAAATATATTTTTGCTATATAAAAACCATTGGTCTGAAGTTAAGTCATTGAGTGTGTTCTTCTTCTATTGTCTGTGTGTATACAACAAATGCTTTGCACTACCCTCTGACAAGCCTAGATGCTCAACCACACTACAACAAAAGAGAGCATTAGTATTATTTACTTTAGTCTCTGTTAAGCCTCGGGGAAACCCCCGGACTCTGTGACACTATATCTCATTTTGATATAGTATATACAGAACCAGCTTCCTACAGGTAGCTTAGGATGGTCTTGTTTCAAATCTTCTCCTTATTTATCAGACCCATGTCCGTCCATTCTGTCAGATATTGGTCAAGCTCTCTCTTGGACTCTTAGTATTCCTCTCTCATAACAGGCTATATCATTCAGTTATCTATAGGCTTCCATAAAGTATATTTCCTTTGGCCAGATAACAAAAGTACCCCCTTTATCAGAGGACCTAAGAACCCCAGTATGATTCTGTTGTGATTTTTTGACCACTTCAAAATATTTTACATTTCTACTTCCACGTTTATGTTTTCTGTTGACCTAGTTCCTTATGGATTTCATCTCTTTGATCATGACCTCATTAAATGTGCCAATATTATTGTGAGGTGGTTGCAGATTAAATTTGAACCTGGCTTTGAAGGATGTCCCCTGTTCTTCTTCAACCCTTAGAGTATTGAGTTCCTTCTTCAATTGTACCTCTACTGTCTCACTATCATCATCATTACTTTCCAGACTCACTAAATCCCTCATTAAATCAATATCTTCTATCAAAAGGTCGCTTGCAACCTATGTACCACTTCTCTTTCCCAGACTGCATCTATTCTTATTCATTTTGAATATTTTCAATAACTTCTGCTTTTTGATATACTTATATAGATCAACTTGGCTTTGAACATAGTTCAAACATGACTCTGGGAAATATGATAACCGAAGGATAGAATTTGTGTCTCAGCAGATATCTATACCTCATTCAAAAGATTTATCACTGTTCACATATCAGTTTTTACTTCTTGGCCATTCTCATTGTTGAGCTGTGATCCACCATTTCCTTTTTTCTTGTTCACCCCACCTTTGCCTCCTTCTTCTCTTGTGTTTCTTTGTGGCCTACTTGGTCTGTATTTTGTCCTCTGATCCAGTCACAAAAAGTTACATTTGTCTACAAATGTTGGTCATGCTCCCTCACCACTCCTTGTTCCACTCACACTGTCCTCTTGCTCTATCTCCGATCCCGGGTCAGAACTGAAGTCGCTTGCAGACACACCCTGTCCTGTTTTGTCATAATCTGCTAATCTCTGCCTCCTTAATGTGTCAAACCTCTTTCCAAATGTATAGATTTGACCACATTGATAATCCAAATGTTCCCTTTGAAATCCCTGAGTTCTCAAATTTATTCATCCTTGCTTTAATTCCTGTTTTAAATGTATTCACTTCTTTATCTTCTTTCTTTCTTCAACTGTTCATTCAGTTCTCTTATTAGCACGAACAAATCATTACTATCTATTTCTGCATATGTGATTAGAATTTGCATCATTCCTTGCAAACTGTTGGCATTATGGCCCTCATTCTGACCCTGGCGGTCGGTGATAATGCGGCGGCCAAGCCGCCAACAGGCCGGCGGTCCAAAATATGCAATTCTGACCCTGGCGGGAACCGCCAACACAGCCCGCCGCATTAACACTCCGCCCGCCACGGCGGAACAAACAAACAGCGCGGCGGTCCCCGCCAACAGCCAGGCGGCAGACAATGTACCGCCCACCCTATCACGACCCACCAATCCGCCACCTTTTCCGGGGCGGGAGCACCGCCGATAAAAACACGGCGGAAACAGACTACGAACGGGAAAACGCTCACCTCTACGCACTCCACGCGAGATTCCGGCAGTATGGAACCCGAGTTGCAGGTCATCCCCGCACTCCTATACCTGCTCCTGTACCAGGAGCACGCCCGGCGGCGCGGAAGACATCGGTGAGTACTGCACCTACGACACAGGGGAGGGAAAAGAGTACCGGCACACACCCACCCACCCACACCCACTACAACACACACATCAATGCATTCCCACAGATCACTGTCACAACCCACAAACCCCCAACTCCGAAATAATGCAAAGACCAAAAGAAGAGATCATAAACGGGCAGATATATTGAAATATGGACACCAGTAATCCCAATTAATAAATAAACTATGTACAAAATATATACAGCTACTAAATGTAGTCCAACCACTGTCCGTGGACCACAGGGGTCCTGTGCAAAGGGGCAAGGCCCAGTCCCACGACAAGAACTCCACGGAGAGAACACTGCAGGGGCATCAGAAAGAAAATAGGACAGGCACCTCAGGGGGAAGGGAAGGGGGGGCCCCTCAGCCACTTGAGTACACGACGCCAGATCCACGAGGGGACTCCATGACCACTGGCCCATCCTGGGGAGAGCAAAGCCACAGTCCATACAGTCCATACAGTGAGTGGCCTGCCCACTGGGCCATCCTGGGGAGAGCAAAGCCACAGTCCATACAGTCCATACAGTGGGTGGCCTGCCCACTGGGCCATCCTGGGGAGAGCAAAGTCACAGTCCAAACAGTCCATAACAGACTCCACTGCCACTGGAGGAGGCATGTTGGCCAGAGGACATCCTGCAGCCCTGCCCGAGACAGATCCTGCCCTGCCACGTCTGCCAAAGGGCCAGCGGTTCTTGCCTTGAAGGGCCCAGTTCAGCGCTTCTTGCCTTGAAGGGCCCAGTTCAGCGGGTCTTGCCTTGAAGGGCCCAGTTCAGCGGTTCTTGAGACGGCGGTCCCCAGCGGAGCGGTGCTGGAGATGGCGGGGCCCAGTTCAGCGGTTCTTGAGACGGCGGGGCCCAGTTCAGCGGTTCTTGAGATGGCGGGGCCCAGTTCAGCGGTGCTTGAGACGGCGGGGCCCAGTTCAGCGGTTCTTGAGACGGCGGCCGGTCTATGGCCAACTGCTCATTGCCTGGTGGTGCCCTCCTGGGCAGCGGGGATGGTGCTCCTTCAAAGCCCACCTGGGCTGTCGGTGGTGGGGCCCTCCTGGCCAGCTGGGCTGGGTCCTCCCTGGCCAGCGGCTATGGGGGTGGTGGGCTACTCCTGGGCAGCAGGCCTGCAGCCTGACCTCTCCGACTTGCTGCCCTTGCCCTCCTTAGTCGGGAGTCTGTGGCCCTTTCCTCCCTTTGGAGCTGTGGCTGGTGACTGTGTCTGGGTGGTGTCCGGGGGGGATGTAGAAGCCGGGCTCCTGCGGCGCCCCTTCCGCCTTCTGCTCCTCTTCCCAGGGGGTGGGCTGGCTGTCCCCTTGCTGCTGGGCGAAGATCCAGACATGCGGGCTGGTGGGCTCCAATACCCCTGCACCCTTGTCAAGGGGGCTGCAGGGCTGGTGGTGGCTGAGGTGCTCTTCTTACCCCGACGAGAAGGAGGGGGGGGCTCAGGGTCAGGAAAGAAGTTAGCAGTGGGGAGGAAGGGTTTCTTGGGACAATGGAGAGTGGTAGGTACAGTGGGAATGGGAGTGGAGGGAGAGGATGTGGTTGTAGGTGAGTCACGTTTGCTGTCTTTGGGTGCAGGTGCAGGAGGGATAGGCTGTCGTGAGGTGGATGGCTGTTGGGTGGGTGGGTGGCTGCGTTTGTGTGGTGTGGAAGAGGGGGTGACAGACACAGTGGGAGAGGACACAGGGGACGTGTAAATGGCAGTGGGGGTGGTGACTGCACGTGTGCGGACTGGACTGGAGGGTGTGCTGGTGATGGAAACACTGGCTGATGGTGAGGTGAATGGAGGTGTGAGTGTAGACGTCACAGGGAGGGAGGAGGCATACGAGGAGGTGGGGGTCACAGAGGTGGTAGTGACTGTTGGCATGTCTGCATCGGAATGTTGCGTGTGTGAATGTCTGCGTGATCTGTGGTGCTTATGTTTGGATGAGCTTCTCTTGGGTGTTGAGGTGTGTGCAGGCTGGTCTGATGGTGTGGGTGGGACAGGCAGAGGAACAGGAGACTGGGAGGAGGGAGTTAGTAGAGGGAGGCAGGAGACAGGGACAATGGCTGCCGTCAGTGCTGAGGCCAGAGCCTGGAACGATCGCTGATGGGCAGCCTGACCCGAATGAATGCCCTCCAGGTACGCATTGCTGCGATGAACCTCCCTCTCCACCCCCTGGATGGCATTCAAAAGGGTAGTCTGCCCAACAATGAGCGTTCGGAGGAGGTCAATGACCTCCTCACTGAGGGCAGCGGGGGTAACAGGGGCAGGGCCTGAGGTGCCTGGGGCGAAGGAGATGCCCGGCTTCCTGGCAGAGCGGGCACGGGGCGAACGCTGAGGGGCTGCTGGGAGGGCGGAGATGGTGCGCTGGGTGGCGGCTGTACCTGTAATGGTGGGGGGCACGGATGGTGCCACCCCCGCAAGGGAGCTCCCTTCCGAGGACGTGTCCGTGTCGCTGCAGGGTCCAGTCGTCCTCGTTGTGGAGCTCCCCTCGCCCTCCGTCTCACTGGTCCAGTCAGACTCTGTGGCATGGCCCTCCTGGGCCATGTGAGATGCAGCTCCCTCCTGCCCCGATGCCACTTCTCCTCCGCCTGATGATGCTGATGCACACAAGCACAGAAAGACAAACAAAAAGGGGGGGGGGAGAGAGAAATAAAGGGATATTGAGTACATGGATCTCCGGTACAGTTAGCGGACATGACAGACACAGATGCCCCCTGCACTAAGTTGCGCACTTGGGGTCCGCTACGCATTCCGTGGAACATGCCCTACACGCCTAGAGTTGACAACTGCACCCATGGATGACACGGCCCAGGGATGGCTGTACTGACACACTACTGAGGGTGGTGGCTGGGGACACAGGGGCTTACGGGGGTGCCCAGCCTACAGATATCGCCCTGGCCTAGGGGGACCCACAGCCCTCCTCCCCCACCCAGACACCTCCACTGCGCGACAACAGAGTAGATAATGCTTGGACTCACCCCCTTGTGTCTGCTGTGCTGCCCTCACGCGCCCATCCAAATCAGGGTAGGCCACCGCCAGGATCCGGAACATCAGGGGGGTCAGTGGACGGCAGGCACCCCGCCTACGTTGGGAGGCCATCCCCAGCAGAGACTCAGCGGTCTTCTTGGTCCCGCGGCGGATGTCCTCCCACCTCTTGCGGCAGTGGGTGCCCCGTCGATGGTGGACCCCCAGGGTCCGGACTTCCTTGGCGATGGCACGCCAAAT
Source organism: Pleurodeles waltl (assembly GCF_031143425.1). Taxonomy (NCBI): domain Eukaryota; kingdom Metazoa; phylum Chordata; class Amphibia; order Caudata; family Salamandridae; genus Pleurodeles; species Pleurodeles waltl. Next base: position 591,220,513 of record NC_090436.1, on the reverse strand, counting down.
CCCGATCTTCTCATGGGCGCGGACCTATGTGACACGTACAGGGAGTGAGAAATACCACGTTCAAGTTTGTCTGCATTTTCGTTGCCAGTGGCCCAACGCCCCCCATCCCCGCCAGGCCCCCCGCCATGCCCCCCGCCAGCCCCAACATGCCCCCCATCCCCGCCAGGCCCCCCGCCATGCCCCCCGCCAGGCCCAACATGCCCCCCCATCCCCGCCAGGCCCCCCGCCATGCCCCCCGCCAGCCCCAACATGCCCCCCATCCCCGCCAGGCCCCCCACCATGCCCCCCGCCAGCCCCAACATGCCCCCCATCCCCGCCAGGCCCCCCGCCAGGCCCAATATGCCCCCATCCCCGCCAGGCCCCCCGCCATGCCCCCCGCCAGCCCCAACATGCCCCCCATCCCCGCCAGGCCCCCCGCCAGGCCCAACATGCCCCCCATCCCCGCCATGCCCCCGCCATGCCCCCCGCCAGCCCCAACATGCCCCCCATCCCCGCCAGGCCCCCCGCCAGGCCCAACATGCCCCCCATCCCCGCCAGGCCCCCCGCCATGCCCCCCGTCAGCCCCAACATGCCCCCCATCCCCGCCAGGCCCCCCGCCATGCCCCCCGCCAGACCCAACATGCCCCCCATCCCCGCCAGGCCCCCCGCCATGCCCCCCGCCAGACCCAACATGCCCCCCATCCCCGCCAGGCCCCCCGCCATGCCCCCCGCCAGCCCCAACATGCCCCCCATCCCTGCCAGGCCCCCCGCCATGCCCCCCGCCAGGCCCAACATGCCCCCCCATCCCCGCCAGGCCCCCCGCCAGGCCCAACATGCCCCCCATCCCCGCCAGGCCCCCCGCCAGGCCCAACATGCCCCCCATCCCCGCCAGGCCCCCCGCCAGGCCCAACATGCCCCCCATCCCCGCCAGGCCCCCCGCCATGCCCCCCGCCAGCCCCAACATGCCCCCCATCCCCGCCAGGCCCCCCGCCATGCCCCCCGCCAGCCCCAACATGCCCCCCATCCCCGCCAGGCCCCCCGCCAGGCCCAACATGCCCCCCTATCCCCGCCAGGCCCCCCGCAGGCCCCCAAGCCAGCCAGTGGCCCCAAATCCATATTGAATTAAACTCACTTGTTGGTCTGGAGGACCGTAGAGTAGCGCATACTGGGGGAGGACCCCATCCACAAGTTTCTCCAACTCCTCTCCAGTGAAGGCAGGGGCCCTTTCCCCAGTCGCAGCAGCCATTGTCCCTTCCAGACCGAGGTCACAGCAACACTTGCAGTATAGGTCCTCTCCTGTGAAAGTTCAAGTCGCAAGTGGATAAGTAGATAGAAAATGGCGGTCACGTCCGCGGCGGTGCGTACCGCGGCGGTGCGTACCGCCACCGCCGGCGCCCTTCGCCATTGGCTCCTGAAACCCATAGGCTTCAATGTTAACCAATGCGGCTTCGCGCCGCGGTCTTCGACCGCTGACCGCCGCGGTGTGCCACGCCAGCGCATTGACCTCACATCCCATTGTCACACTTCACAGGTCAGGCAGCCGCCATTTCGAGGGTCCACATGGCTCAATTTCAACTGCGTCACACAGGCCTAGGCCTTGCATAGCCACTCAGACACGCCATTCACTGCATAGAGAATCGTTTACTGTGCTAGCTGTGAGTACGTACCTGTGGGTTGCTTGACTGTGTGCTCCATGTTGTCCTTCCTAGGCACCGTCCGCTGGGTTTGGCGAGGAGACGGATGAATCCTCCCGTGTACCGACCGCTGGTGGACCTGTCGACAATGGAAGAACGCCACATTATCCTGACCTACCGTCTTGACCGTGCCTCTATACATGAACTGTGTGCCCAGCTGGAGCCCGACCTGATGTCCCCCATCCGCCAACCCACAGGGATTCCCCCTCTGGTGCAGGTCCTGTCAGTACTCCATTTCTTGGCAGTGGGAATTGCTTCTGGGATGTCTCAGCCCATGTTTTCGAAGGTGTTATCCAGAGTGTTGTCTGCCCTGATGAAATACGTGAGGAGCTACATCATTTTCCCTGAGGTGGGCGAATTGGCTACAGTGAAGGGTGATTTCTACACCCTTGGACATATTCCCAACGTCATTGGTGCCATTGATGGGACCCATGTGGCTTTGGTTCCCCCAAGAGACAGGGAGCAGGTGTACAGGAACAGAAAAAGTTACCATTCCATGAACATCCAGGTGGTGTGTTTGGCTGACCAGTACATCTCGCATGTAAATGCCAAATTCCCAGGGTCAGTGCATGACGCCTACATCCTGAGGAATAGCAGCATCCCTTACGTGATGGAACAGCTAGAGAGACACCGTGTATGGCTATTGGGGGACTCTGGGTACCCCAACCTGTCGTGGCTACTGACCCCAGTAAGGAATCCCCGGACCAGGGCAGAGGAACGGTACAATGAGGCCCATGGGCGTACTAGGACGGTGATCGAACGCACCTTTGGCCTCCTAAAGGCCAGGTTTAGGTGCCTGCATATGACAGGGGGATCCCTAATGTACTCACCTAAGAAGGTGTGTCACATCATCGTGGCCTGCTGCATGCTTCACAACCTGGCTTTGCGCCGCCAGGTGCCTTTCCTGCAGGAGGATGGTCGAGACGGTGGTGTTGTGGCAGCGGTGGAACCTGTGGAGAGTGACGAGGAGGAAGACGACGGGGCTGAAACAGACAACAGGGACAGAATCATTGAACAGTACTTCCAATAGGACACAGGTAACAATTCAAAGATAATTTAGTAAATCTGAACTACTCTCCTGCATCTCTGCTGCCTGTCTATTTGCCCCAGTGTATGATGACTGAGTTGTGGCTTTTCCCTCCCTATTTCAGATCTGGGGTCCCCACTACGAGTCCTGTGCTTCGTTTCCCTATGGACTACAGCTTTGTGGCAGCTGTTTGTTGACTTCACTATGTACAAGGACATATTTGCACTGTCATGTCAATTACAATATTTTGAAATCACAGCCAGACTCCAGATAGTTTTGTGCAAAATAGGTGTTTATTTCAGTGCTCAAAATGGGATGGGTGGTTTCAAGTGGGTGGGGGCTATGGTGAAGGAATGTCCATGGCAGAGTCCAGAGTAACAGTCACACAGGTGCATTGTCCAGAGGCCTGTGGAGAGATGGAGCATGGGCAGTTCAAGGATGGACAGGGTGACAATGTGGGACAGTGGGATGACATCAGGTGGTATCCTTTGCTGGCGGGGGTCTTGACATCCTACTCTGTCTTCTTGCGAGATCTCAGGGCCCTCTTGCGGGGTGGTTCTTCTCCTGCAGGAGGTGGGGGTCTGGTGGGCTGCTGTTGTGCGGGGGCCTCCTGTCCACTAGCGCCGGCGGAGGTGGTTGGCTGTTCTTGGTCCAGGCTAGTGGCAGGGGCCCTTTGTTGTTGTTGAGTGTCCGTCCTGGTGTTGATGAGGTCCTGCAGCAGCCCTACCATGGTAACCAGGGTGGAGGTGAGGGCTCTGATGTCCTCCCTGTACCCCCGATAGTGTTCCTCCTGCAGTACCTGGATCTCCTGGAACCGGGCCAGTACCGTCGCCATCGTCTCCTGGGAGCGGTTGTATGCTCCCATGATGGTGGTGAGGGGCTCGTGGAGAGTGGGTTCCCTGGGCCCGTCCCCCCCCTGTCGCACAGCTGCCCTCCGAGTTGCCCTGTTTCCCTGGGCCTCTGCTCCCTGGCCGGTGTGCCCACTACCACTGCCCCCAGGTCCCTGTTGTTGTTGGGGTGGTGGGTTATCCTGGGTGCCCTGTAGTGGTAGACACACCGCAGATTGACGCGCCCTGGAGACAGAGGCATGGGCCCGCTGGGTGGGAGCTGTGCTGGTGTTCCCAGAGGGGTTTGGGTCTGTAGTGGCCTGTGCCTGTGTGAGGGGAACCGACTGTCCAGAGGTCCCCGATGGTCCGGGCTGGTCATCAGTGTCCAGGTCGACAGAGCTGCTGTCATCGCTGACGGCCTCTTGGGTGGGGGGTGTGGAGAATTCTGGGCCCTCCGCGGCGGTGTGTTGACGGTCGGGTCCTGCAGGGGTATAGAGGTATGGTTATAGTTTCAATGTGTGGCATATGGGTGTATCTGTGGGTTCCCGTGTCCCCAAGTGCTGGCATTCGTGTGTGGGGGCTTTGGTGAGGGTGGCTTGTGGGGGGGATGTGTATATGCATTGGGCATGCTTTGGTGATGGGTGTCCATGCTTAGTGGACGCATGCAGGCCTAGGTTTTGGGATGTGTGGGTTGTGATGGTGAGACATTGGCAGGGAATAGGTGTGCTGGGGGTGGGGGTGAGGATGGTGGTGGGGGTGAGGATGGTGGTGGGGGTGAGGGTGGGGGTGAGGATGGGGGTGGGGGTGAGGGTGGGGTTCGAGGATGGGGGTGAGGGTTGGGGTATGATTTGGCATGCAGGTGGGGGGGAAGCAGTAGTGAAGCTTCAACTTACCAGTATCCATTCCTCCGCCGACTCCTGCGAGGCCGTCAGGATGCAGGATGTTCAAGACTTCCTCCTCCCATGTTGTAAATTGTGGGGGTTGAGGTGGGGGTCCTCCGCCAGTCTTCTGCACGGCGATGTTGTGCCTGGATACCATGGAACGCACCTTCCCCCGTAGGTCGTTCCATCGCTTCCTGAAGTCTTCCCGATTTCTGGGGTGCTGTCCCACAGCGTTGACCCTGTCGACAATCCTCTGCCATAGCTCCGTCCTCCGGGCAATGCTGGTGTATTGGATCTGTGTGCCGAACAGCTGGGGCTCTACCCGAACGATTTCCTCCACCATGACCCTGAGTTCTTCGTCTGAGAAGCGGGGGTGTCTTTGGGGTGCCATGGGGTGGTGTGTATGATGTGTGGGGTGGAGTATGTGTAGTTAAGTGTGTTGAGTGTGGTGGTGTGTGTTGTTTTGGGTGTGGATATTGTGTGGGTGATGGTGTTGAGTGGCTGTGGCTGCTAGTTTGTGGATGGTGGTGTCTCGCTCTGGCCTTCTTTCTGGATTTTTGGTCGTAGGGGTTTGTGGGTGATGTGGGTGTGTGTTTTATATTGTATTGTGTGTGTGGGAGTGGTGTGTGTATGTGTATCAGGTGTGTGGAATTCAAATCGGCCAATGTGGCTGAGTTTTGTTCGTTTGTGTGTATTCTGACCGCGGCGGTGTGTCCCGCCAATGGAAAACCGCGTTTGAAAGACCGCCGCGTGGATTCGTGGGTCGCAATGGCATGGGCGTATTTCTGTTGGCGTGACGGTGGAGGTTTTGTCACCTCCACTTTTCCGCCGACCGCTGGTCTGGCGGTCTGTTGTGGCTGTCGGATTTTCAGAGGTTTGGCTGCTGCGGGTCAGAATGACCGTGGCGGGTTTCCGCGACCGCGGCGGGATTATGGAGGATTTCTGACCGGCGGTAGGCGCCTTTTACCGCCGAGGTCAGAATGACCACCTATGTTCTGCCCATTCCTTAAGTAGTTCTGGATGTGGGTGTTCATAACTCGGTGTAATCATTATTCGTAATCCCAAAAGTATTCTCCCTACTAACAGATACTTCCTCAGTGAAGCTTCCTCCCACTACTTAGAAATGTCACTCTTTATTAACCTCTGTAACCTATTTAACATGCCCTTTAAATCCAGAGCTTCAGCAACCCCCCACAGTGGAACTTCTTTCTTTCCTTTGGTGTTCACTCTCTGTGAACAGTCCTTCAGCCGCCTGCTCCCTCTCCTGAAATCCCTCCTCCGTAGCCATGACTGCTGGAAATTGGGTTACATATATCCTGTGTTCACCACCTCTTGCACGTACAATCATCCGTAGCATCTTGCGATGCTGACGTCCAAAATGGGCTACACTCACCAGAGAACTTGTCACAAAGCTGGGCGTCCTCTGCCTCTCTTCGCTCGCCCTCCTCCTGTAGTGTGGTCAGTTTTACGTATCCTTTGCGCTTTAGCTTCAGACTTTAGGCCTTTGTGCATTTTGCCCTGGATGTATTTTATTCCTTTGCTTGTAGCTTAGAGCCTCTGTGCACTTTGCTCTAAATGCTTTTATTCGGCTTCGTACTGTTATTTTTCAAATAGCCAGTTCTACGGTCTTGTTTTTTTTTTTATATCATACTGTTTAGCTTACTTCAGCACTGGAGTTCTCCATAACACATTCCTGTTCACTCTGTGCTTCAGTCAAGGATACAGTCTGGTACATTGCCGATAGACGTGGTAGGAGTTTAGTCTTTGGCATTCTTGCGTAGGAACATTTTGTGATCACGCTGACATGTTAGTTATAAAAACACTTCCTTGTCCCAATACACGCAAGAGGGAGATTCCGACCAGGGAACCACAACTAGACTCTGACTGCCTCGTTGCAGATGCTGAACCAGATCACAGGCCTTTGCTCAGGTATGAGGGCTGATGTCTCCCCGGGGATTCAGAAAGGCAAGTTAGAAGCTTAACATGCTGTGCTTGAAATAGAACTAGCTGAGAGAGTAGACATTGTTAAACACCATGATAGCGTTATTCTTATGTTTCACTCTCCTCGTGACTATTTCAATCCTACTGTGTAGTATGGTTCTGGTTATTGAGGCTCACGCCTTAATATCTAAAATGCAGTCGTTTTATTTAAACATTATATAAAACTTATACTGCCTTTGTCATTTGTATATGAGATCATATTGTAAATGAGAGAGTTGGTTTGGATCTGAGTGACCACGACTTCCCTGAGAAGTTCCAAAGATGTCATGCGCTCGGCTGCCCAATCATCTCTTCCCTTTTGGAGAAATGAGGCACTGCTAGTTAGCCGGAGAAAAACCGGGTTTAGAGTGACAGAGGTCATTCCAAGTGGGTCCGACTCAGTCCCCCACACCGTGAACTATCCTGCTGCCTAGAAATTCAGTAGTCTTATTTAGGATAATGAGAGCCCATGCGACACTACCAGCCAGTCTGTTTGTTTCGGGCGGTGTGCTGGACAGTATCATGAATTTCCAGGATGCCATTACCAGCATTCTCCAAACTGTCAGCGGTGCCACAACCGTGCTCTCCAGCACAATAAAACTAATCACCTCCTCCTTCCTTTTGCTTTATTATTCCAGCATTAAGGCAACAAAACCACAAATGCATTTCAGCTCAGAAAAGCCCTGTTGACCGTATCGTAATGCCCCTTCTCATTCTTCTGCAATTTTTAAACACGTCATTTCCCCATGCAAGTCATCAATATTGTTATATATATATATATATATATATATACATATATATATATATATATACATATATACACATATATATATATACATATATATATATATATACACACATATATATATATATATATATATATATATTAACTAGGAATATATATATATATATTCCTTGTTAATTATAGGTACAACCTAGTTTCCATACAAATAGTGTTTTTTGACTTGCCTACATGTTTGGCTCAGCTTGATTATTCTTCATGAAAAATAAGAGACTTACTTCAGCTGCTGTCTAGGAAGTTTTGGGGTGATCTGTCAAGCGGGCCCAAAGAAAAGAGGGGTCCTAAAACATGTTTTCCCCAGGCATTTTTTTCATTGGGATTTTTAACATGACTATAGTGTATGCCACTGGGCTGAATTGAACCACATTGAGCAAAAAGCTAGTTTTGGTCCAGAAAGAGCCTTTCTGCTATTTGATGTAAATCCTTTCAGTAGTTTTTGAAATATTAAATAAAAAACAAATATGCATATATAGGGATGCAGAGGCTCCAGAAACCCTCCCGATCTCATGCTGAGACCTGATTGGCTGCCAACATTTCAAAAAGAAAGAATTGACAGCCATCTTGGGACTTAGGGCCTGATTCTAACTTTGGAGGACGGTGTTAAACCGTCCCAAAAGTGGCGGATATACCACCTACCGTATTACGAGTCCATTATATCCTATGGAACTCGTAATACGGTAGGTGGTATGTCCGCCACTTTTGGGACGGTTTAACACCGTCCTCCAAAGTTAGAATCAGGCCCTTAGTTTCTGCTGAGTCTCAGAAAAAAATATAAAAACAAGAAAAAGGGCAGAATAGGGTCATCCTGAACCCTTAGCTCTGGTGCTGGGGACCCAGATTGAATCCCACAGGGCAAAAAAGTACTTTGAAAAAAAATAAACATATAGGGCCTGATTCTAACTTTGGAGGACGGTGTTAAACCGTCCCAAAAGTGGCGGATATACCACCTACCGTATTACGAGTTCCATAGGATATAATGGACTCGTAATACGGTAGGTGGTATATCCGCCACTTTTGGGACGGTTTAACACCGTCCTCCAAAGTTAGAATCAGGCCCATAGTCCATTATATCCTATGGAACTCATAATACGGCTGGTGGTATATCCGTCACTTTACCGTCACTTTTGGGACGGATTAACACCTCCTCCAAAGTTGTAATAACCCCCATTGCCATGAATTCATGCAGGGTCACGGATCCGTGGCCAAAGTAAAAAAATAATAAACAAGTGTGATCTCCCATGCTTGTTCAATAAAGCCTCTGGATGGGCCAGGTTCCCGGGGAAATAAAAAATAAAAGAGGGGGTTGCATAGGGCACCATTTCTAGAGCATTTTTCTGCCCTGGGGACTACCCCCTCCCAGGGGCTCATAAATATAATGATGTGGGTGGGCTCGCTGGACCCGCCCATGATCCGGGGACTACCACTTGGGGCAAATCATGAAATTACAGAAAAGGGGCCCATGAGGTCCCCCCCATAGCCCTGGGGACTGTCACCTCTCTGGGGTATAAATTAAATAGAGGGGGGCTGCTAACAATCAATTTACTTCGGAGGCTGCCCAGCTCCCTGCAGCTCCAGGGACCACCACCTCCCAGTGCCCAAAAAAAGAAAATGAAGGGGGTCAGTTGTAGCTCCCCCACCCCCAGGGAACAACGCCTCCCCGGGACAAAGTGAAAGGTTGTAGAGAGGCCATGTGGCCCACGTCAATGAGCCAATAATGGCCCTGGAAACCACATCCCCCAGGGCTGGCTCTGGCTATGTCCTCCAGGACATAGCTGTATGCTCTGACTTGGTGGGAGCTTTGACAACTTCCGCCAAGTCAGAGCAAACACTCTGTGCCCAGGAAGTGAGAACTGTCAAATAGCTCTTGCTTGCTGGAAGGGGAGGTTTCCTCTGTTTCCCTGCCCGCAGACATGCAGGCAGAGACATAGAGGAAACTTTTGCTTTCACAGACAGGGAGCTGCATGTTTAGCAGCTCTCTGTCTGTGACAGCAGTGCCGACTCCCACAGGAGGCAGGGCGCTGGCTGGGACTGTGGGCTACTTGAGGCTCCTCACGCAGTCTCATTGCACACTGGGTGCCCTACAGGGCATCCAGGACAGAGGGCCAGGCCCCAGGGGATGGGATCCATGTGGGCTGAAATCGGCCAGGGTAGGGGGAGCTGTGCATCCCTCTGCCCCAAAACAACAAAAGTGTTATTAGACCAGGCCCAGGGGATGGGGTCCCAATGGCCAAAATAAGCCAGGAGAGGAGGGCTGTGTGCCCCCTCTATCCCACACTGGCCATTAACTCAACAAGATAGCACTTAGCTAACTAATGAGTAGAAAGTGCTCCACTTTAATAGACATTTTGAGCAAAACTGTGGACTCTTGCTGGATAACCGAGCAAGTGAGCTTCCGTTCTGGCCAGGATGCTCATTTTACAGATATCAAATCTCAACAGGAAGCACTTACAAATATACATAGCATGTGCCTCTAGTTGAAGATCCATTTCTGGAAAGGACAAATGATCCTTCTGGGCTTGGCAAAGGCAAAGCAAGTGTGTTTACTCCTCGATTCCATGTTGAAAAATTATCTGGAATCCTTTGTGGAGGTAAATTAATCTTTTTTCTGTTGGTGCACAGTAAGACACTCTCACACCCACTCTGACACCCAAACAGACACTCTCACACCCAGAGACATTCTCTCACACACATTCTCACACCCAGAGAGACAGGCCCAGCGGCCAATTCCTGCTGCGCACAGCCAAATGCTATGCTCAGCATGGGGTTGGGTTGGTTAGGGGAGTTTGACCATAGGGACTGATTGCAAGGCAGCCCTGCAGCCAAGCCCCAAAACACACAATTAGGCCCATTGTGGTTGGATTAACATATAGTAGTGACAATTATTTTACACGAAAAAACACATAGAAATTTACTGAAAAAACAAAGGTTGCAGGAATGGCATAATTAGGAAATAGAATTAAAAAACAGAAGTTTACTTAAAAAAACAAAGTTTACAAGGACGTTATGGTTAGGTTCTGAATTTGCTCACACGAAAGCAGAGAAATTCAACAGTTATAGTTATAGGCATTTTAAGTAACTGTAAATCACACCCTCGCAATGCATTGCAATTACCCTAGATATTACAGCACTCATGACAAATTTTATAACATTAATAAAAATATCAATGAAACATTAGCAGTCAAATTATTGAAGAAGGAACTGTGCATGGTGGCGGCATGAGTTATAGTTATCTTAGGATGTGAGTTATTATTTCAAATAACTCTTTGGATTTGTGTGAATAAATTCAGAACCTAACTATAACGCCCCTGTAACCTTTGTTTTTTTAATTGAATATATATATATATATATATATATATATATATATATATATTGTCATAAAGCTTGTGCATGGACTCACTATAGTTATGCCTAATTTCTTCAGTCTAGAAATGACAATGTTTTTGCCTTGCATTGTTTTCTTTTGTGTCAGTGTTTTGAAATACACTGTAATTTCACTTGCTGTGCAGCCACTTTCCTGAGATTCTGTATGTACATTCTCCAACTGCTCAGTGGGCACAATAACGGGCAGGTGTATTTTTTCTGCCCATCCAGCAAACGTACTCAGGCTTCTATAGGCATATCACAGGAGCGTTACACTGTAACAAGCTAAAGTTATAAATTAGGAGCTTTCTAAAAGAGCTGACACGTCTGGGGAACAGATGCCCTCCGGGGCCTGCAGACTGTGTAAACTGGGTTTACATTTCCCTATGAGGACCACTTGACTATGCAAACAGAGGTATGAGGTTCACCACTCCGAGAGATCATGAATAATAATAATATCCTATGCATACAATTACATGGTAGGCTCAGTCCCCTAGATTTGCATTATGGTGGCTGTTTTTGTGTTATACAGTTTTCTAACTGCTATTCTGATTTTTATAATTATCACCTGCATTATAATTCCATCTAATTTGCTTTATAGTTTCAATAATTAAATTTAGTACTTTCATTGTGTCTTTTTACTGTTGCCATGGATATGTATGATTGAGATAATGTATGTTTTCCTCTGTTCCCTGAGAATCGGGGCTAGAGTGTTGTGGCTTTTGGGTTTCCACAATCACTTGTCACTCTGAAAGGTTAGGAGGGCAAGTAAGTCACCGTGAGCTAGTCAGGTACTTTGGTATGACAGTACTGATTTGGCAGAAGCGGTGCAGCCCCTGCATTCTGACTTTCTGTTGTCCCAAGGCACAGTTCTGCAAAAGCAGACTCCTTTTAACATGGTGCTAGCAATGATGTGTCTGGTACTCATGTAATGGTTCACCTTAGTAGTACTTTTCAGTGTCCATAGTACCCTCACACCTATACCAGAGACATTCGTAGTGTGTGGGATTTAGCCTCCACAGTATTTTTTAATACAGGTGTTTGTTTGAGCTCAGACTTTTAAAATGGATTTACCCATTTTTGGTGTTACCACTTCTGTTTTTAAAATGGTGAATCTACCACAACTGGTTCCGATTGCAGTAAACTGCAGACTGGCTGTTCATGTACATTTAAAATTTCACAGCCTCACTAATGTGGGTGGGTATTTAATTTTCGTGGTAGAGGCACACAGTGCTAGCAGAACGGAGTTTTTTTTATTCATTGGTCAATTTCCTGGCTGTGTATGCTAATACAAATCATTTTCATGAATACACTGATAGTGCTTCAACTAATGCATACGGAGCATATGCATACTTAGAAATACGACTTACACATTGGGAACATACTAATTGGTTCCCAGGTTCCCTGGACTATGTACTTACCACAGTATGTATGGGACCCCTTAGGTCTGAAGGGGCCAGTTGTACAGCTTCAGCTGGTTATACACCATATCCTGATTTATGTCACTTGACTGTTGATGAACTTCAGCAGTTATATACTACCCTTGTTTGACTCTACTGACGCCTGGCTCAGTCTGTTTATAGCACTTTGATGGCTACTTCTGTGCTAGTGGCAGCAGTGGGTGTATCAGAGTTGCCTGCTGTTCTAATTATCAATCCTGTGATTATACATGCGATTATGGGTAAAGTACCAACAGTACGAGCAAAAGTTTCCTTTTGGATTGCCAAAAATAATAGACCAAATTGAGGCTGTGTTTTCACTTACAGGATCACAGGTCAAACATACAATATGAACTATGTGTTTACCACATGGGATGGTATCCTAGATAGAGGACTGTAACACTTGGGGCTCAGTCATTGTAGCTGTCTATACCCTGACTCAGGGCACACCATCTTTGACGGTGTTACCTGATGTCCTGAACCAAGTACAGAAAAAGCATTGAGCCAGCCTGGCCCTAGATTTGGGTATGAAATTAATGGGAAATGTTCCTGTTGTTTCTGAGATGATTTTCTACAACATCAGAGGTGAAGCTGTATCTCTGGCTGTACATCAGAGGCTCACAGTGGTTGCAGCTGCCGACCGGGAATATGAGCTGATGACCATCATTGATGAAGTTTATGCTTCACTTGGTTGCAATAATTTAGGGACCAGACCACCTAAACCACAGCTCAGCAAACCTGGCACAAGCAAGGACACTGCCAAGGAGAACCTGTAATTTAATTTAAAAAAACATTGGGACAAACCTAAGTCTAAAGGAAAGCCTAAATCTCAAGGTGGTTTTCCTCTACTGGAGACCTCTGCGAGTAAATACAATTTGCGTGATCTGACACAACTTAAACAACCTGAGAGATATGGGCTAGCTGATACTTGTCCCTCTTGTTCCTTCCACAACTCATCTGACAGACATAATTGGAGAGGAGGGTATTGCGACTGCAGGTAAAAAGAACACGTGAAACTGAGAAAGGACTCACAACGCTTGTCTAATGTGAAGATCAAGCAGGAGGGAAAACCTCCTCAGTTCAAACCCCCATTTCAAAAGAAAAAAGTTGCATCCATAACCGCAAACATGCCTCAAATCCTGAGAACCCTTTTCCTGAATGGGAAATGGGCAGTGACTCTCCTTGACAGCACAGCAGAGCTCACCATAGTCTGCCGGACTCTCCAGGAGTTTCTGACAGTGAAAGCAAATTATCAATATGTGTCAGTTGAGACCACAGATAGGCGCGTGTACCCTCCAGATCAACTCTATAACTAAGCTATCCAAATTGAGGGTGGTATACCATACACAATTCCTGTAAATTTTTGAGGCAATTTAACACTATCCTATGACATTCTCTTAGTGGAGGTCGATTGGCCCCCAGAGTTTGTCCGCTCTTTCCCATGGAGTGAAGTAGTAATCTTTCCTTCTTTCTCTGCCCTTGTCCCTGAGAAATCAAACAGGCTTATGCAGCGAAATGGGCTTTTGCTCAAGCCCCAGCATTATACCGTAATCATGTAGGCTAGAATAAGGACTCTCCTTATCACATAATATCCTTAGGCCCTGATTTATACTTTTTTGTGGGCGACATTAGCGTCATGTTTTGATGCAAAAGCGGCACAAACATACAAAATACAATTGTATTTTTTTAAGTTTACGCCACTTTTTACGCCAAAACATGACGCTAAAGCTGCACAAAAAAAGTATAAATCAGGGCCCTTGTGCCCAGCCCACAGGTGCAACCACACAGTCTTATTTAATGTGATGCTAAAGCACCTGTTAGGGACATCCTATCTCAGTTAGAGTACCATATAGTAATTGAACCCTGTATCTCCCAAATTAACAAACCACTTTTTCCTGTTTTGACACTGGATCACTCCAATAGAATAATCTGAAATTATAGACATTTGAATAGTGCTACATACACTTTTGCAATACAAAACCACACAGTTATTTATAATATTGTCTGTAAAAAATACAAAACAACCTTGGATATTTCCCCAAAATTTTTCTGATAAAAAATATAGCGCCCAAGAGTAGGGACTTAACTACCTTCTCCGTGCTTGGCTTCCAGCATCACTTTGCATGACTAACCATGGGGTACAATAATGATCCAGGGCCATTTGCTAACCGTATAGTGTCAATTCTTCATGATACTGACCTAGATGCATTGACTTATGTATATGATACCTACCTAATGGACGATGAGTTAGACACATACTTAGCCAGAGTGGATTGCATAATTTTGAGGTTTGTTGCCATTGGCTGCAAATTAAATTTTACAACATCTCACAGTGCATTTTTCAGTGTTATATTGTTCTGATATGAACTCACAAATGAACGCAAAAGCATTGCACCTCACTTACTTCAGAAGTGTGCACTCCCACAACCACCTAATACCTTTCAGAAGCTTCAATTGCTTTTGGATGTCCTTAATTTTGGCAGAACATTCATTCCTCACTATGTTCAATGCATAAAGCCTTTGTATGAATTAATACAGACAGATTTTTCCAGTTCACATTGGAAACCTCACCACACAGACATAGACAGGTCACCTCAATCTGACTTACTTTCTATATGACATTTACATACATGTAAGTGCAGGTGCCATTGGTTTTCCGATATTTCCTTCATCACGGGTAAAACTGTGCTGATTACATATAAATTGCACTTATATTCCAATGCTGAAATTTGTTTTTTTGTATTCACTGAGAAAATAGTGGCTGTGGTGCAGATGGCCATCCTAAAAGAACAGACTCTTGCACAAGGAAAGCGTTGTTATACTAATTTCAGCCTTAGAGGCTGTCGCTAAAGCTAGTGTTCCAAATGCTAAAGCCCTGCATCCTAGGTGGGATTCAGATGGCAACGTCCTTAACAGCAACAGATGTATACTTTGTCATTGAAACGTCTTTCAGACACAAGTATTTTAGCAATATGAGCAGGTTTACCCCATACCCACTAACATTTTGCCTCTTTAACAGTAGAGATGTATAGTTTATACTGATGGCTCAGCTCAACCTAACAAAGGGACTGAACAACAGTATTTGTAGGCATGTGATTCTCTGTTCATGGTGTTATGTTGAACAGTAAATTCTAGCACCAGAAAACACACACAATCCCTAGGGGAGTATATTGTGTGGTTAGCTGAATTAAAAGCGTTGATTTTGGCACTAAAAAATATGGATCCTGATTTCCCCACATTTATCATGTGTCATTAATATTATTCTGTCCATTCCTTTAATGACAATCAGCATTTCTGGTGTCTGAATGGTTTTAAAGTCTCTAAATGTAACACTATAAAGCACAAAGTGCTTTGGGTGAAGGTGGCAGACATCAAAGAGAGGTTGCCGCAGACTCATGTTGTACATACATTGGGTCATCAAAGTGTGGGAACACATGCTGTAGGGAATCTATTGGCTGATGAAGCAGCAAAATCAGCAGTTGTGACTGCTACTATAGCTGTGATTACAAATTTACAAAAACAAATTGACAAAGATATTCTGGCATCCATAAATGCTACAGGCAATGGCACTCCTTTATCTAAGGGCTTTCCAGTAAAATAATACACACCACTTAAGTAAACATAATATACCCTATGTTACATTCTATGGAGTTGGTGATTCGCTGATTCCTAACTTAGGGCCAGATGTAGCAAAAAAACAAATAGCGAGTTGCAATTTGCGAGTCCTTCCGACTCGCAAATTGCAACTCGCTATTTGGTATGCAGAACGGTGTCTCAGACACCGTCTGCGAGTCGGTATGGGGTCGCAAAGACCCACCTCATTAATATTAATGAGGTTGGTCGCAAATTGCGGCCCCATAGCGACTATGGGCACTCGCAAACATGAAGGCCTGCTGTAGTCAGCAGACCTCCATGTTCGTGATTGCTTATAAATAAAGCAGTTTTTTTTTTTTTTAAGTGTAGCCCGTTTTCCTTAAAGGAAAACGAGCTGCACTTAAAAAAAAATCTGAAACCTTTAGTTTCGGTATTTTTTCATGGCAGGTAGTGGTCCCTTGGACCACTACCTGCCCTGAAAAAATAATTTGTGGTCCGTCCACAAAGGTGTAAGGGGTCCCATGTGGACCACTTCCAATTTGCGAGTGGGTTCCCATCCACTTCAAGTGGATGGTAACTGCGGCACCGCAAATGGTATTGCATACCACTGCGAATCGCAAATAGGAAGGGAACACCCCTTCCTATTTGCGATTCGGAAATGCATTTTGCGAGTCGGTCCCGACTCGCAAAATGCATTTCTGCATTGGAAACTCACATTTGCGACTCGCAAACTGCAATTTTTGCCGTTTGCGAGTCGCAAAGAGTTTCCTACATCTGGCCCTAAGACCGCAGACTAGCTTTAGTAAAAGCTGTGCATGATGTGGTTGCTTCTGGTCATGCTGGTGTGGCGGCTACAATTATGCTGCTAAAGCAGCGTTATTGGTGGCAGGCCTATGCATGCAGGCCAAGAAATGTGTCCTTTGTTGTGACATCTGTCAACAGATTCAGACCCTCATTACGAGTTTGGAGGTCTTATGGCAAGACTGCTGCACTGGTATCGCCAATAGACCACCATTGATGGCAGTATCTTGACTGCCATATTACGAGTCACAAACTAAAGACTGCCTAAATACAACCGCAAATCTGATACCGCCGGGCTGACCAAGGCTGGGAGAGAGAGGGACCTGCCACCAGCCCCACCACGCTGACAACACCCCACCCCCCCTATTACTATCCACAAATCAGCACAATGGTCATTGCACGGTGGAAAACCATTGGTGGTGCGAACTGACGTGCACAAAAGATCACCACCACCAGAACCCATCACCAAACTGGACAGTATGAATAACCCACACCTGACACACATACACACACTACACACACCCATACACACCACTATAAAACACACCCCACAGAACCCCTAATCCTTTGCAACAACTACCACACACAGGGATACCGATAGCACAGAAATACACATATTTAGCATTTCCACACTATAGGCACACATACACATCACACGCAGTACAAAAACACACACATTACAACTGCACACAAGCACCACAACCATCAAACAATCAATCAAGGCACTTGTAAAGCACACTCCTTACCCATGAGGTTCTCAAGGCGCTGAGGGAGGGTGCTGCTACTGCTCAAACAGCCATGTCTTGAGGTGTCCTCTGAAGGTTAGCATGTCCTGTGTCTGTTGCAGGTAGATAGGAAGAGTGTTCCACGTCTTGGCAGCTTGTACCTGCACACCTAAATAATCACCCCAAACCTCGCCATCAATACCCAAACACCACACCCTTGCACACAACACCTCCCAAACCACTACACCACCACCATGTCCCCACAAAAGCACCCAAGCTTCACAGATGAACAGTTGAGTATCATGGTTGATGTACTCATGAGGGTAGAGCCACAACTGTTTGAAGCACAGGTCCAGAAAACATCTTTGTCAGGAAAATGAAGTTATGGTGGAGGATCATTGACAAGGTCAGCTCCGTGGGGACCCATTCATGCAGCAGGGAGGACATAAGGAAGAGGTGGAATGACATTAGGGGAAAGGTGCGTTCCATGGCATCATGTCTTCAGATTGCCATTAACAAGTCTGGCGGTGGGCCCCCACCTCCTCCCCCTGAGGTGACATTGTTGGACGAGAAGGTCTTACACATACTGCATCCTGAGGTCCTGACTTGAATCATTGGAGGACTCAACTCTGGTAAGTCAACGACACTCCCCAATCACCAGCCACTCCTGGACGACATGCATCCCCACCACCCTATCACTCTCCAAACCATCCCATCTCACACATCTGCACCCTCGCAATCACCACACGCTCTTCCCTTGCATGTCACACTACCCGACTCCCACTATCCCCACACAGTCCCTCCCTAGTGCAAGGATACCAATCATAATGCCAAGCACCACAACTCCCACAATGCATCACTCCCTACACATCAAAAGATGACAGTACCATTTTATAGTGAAACACTTGCACAGAAAACCACAGCACATGCAACACCAACTGGATGCCTCAAATGCATTCGACTACACGGCAATGCTATTCACCATCCTCTACCCTCAATAGAACATGGAAACAATGTCACAATCCATCATGCACAAACAATGTCTGCACTGCTGCATCTGTCATTGTCATCACTGGGAAGCAAGTCAAAGTACTCCATGCATCAGATGAAGATACAAACAAGTGCAATGTAACTCTCTCCCTTTCCAGCCACAGGTACCCATGCCACTGCCACCCTGCAGAGGATATCAGAGACAGATAGTCCTCCCAAGATGAAGGCCCCAATGGATGTCCCGGACATTGACGAGTTGCCTGGTCCATCTGGGACAACTGGTCAGTCCACCATCATCAGCCCCACCCTGGACATTGGAGTCACCCACCGAAGTGGCTACAACACCACGGCCAACCCTTCATCCCCAAACCTGTGTCCCTAGGACTGTTCAGTCAGCAGTGTGATCCACAGTACAGTGACCAGAGCCAAGCCCACATACCCAAGACATTGAGGCCCATATTTATACTTTTTGATGCAAAACTGCGCCAGCGCAGTTTTGCGTCAAAAATATTACCGCCGGCTAACGCCATTTTGGTGCACCATGCGGGCGTCATATTTATACTTTGATCCACAGCGGCGCAAACAACAGGTGGGAGTCATTATTTTTGACGCACACTGCGGGGTCAAGTCATACAGGAAAATGACGTTAACGCAGCGGAAATGACTGTGGGTCGATTTACGACACCACAAACCGGATATGCGCCGTTTTATTTGACGCAATAGCATCAAAAAACACAGCGAACACAGCCATTTCACCAGAGGAGAGCCAAAATGGATCCCAGATGCCACTACAGTCCCCAGCAAGATGACAGCAGACCAGGAACCAGCCAGGAGGACCCACACAAGAACCAGGACACTTTTAAGAAGAAAAGAAAGTGTCGCTTCAGTGCAGAGGAGCAGGAAATCCTGGTTAAAGAGATGACGGAATACCAGCACCAACTGTTTGTCACATCAAAGTTGCCAATCAGTAGGAGAGAGGCTATATGGCAACAAATTGTCGACAAGATAAACAGTGTGTCAGAAGTACGCAGAACAGTCATCAAGTGCAAGAAACGCTGGCATGACTGCAAACACAGGACCAAGGAAAAGATGGCCAGGAAGGCAGCACTGCAGACTGGAGGTGGGAGTCCAGCACACCAGGAGACCGTGGACCACATGGAGGAGATGGTCGCAGTATTATTCATGTACATTATCAGAGGTTGCTGCTTGTGCTGAAAGCCCCGTGCCCAGTCCCTGCCTATGACCCTGGGACACTGTCACACTTTGTCATTCATGCATAAATGCAACCCAGACAAGGGATGGGCCATGAATTTTGCATTTCCAAGAGGATTTAACTCAAATGGTACAGTTATAAAGCAGATGATGCTATACAATGTATTTGTGTATGCATGGTAGAAGCCCTTGCCCAATGCCCCCGATGAATGGCAGGTTTGCTAACGCAAGTGTGGGACATATGTAGACACAGGGATACTTTAGTGTGACGCACAGACAGTTGCCAGTCAGGCTGACAGAATGCAAGATGATTCAGGAGCCAGCTACTGGACAAGTTACATAATCAGAGGTCTGACTGAGACTGTTTGGAGGACAAACTAGACAGTTGACATGTCAATCTGTGTACTTCCTGTGTTTTTGAAGGCGACAAATGAACCCAAGGGCTGTGTGACACGGCTTAATTACTATCAATGGTTGACGATGTATTTGACATAATGGCAACTCCTATGCTGTTCCAGGCATCATCAGGGACAGTGCTTTTTGTAATGGGTGGTGTGCATGGAGGTTATCACAGGTGTGGGCTGCATCTGTTTCTCAGCAGTCCTGTAGGTGAGACTTGCATTCTAAGGGCCAACAGACATTTTCACAAGGGGAAGCAATCTACATGTGCTAACAGGGCTTTGAAACTAGAAGACAGTGTATAAATTGACCTGACGTCCATGCAGTCAGATGTTCTTTGACAATGGCATACCTTAGGAAAGGGTGTAGCACACTGGTTTGCTAATGTTGGTCTGTGTTTGTAGAGGAGGTATTATCAGGGTACACATCTTAATATTCCAGGGACCTCTTCCGACAGGTGGGTTGTGACCAGGTGCATGGGTGTGTCAGGAGTTAGGAAATGGGCTGACATGTGCATGGAATGTCATGTGCGCAATGCATGTCATATGTGTGGCACTTGTGCTGTCTATGTTCTGCTTCTATGGAACTCTAGTCACAGATATTCCTTGCAAATATTGGATGCAGTTGGACTAACTTCTGTCAAGGGTCTTGTCAGACATTCCTGTTAGTGATGCCAAAGCACATTGACTGCCTCATGTATGAGGCTTGTTTTCCCCTTATGGTGTCAGAGTTGTGTGCCATATGCTGCGTTGGACCTTGCTTTCAACATGTATGTGTGAAATAGTTGTGGTCCTCTGCTATAGGCCTTCAAAGGAGATATGTACATGATATATGTCATTAAGAGTGTGTGTGTATGTGACCATTGTATGTTAAGCATCACATAAGCTCTGGGATGTTCCGTGTCCTACTCAGTATCTCAGCAATGCTCCATAAGGCAACACTCTTATTCTGATAAGTAGAGATGAAGGTGTGGAAAAAGGAATAGCCAGACCATGATATGGTGATTATAATAGGTGTTTATTTAAATTAGTTAACTAAAGTGGTGAAGGTGATCATAGTCAGAAGAAATTATTTACAATTTGTTGCCGCCTGCGTATACCAGCAGCTGTGTTCTGTAGTTCCCCCTCCTGTTGCAGGCCAGCATCCTCCTCTTCCTCCTCTTCAGGCATGTGTGGCTCTGTTTCCAGGAGGGGAATGTTTCTTCTGATGCAAATGTTGTGCAATATTGCACATGTGAGGATGATCCTACAGACCATCTCGGGGGAATATAGGAGGCTACCACCAGTGATGTTGAGGCAGCGGAACCTTGACTTGAGGATGCCGAAGGTCCGCTCGACAATGCTGCATGTCCTCCTATGGGCCTCGTTGTATGCACACTCTGCAGCTGTACTCGGGTTGCCAAATGGTGTCATGATCCATGGTTGGATGCCATACCCCTTATCAGCTGCAAGAGAAAATGAATCTGATCATGTTGATGTAGATGACACTATTGAAAAGACCTTTAATGGCAGTAGTTGTCTTGTGTTGTTTGTGACTCTTTTGTGTACTAATTGGACATCCTATGCTTGTAGGCTATACCATCTGCATTGTGTTGTTTCCTTGGCTGAACAAGTGTTTGTCTGCTAACCGTTTGTCAGCAGTATGTTTTGGGATTTGCAGTACAGTGTGCCCTCCCTAGCATTGTGACTTGTGATACAGGTGTGTCCTCACTGGGGGTGAGATGATAGTTCCATGCACAGTTAAAATTGAAAGTGTTGTTAACACGTTCATATCAAAGTACCTTGGACATCCCATACCTTTAGACTTAGGCAATGTATTATTGTAAAGGTCATTGGGACACTTACAATTTGCAAGGTGACATTTAGGCAACCACACTCATTGACGTCTTCACATTAGGCTGTACAGTAAATTCCGATGTGTAACAGGTTCAATGGTGACTTAAGAAACATGGCTAGCGATGTCACGACCTCAGTGTATTCCTGTCGACATGTTGCTGTTGTGGTGTATGTGTTTTGTGTCCTAGAGGGTTGCTGTGCAGTGTGTAAATAAGCAGGTTTTTTTACTTACCAACAAGTAGTCCATTGCCATACCGTCCATCCTGGAAGTGTCCATTGATGGTGCAGTGACGGAAGATGTATGAGTCATGTACACTCCCAGGATATTTAGCCACGATGTTGGTGATCAATCCTTGGTGATCGACAATGGCCTGCACGTTGATGGAATGTGTGTGCTTCCTGTTGCGGTAGAGGTGTTCATCTGCAGCAGGTGGCACAAGGCGTACATCTGCGCAGTCGATTGCACCAACGATGTGTGGGAAGCCACTGATTGCGTAGAACCCCTGTTTAGTTTCCTGCTACTTCTGAAGTGTGTTAGGGAAGCAGATGTGGCGGGTGTCAGTTGAATGATGGCGTCCAGTACTTTGGGCAAAAAGGCGGAGAATGATGGTTGTGATATTCCGCCAACCAGGGCACCAGTTGTTTGAAAAGAGCCACTTGCCAGCATATGAAGTACGGCAAGCAGCTTTGTTTCTGTTGGGATGGTGTGGGGTGTCACCAAAGTGGGGGCCAACTGCTGTTCAATGTTTCGCAGCAGCTTCTGAATGGCCTGCCAGTTCAACCGGTACCTCTGTATGATGTCGTTTTCCCTGAGGCCCTGAAGGGTTGTTCTTGTGCGGAATATCCTCTCCTGCCTTCTGCGCTGCCTTTGGGGTCCCTGCTGGTGTTGTTGTAGCTGTTGTTGTTGCTGCTGGGCTCTGCGTCTGCGTGCACGCTGGATTAGAATCACCTCCATGGCTCCCTGTTGCTGCTCTGCTGCTCTGCTGTTTGTTCTGTGTGTT